>NC_044205.1:21720771-22033271 GCF_900880675.1 Sparus aurata
TTATTATAATAACTTTATAAGAATAAACTGGTGTTATGTTTGCCAGTGTTTCTCAGAGCTGCGAACAGACTTTGTGCAAATTCAAATTCCAGTGAGGCAGCGAACACCTGGCAGCACCTACAACATACAACAATGGTTGTATGCAAGTTGTATGTTGCTAGCTGCTTAGCCTTGACGCCATCAGCTGCAGCTAGACTGTAACTAACAGAATAGAAAATGCTCAATATAAATCAATATGATACAGAATAAAGAGGCAGTTCATTAAGTTGCACAGGGGTAATTTAAACCTTTTTAGAACAGGATCATGTAACGATTTGACCTAATTTATTTATTTTTTTTGACCGCATTCTTTTGCCCATGATCTTAATGCCTGTGGACGTACATTTTGCTTCCAAGCTAAACTGGAACTTTTTGTTTTTCGATACGACCTCTCCATAATTGAACATCATTGGACGCCCAGACGTGAGGAAAACCATAAGCTGAAGGTGGGTGAGGAAAATGAATGCGTGAAGTATTACTCACTTTCACAACCATTGCAATTAAATGTGTCAGCACACGTAAACACCAGTTCACATGTGAAAAATTAAACAAGACCTGAAGAAAAGTGTGCCTGCAACCAAAGCCTGTGTTTACTTCTGTAGTAAGGTTACATTGGAGATTAAAGCTGCACTATGTAGTTTTGGGGGAAATGTAATCAGAGGAGAAATATCTAAATAAACTGCTTTTTTGTTTTTTTACGCCTAAACAAACTAATGACTGAATGTTTATTTTGTTTATTCAGTCATGAAATCAATGTGACCTTTTAGGATAACACAACTGTTTATATTTAGCGACCCTGCCATCTTTAAACAGTGTTCTGGGGACACTTATATCTCCTAGAACAGCTTGTTTATTCAGTTCTGAAAAAGATAAATATTTATTTGGTGAAGTAATGGTAAAGTCACAGAGTATGTGGAGTAATCCTTGACAAGCTTCTAGGGACAGCGCTGCTATGTTGGGCAATTTTGGCACAGTGGCCACAGTAGGAACTGCAGCTCACATGACGCCCACTTGCCCATACAGGTTTAGAAAAAAAATAATAAATAGGAAATAACTTAAACTATCACAACATCGTAAGAAATAAAATAGTGTCACTCTTTATCTGAGCCAGTATGTCCAATAAAAACTGAAAAAATCTCAAAAAGACAGAAACCCGTGGAACTAGTTCGCCATTAGCCTGGTGAGCAGCCTTTTAATGGAATGAATAGGGTGCCATCTTTCAACACAGCATCCAGTTCTCTTAATATATCTGCCTTATGCACCCTGCATGTTTAGCATTAATACTGCCTTGTCAGCAGAAAACTCCAATCAAGCACTGAGTGGACTCAACTTGATGAGATCTTCTCTCCATCGCATCCATCCACAATCTCAGACGTTTTATTAATAATAAAAGTGCAGTACTTCCCAACACAGTTCATCATCGTACCTCCACACATAATTACTCGACATTTAGTATTTACAATAATTACACTATAATAATTGCAGTGATTACAAGTGATTATAAAGATGACATCATCGTAATTTCTTATTCATTTTCAACTTAACAGCCTCATCACACAAACATGACTCCACTGATAAAAACTTGCGTTCAGCGACTGAGACTTTAAACTGTTTTTTTTTTTTTTTTTTTTAGTTGATCTCATCATTAAAGTTGTTTTGATAATGTCATTTATGATGTTTTGAAACTGCTTTTACTAATTGCCGTTATCCTCAAACAATAGGTGCCATAACATTAGCCGAGCATCAAAAGATGTTAATATGAGTAATCTTCCTGTCTAGTCCGCAAACGATGCATCCGTCTTATTATTAATACTGTGTGAATAATTCGGCCTCGTCACAGCTGAGATGTGTGATTTAAGAAAAGAACAGGAGGAAAGACTTAAAGGCCGATTTACTGAAAAAACGCGCTGACGGCTGCAAGCTTACATAAAAAGATTTGATGTTTATCTCCCCGAAGATATTGGATACAACTACTGAGGCTGCAGTACACAGTCTTTGCTTTCTGCACGGAGCTCCCAAGTGTACTCTTGTCGTGGGCCAACCCCGTCTGCGGCGCATTAGTTTCTAGTTCTTGAGATTTAAACTGTGGCAGCAACACATAGTGTAACAGCTCCCCAGAGGGAAGCAGTGATTGCACTCCAGTGCATGAGGTGATATTATGTTTAATGTGTCAGTTTGCTCCTTGAGGGGTTCCCAACATCTGGCGTGCTTCTAATACTTGGGACGCTCCCTTTTCTCCTCAGTATGGTTGGTATTTGTTTACACATTTATCTTTAATAGTCGACAGTGTGGCTGTCGTCATCAATTAGGCAAAGGGAAGTACCTACTTCCTGTTGTATTCATCCAGTTTCCATCTTTGTTTTGTCGATTTTCTGCCGTGTTTTTTGAGCTCAATATGTCATCAAATGACATGTTGGGGTACTCCTTTTAGGTCTCAGTGTTGTGCAGTCTCACAGGTACCTATAGCGGCTCTCTGCAGGCCCCCCTCTGCAGTCCGTCCCATATTAGAGGCCAGCTCAATGCAGTAAAAGACCCTGCCGGAAACTGGGTTTGATTTGTTGACGTGAGTGCGCTGAGGGCAGAGTGGGGGCCATGCATTAACGGGATCGAGACAATAGGCCATCACTAATCAGAGACCTCAAGGTTGCCATGAGGTTAATTGTAATGCAGGTGGCACAAGGGGAGGGGGCGAATAAGAAATGTCGACTCCTTTACTGCCTCGGCGGCCATTGTGTTCTAACATTAAGCCCTGGGGCTAGGATTTGGCTTTTTCTCTTGCTCTTTCCCCTGTGTCCTCTTTACCTTTTAATTTCTTATTATCCGCTGATTCCCATTCACCCTCCATGGGTTAAAGAAAACCTTTTGCCACATGTCAAAAGGAAATGTTAATATTGAGCCTGTCCTGGCTGTTGTGATGCGTGGCGAACCATTGTGGGGCTCCACTGGTGATTCAACAGTGCATTTCACATTCACTGGAAGCACTCCTGTTGCATCATTGTTATTTGTTTAAACTGACAGAAACAGCAGACCCTGCTTGCTTTTGTGTCAGTGAAAGACCATCTCCAAACAAGAGCCAGGTCATGAATACACAATAGGGCAGTGTCTTTTAGAGCAGCATTTGTTCGAGGTTTTGTTGTTTCTTGTGAGCATTTTTCCGGGAGGTTGGACTGAGCTGCATTTACCATGCTCATGTTTTTCAGTTTTTCCTGGGAGCGTTTTGAAGGAGATGTGGAGGAGTTTAAAGAGAGTTTATACACAGCTCTCACAAATGTATGTATTATTTGACATTTTTTTACTTTTTTACAAATGTATAGTTTTACATTTGCTTTACATGACATTTAACTTCGACTACTGCTTCAACATGTCAGGGAACTTTTCACAAGTGTGCAAGTTGCAAAGTGTCCATATCAAATGTATTCGGCAAATATCAGTAAAGTGACGATTATATATTAACAGCCACACAAAATGCTGAAGATATGATTAAAAATGCTAATGGTTATGTTTAGGCACTCACAGAAAAGAGCTAACGTCTCTGAGAGGTTGCGTTTAGCCAGAGTGATGCTTTAAGCCAAATGCTAATGGCATCATGCTCGCAATGCTAATGTTTAGCCATTTCATGCATGTTAGCAGGTTAGCATGGGGGTTTAATTGATACTTAGAAGGTTGTTGATTTCAACAATTTTTTTGTTTTGTTTTGGTAACACTTTATAATAACCAACACTAATAAATGGAAAATGTATAGTTAATTAAACTTAACTTAATATCTATTACACAGTTAACAATCAATAAAACAATTTGTAAACCATCTATTAAGCATCTGTGGAGGTTTTTGAACATTGGTTGCAATTGTATAATAAACAAATAGTGTTAAAAAGATGAACTACGAAGTATTTCTTAACCATTTACAAGGTATTATAACAGTATTAGCTGCAACTTTACAACAAACAATTGCTTCAAAAATTGATCAAAAACATTTCATTGATGTTAACAGTGAAATATCTGGTAAACTTATGTTTAATCAACCCAACTGAAGTCAAATTTTCCAACTGCTGAAGACCCAAAGATAAAAAGGAAGAAGTGTCCTTTATCAGAGCATGGAGGAAAATGGAAGTCATGTCATTCATATCCAGAAGCTGGCAGGTGATTTGTGACTGTGCTACCTTTATGCCTTTGGTTATTAGAAAGTGTTATTTATAATATTTCCAACTATTAAGTGTTTAATATTGTTTATCAGGGAACCCAACAATTGTGAGTTCACTCATAGGTCAACTTAGGAAACCATCAGCTAATGTTGGATGAGGACGACTGAGTCTCTGGGGGGTAATGATCAATGTTTTGGGGCATTCAGTGTTGCCACCAGGTATTCTGACATCCAGGTCAAGACTTCCTCTTCCATTAACGGTCACTGATGAACAGATATCAGCATACCAGGATAAATCTTTAAAAATAGCCAATAAAAAGCTAAATCGTTGTCAGATGATTGTTGATTGGTTTTAAGATTGCATTTTGGCCTGTTTGTTTTGTCTCCTTTGCTCTCCATACAACATGTTTACCTGCAGGCATCTCACAAGTGTGATTGGTCGATACTACTCAAAATGCAAATATAAGCCAGGATGCTTCTGACGCCAAAATCTTGTCTCTTGCTTGGAAATTCTGCACTCGTATGCCGATATCTGTTTGTGTCTACTTGCAAGGGAACTGGAAATCCTTGTTTCTTTTTCTGCAGGGACACTTAATCAAGAACCACAATCTCACCCTAAACCTAACCAAACTGCATTTGTTGCCTAAACATGACCTACAATGTAAAAGTCCAACCTTCGGTAAGCCCACCATCTACCCTGGCCAAAAGAAATAAAAACATTCTCACTAAACATCATCTAGGCAGCTATTATGTTTCCCTCAAAACCGAACTGGAAAAAACAAATTAGTGGTAATATAAATTCAATTTCTAGAGGACAGGGTTGGGGCTATTAAAGCATTTGATTAAATGATTCTAATCAAATATCAGGATTTCTTTATAGATGTGTAATTGGTTAATTAACCTGAGTATCAATATTTACTTTATATTCTAATCTGTCTCAGTTTGCAGATCGGATTAGTTATTGCACTGATTAATCATTCACAACCATCTCTTTCATCCTATTTGATTTGGTCCCTTTGATAAAACGTCCTCTAAAGTTGGAAATTTTTCCTCCCTTCCTACATCAGACCTCGCGCAACTTTTACATTTTGACACTTCTCGGCCCACCACAGCAGCTCTATTCCTGGAGATCACAATGACTTGTAGCAGTTGAGAGCTCTTGCCGTCTGAGAGGGAAGGGGTCAACTGGAGTGAAGGGAGGGCGGCGGATTGCCTTGAAAGACAAACATCTCAGTGTCTGCCAACCTGCAACTGGCCCCTGTGTTTATTCAGCTGAGGATTGGACAGCAGCCAGAGCATCGGTGTGGCAGAGTCCTTCTTCCACAGCATATGCGAGGGCAGTGCGTTGAAATTTGCGTTTGATACATGACAAATGAGACGGTATTGAACAGCGGGGATGCTGGTAAGGCATGGCTGGATGAGGTACAGCTGGTATGGTGGAGGGTAAAAGGGAAGGACGGGGGCACCATGTTTCTGCCAAGATCCTTCCTCATCAAACTATTGTGTCGGGGGATTGCATTTACTGATATTTATGTCATAAAAACGTGCTACGAATGATTTTGAGTATGAAACAGAAGGGTAATGTATTGTTTGGTTGTTACTGTACAACAATATGGCATTTCTGCTGAACAAAACCTTCATTGACCAAAGGTTGGAACTCTGCACTTGTCTGCGCCGATCATCTGTCTGTGTTGAAAATGCTAATTAGCCTCCAAGCAGCCGCCTCTCGTTTAGAAAGCCTTTGCATCTTGCATGCAAAAATATGCATCTCGGCTTTATTTTTAATCCAAGAGTTTCAAAGTTGCACCATCCAAATAGTATTAACCTGGTGATTATACAGTACACTGGCTTTAAAAATTGCAAATGTTACATACACCTTTCATCTCTCACCCACTTCATGTGACCAAGACCTTGGTCTGACAAAACCAGATAAAGTGGCATTATTCCAACTATGGGCTGATATTTACCACATTTATCCGGATATGTGACATTGAGAGGGACAAGCAGAACCAGCAGGGCGATTAAGGCCCCATTATCACCTGTGCCTCCGAGACATCCGTGACTTCACCACAGATCCACATGGGCAGGAAATCTGTCGAGCTGCAGACTAGCAGTGACTTTGAAATCAACCTGAGTTGCAATGTAAAGCACTTTGAAAAGCAAGATGGTGCTTACCTGAGCAGATCATCTGTCGTCACCGCGCGTCTCTGGAGGGGGAGGTTGGTCGATCACATCCGTCAAAGTGTTTAGGCGGGTTCGTATCAAGCGGAACATTCTTTCATCTCGCTTAAGGAGAAGTGTGGCGTTCACGCCTCCAGCTAAGCTCCGAAGTGACACCTCCGTCCTGATCAGTTGGCCTTAACCGGGGGTTGATCAGCAGCTCTCACATTCAATCATAGTGGAACCTCGTGTCAGTGTCAGGTTTTTAATCCGAACCTTTTCGCAACTTCACATGTCGGTGTTGTTATTTCCGATTCAAGGCGCAATTGCAAGAATCGGGTGAAGACACGGAAATTAATCTGGATACTGAAACTGTGTTTTTGAAGGTTTCTGATCGGATCAGTCACATTATAAGTCAACTATTTGGTGGCTGAAGCTTGTTGGTAATTCTGCACTGTTTGCATCAAATTCAAAAATAGGAAACACTTTTGATTAAGGTAGAAATATTTACTATTAACTGGTAGCCTACTAGCATATATTGGCATAATTAGGCACTTATTAAAGCCTTATTCTTTGTGACCATTTAGAGTTTTCCCTCAATGACCTCTTAATTACTGCTTATTGAAAGACATTATTGGACATGAATCATAATCTTTGGAGCTTTTAAGGTGGAAGCACCCCAACAAAAGTAATCCTCCCTTAATAGCACTTCATAAATATGGTTTATTTTTATGTATTAAGCATTGATAATGTCCAAATAACTCTAAATCAAGTCAGATTTCAGTCAATGTTCTTCATTTTCGTTTTTAGAAATTGTTTCAATCACTGTTTATAGTGGCTGTTTGTCAGCTTTTCAGTCGATAGAGTCGGGACAATAACATATTTAACATTTTTTAATAATATTTTTATATTTGATTCATTTTCACACAAAAAAAGGTGCGTCCTTATCTGTTCGAACAAATGTAAGGTTAAAGTGATTCCAGTATGTTTAAATGCAATGTTCTCAAGTTTTTATTTGAAAGTTTTAGGAATATTTTGATGATTATTGTGATAATATCATGAATCAAGATCATGTTGACAGGTGATATTTTCGTCCCATACTTAATCATGAAATATACCTTTATTGAGGTCTGACAGGGAAGCACACCATAAAATTGTTATTATCAATGGTTTATGGGCTTATGTAAGCAATAACTTTAATATTTGTTGATCTGAAAGCTCAGACAACACAGTTTGCACACACTAATTAAGAATATTAAAAACACATAAGGTTGAGTCATTATGAAGACTCTGGTGTAACAAGTCCTCTGATTTCTTCTGATATCCTCATTGCTTATCTCAGGGGAAGGATCCCGTCTTTAAAATGCCATCATATACCATCTCTCATCCGAGATGTAGCACCTATCAGGAGGTGCTGACTGTCTTAAGTGAGACTGTGAAATCCCTCGAGGCTCAGTGATGGAAAATGTGCCTGGATTCCCAACTTGACACCCGCCTTCTGCCACCTCTGCTACTGTGGGATCCAGTGTCTGCGGGTGGAGGTGGTGTCACAGGTTACGAAGCGACTTCCGCTCGTAGCTACTCTAGCGTAAACATGAGATCGTCTTCATTGGGAGACGATTCCATTTAAAGGCATATAGGTTGATCTAGTGTCCCTTGATACCATTGATTACACAGCATTAAATACAAGAGTGGAAATGTCGTAGGTGGATAATTGTGTGCTTAGTGGATAAATGAAGTTGTAAAAAGCCATCTGGTACATTTAATTGTAAAATTAAGGAGCATGGAGGTTTCTTTTTCCTTCTATTTACCTGAACAGGAGTGAAACGCATTCAAGTTGTTTGTACTGAGGCATTAAAGACATCTCGCATGCGTATTTAGCACTTAGTCTTGTTTCATTACGTGCGTTTACATCACTGAATTATACTATATAAATGGTCCCAGACTCCCTGCCTTCTTCCAGGGAACCGACCCAACTGGGGTGGCTTTAATGCCTCAACATGATTTGTATTTTTACATTTGCTTTACATATGATTATGTTATTACATATTTTCGGTTCGCAATCACAATCAGGTTGCATTACAGGGTTAGATGTAATCCCAAAGTAATACAAATTCAGCTCACAGCTAATGATATTCATGAGGTGCAGCGTGCCCCGGCGCTCTGCCTGTAGCTCGTACCTATTGTTAAGCCTCCCCATCTTCCCCCCGAGGTATAGGCTAGTGGCAACATTTAAAGGAAATGACATAATCTACACTTATGCGTAGTAGAAGGTGAAAGTATTTCAGGCTGGTTTGTTCATGTTTGCTTGATAACAAATGTCAAGGCAAGGGAATAGAATTTAAAGGTGCGCTACACATTTGAATCAAGAGGAAAAAGATCTTCACTGACTGATTTTTGTGTTCCTAGACAAACTAAATCTTTGTACTCACGACTGAATTAACAAACTGACCCAAGAGAACAACTTGATTGCTTAATGTTTAACTTTGTTCATATATGGCGGACCCTGCCACTTCTCTAGCCTCAGACAGTCATCTTGGGACCTCATTTTCCTCTGAAGATGAATGGTTTATTCAGTTATGGAAAAATGTTATTAATACAGTAAATATCAAAAGAGTTTGAATTTATTCTCCAAAAACGAGTTACTTCCCCTTCAAGTTTTCTATGTGATGACTATTCTTTGAGATGAAAAAAAAAACTACTTGAGATATGACAAGCATTTTCTTTCAAAACATGAAAGTGGCTCAGTCCGTTGTCATCCCTCATGTCATTATCAAGAGCTTCTCTAAAGGACATGAAAACTCGCAGCCCTCGTCTGCCATTTAACAAAAGACAATAACCTCCTTAAGTAGGAGACCAAGTCTCAGCTCCGCCTGCATTAGCCAAGAGAAGGCCCTGTGTAATTAGTCTTGCACTATAAATCAAGTGGTGTGAATCTATTTCGCCATGCCCTAATTGAAAGTGCTCTCTTTTTTCCCCCCGCCGCTGTAGTCGGACACAGAGCTCCATCGGATGGTGATAGATGTGGAATCCAGCACAAACAGTTTGAACCAGTCAGGCCGTGATTGATCAGTACCCTCTGGGATGTCGGGTGGATCTTTCTCCTTCAAACCACAAGATAAAAGCCTTAACGACTCTCCGGTCTTGTTGTACCTCCCCGATTGTGTGTTTGTGTGTGTGTCTCTCTCTGTGTGTCAGTGTTTTATTATTTCGCAGTGTTTGACCTTGAAGGTTCTGTGTGCATTTGGGGGCTCTGATGTCTCAATGATTTCTCTTTAAAGTGCCAAAATGCGCCTTTTATGCGCCATTGATGCCGCTATACACACACTACATAAATGCCCCATGGAGGAGGCCATTTGCATGAAAATTTAGTTGATTTATGACTGGATTCTATAGCATTTTCTATAACCACCCAGCACATTTTTGCAGGGGCTTAGTAGTGGCCGTAGTGATGCCACAGTACAGTGCTGTAACCCAACTTCAAAGACCGTTTTGTTCACACGCACCCTCACAAAAACACAGGGTGACTTCACTGGCTTCCAGTGGCAAAGGTGGACCAGCTGGGTTGTTTTGTTCTCCACTTGTGTTTTTTTTTCTCCCTTTCTCTGTGTTTTCCCTCTCTTCATCGTCCCCAGTTGTTCCACCGATCTTTTTTTTTTTTTCCCCTCCAGAGCATTTGCTCCGGAGATTTACACTTGCTGTTGTTGATGGAATAATAAAAAAAAAAGTGCAAGCAGGAGAGCGGGCGATGCTGGTGATTCAGGTTCGTTGTGTGGTATTTCAATGAAGTCTAGGCTTGATTGTCCTATAGCGGCGATGGATGTGGCTTTTGGAAGTGGAGGTGCATCGGAGGGGATCACTCGGCATCTGGCCCAGCGCTCTTGTGTCACCGTGACCCTCCTGTGGGGGAGGCAGTGAGGGCCACAGTAGGGGGTCCCACTGAAAAGCAACATAAATTTCAGAGGGAGAATCAATAGACTGTGAGAATTGTAAGAGATGCATTGGTTTGGACTCTCTGACTGTGACCCTGGTACATTGCTATATCGAAGTCGGCGAGGGCGCACCTACAATCCTCGACAACAGTGAAAATAACAACACAAAACAACAGCATGTATGATCCACTAAGACTAAGACAGTTTTGTGCGTCTTTCGATTATCGCGCCAACCTACTCCCAATTCCGTGGGATAGCCTCGGAGAAAAAAGAGAAGAGAAAAAAAAAAGGGAAAAAAGAAGAAGTCTGTTACGTGGGGGAAACCTATTCTCCCACAAGATGTATAAATAGCCGCAGCCATGGCTCTCTGTGTCAAAGTTAGGACACTCAGTGGGGTGCAGACTTCAAAGCAACCAGGGATTTCTCCAAAACAACTGCTGGCAATTTCGAATCAGCATTCCCTCTGAAAGCAATGTAACCTTTCACCTGTATTCTAGCATGAGATAACTAGAGGAGAAAATGTCAAATTCAGAATATATACAGTACAGTTTATGTGAGCGGGAAACATCCACTCACAAACCTCCGTAAAAGGAGCATTGTGCAGTTTTTGGGTAGACATTTTAATCGGAAAGATTTGTTTTACCTAAACAAACTAAATTAACAAACTCTTCCTTTTCATGATAAACTGAATAAACAAACTGACCATGTGGAACAACTTGATTCCTTAATGTTTTACTTTGTTTACATGCGGCGGACCCTGCCACCTTTCTAGCTTCGAACAGTGTTCTGGGACCTTATTTTCCTTTGAGAACAGCTTGTTTACACAGTTATGGAAAAAATAAATATGTTTGAGCTCGTATTATTACCTCATTAAATATTGTAAATATCAAAAATTCTGAGTTTCAATTTCTTCTCAAAAACTACACAGTGCCCCTCTAGAATGATTAAATGCATTTTTAATTACAGTTGAAGCGTAGATGTGTCATTTCATGCCACATAATGACTGTCTTTAAGCGAGCTTTGGCAGCAGATGTCATCTTAAGAGACTTGAAAAACGCAGCTGATCAGGCTTCAAAAGACGGCTCTTTTGCCACTTGGTGGGAAATGAAAATGACCCAGGAGGGTTAAAGGCCAAAAAACATGTCAAGAATTTCCCGAGAATATATTTAAAGCAGCAACAGGGCAAGCGCCGCTCCTAATTTCTAATTTGGACGGAAAACATGTGAGTTGTATTTATTTGTTTTGGGCTTCCAACGAGATATTCAAATCAATTCACTGTAAGCAGAATTTGAAAAAAAAGAGAGAGAGAAAGAAAGAGAGTTAAGCCTATTCAACGAAGACATGGGGTTAACATGGTATTGTGCCTTTGATGGAGTCGGCCTGCGGTGCATTGTGGGTAGTGGGCTACTCTGTGGCCGCAGCAGGATACTGGCGGCTCCGTCCAGTTTTTAGGTGCCGTCGCTCTCTCCTCGGTCATATTAATTATGGGATAGAAAAAGTCTAATCCCTCAGCCTTTGAAGCGCCAGGCCACTTTTCAAGGCTGGAGTAGAGCTACAATATCTCACACACACACAGACGAACACACACGAACACACACACACACACACACACACACACACACACACAATGTATTCTAAAAGACAGCAAATGCACATGTATTTTCACGCTTCTTGCATTCTGCTTTGGTTGCCAGTCGGACTATGATTGAGTGTGTTTTTGCTGATGATGTTTTCCTAGCTGCTAAACACTATACGGATCGTCTCTATCTACCTAATTAAACCTATACAACATATCATTTCCCTTCACCCGAATGCTTCGCTGTTTTCATTTGGCATTTCGGCAGCTGCAACGATTTTTTCGAGCGCTGAATGAAGATAATATTGACGTGTAAGTTATTTTCCAGTGGCATCGACGTGCACTGTATTCACGTTTCATCTCCCCACAACGCAGGTGAGTGCTCCACAGAGAGCCGAAATCATTCACAGAAAGCTACGCCGTGAACAATCCCTGAATTTTACATTTTTCAACTCATTAGCCACAATCTCCTCCGCAGACGTGATATGAGGATATCTCGTTCCTTTTTTCTTTCTTCTTCTTTATTTTTTATTTTTTTCAATTTGCTAATGCTGTTTGTTATTTTGTCTGAAAACACCCTCATGCAGATGGAAAGTCCTCTTCCTCCAACATCAAAGTGGAGTCCCTGCTGTACCGTCACCCCCGTCTCTCCCTCTCGTAAGCAGACCGCGGTCCAGTTTTTCCCTCTGTAATCAGATCTCGGGCCTGTGCTTCATGGAGGAAAACAGCCACTGGAGATTGGCAGCCTACAACAGGTTTTATGGCTGTTGTTTCAGGTGGGAGGCGAGTTAGTCGGATGGATGGCTGTCGGGAGGGATTTTACACTGCCCTCTTGTGCTCTGACACACACTGTACTCCCTCTCCCTCTCTCTCTCTCCCTCTCTCTCTCTCTCCCACTGTTCACGCTGACTAATTTTCACTGCTGTGTGTCCCTGCAGCTCAGACGGCAAACAAGAAAAGAGGCAACAGTGCAGTTGAATATTATGTAAATGTTATTCAAAATGCTGAGGGGGTATGAGTTTTTGTTGATCTGTAGTCAGTTTTTGGAAAGCTGCAGGTTATAAAACATACAGCAACAACGACGTGCATTCCTGGGTTTAATACTCAGCCTGTGAACGAGCTTACTTAGCCCTCACACAAAGGGATTAGTGGCATATTGCTTTTGCATAACAGTTTTACGTGCACCTCACTGCTGCTTGGGCAAGAAATTGATTTTTTTTCTGTTTGTTTTGGTCGTGTTTTAATAAAAAAGAAAAAAAAAAAAAAACAGCTGACCTTTCACTTCAAAAGCTTCTTTGACGCTGTAAGAATGAACAGGTTTTTGGATTTCGCTTAAAAAAAAGAAGTCACATTTTGAATGAAAAATAAAACCATGCTCAGGATTCTTTTCTATTACGACTGATTAAAAATGGCAGAAAATTCTGTGCTGCACTCTTCCCGCTCTGCCACATGTCGAAAGGATATAGAGGAGGGTGAGGAGGAATAATTGTTTGATCTGTCCTTTTGCCTGTCGCTGCCCTAATCACTCAAGACTGATTCAGAAAATGCAGGCTTGAATGTCAGAGGGCCTCCTGTGGAGAGGTGGAGCATTTCAACGGCTTTGGACAGCCGTGCCCCGGTAATCACTACTCTCAACCTGGCCGGGCACTCCAGCACTCCCCTGATTGAGCACCTCAATCTAACAAGGTGCTATTGCCGGAGCCAGAGATTCTGCCAGGTTTTGACAAACCAGTGGATTGTCCCTGATCATCATGGGACATTGCTTTTTTCGCAGCTCAGCCATGCATGGAGTCAGGCACACACCTGCCAGCGCTCTGAGCTTGAGCGCTGCACAGGAAATTCAAAATGAGCTTGAAGGTTACCTTCCTTTTAAAAAAAAAAGAAAAAAAGAAAAAATCTAATAATTCCACATCATTTGAGGGATACATCACCGGAGATCAGCTTGTTTCCTGTCATGTCACATTGTGAAGCCATTTTGGGGATTTCAGTTTACATTTCCCATGTGATTTCTGACTGCTACCACGCTTCCTCTGACCTTGTTTCAGTGTGTGACACCAGGGCTCGCCCTGAGGGAATATACATCCCACTCTTAGCTAGATAGCAGCATGTTTACAATTACCTTTAACCCTAAGCTTTTGTCTCTAGAGACCTAATTGATTTCAGTAGCAAGCTGCAGCATGGCGGTCTGTGAAATGGGATATTTTTGAAGATTTAAGACAAACAGGGCTGCAACTCAGAATTACTCTCATCATCAGTTAATCTGCCAATTATTTTAGCAATAAATAGATTAATCAAATCAATAAAATATTTAAAAAAAAAATAGTGAAAAAGCCCAGGTGACTTCCTCAAATGTCGTTTTGGTCCGACTAGCTGTCAATACCCGCAAATTACTGAGTCAAGAATTATGGGAAATGAAGAAATTCTCAAACCAAAAGAAGCAAACATTCAGCATTTTGCATTAAACCCTCCCAAAAGATCAACACACTAACAACACCATGACAATCAAAACAACACTAGGTAACTAAGTTATTCTGGAGAAAGATAGTTGATTGCCGAGTCTCGTTCCCAGACCGTCAAATACCAACAGTTTGGTTTAGTGGTCGGGATCCGACGCCACGACCTGATTTGATGTTTGAAGATCTGGGCATGAGACTGGCGTACCCCGCCATTCGCAACAGTTGCTCATACTTGCTGCTGAACCATCTGTCAGTCAGCTCTGACTAATCGACTTGTCTCAGCTCTATAAATAACAGTGTTACACAGGCAGAAATGTGCCGCTAAACACAGCGCAAATCAATGCAATTGATGTGCTATGGATCAAAACAACTAAATGCACAACGATATGAAAATGAGCGCCGCCATATAGCGACACAGGGCAGACAACAACTCACTACAGAGCATCGAAAACACAAAATAATCTTCAATCTACATAGTATAAAATAAGCCCAGACGTTCTCCAGAACAAGTATATAACGCACCTCATCAATACAGCATTTTAACTTGACTAATATTAGCTCCTCGGCTTGTAGAAATGGCTACTCATAAAGAATTCATGTATTTTACTTCTACAGTCTGGGACAGTCCAATGAATATTTATGCGAGTGAGCAACTCTCAAAGCAGCCATAGATGTAAAACTTGTGATGACTGGTAACTGATTTCACACTCCCATGACTTTTGAGTTGCAGTCAAAATGGATTTTTGCCTTGAAAATCTGTCTCAGTCCTCAGAGCGACTGAAGATATTACAGTAAATCACAAAGGCAGTAAAAGGGATCACAGGTCGATCTGGGCCAAATGTTCATTTAAAGTTAGGGATCTTATATAAAACACAGTTAATTAAAGGAGGTGTTTTATGTTAAAGTTAGACGAGAGCTGAGAAAGAAAATCGTAATACTTTTAACTTAACAAAACAGGTTAACACAATGAATTCCTTAAAAAATAACAAGCCTGAGGACTTCACTGATTTATAACCTTTCCCGTTAAATTACACCAGTTTGAGTGGTACTTCCTGATGGTTTCAGCCTGCTTCAGAGGTTAATTGTAAAATTCCCCTCAAAGCCTTTTAATACATCATAACACAGCTGCGGCAAAAAAAAAAGGGCTGGAGTACTTTTGAAGGGTTCAAATGCATTTGGAATAACTACTAGCTGTAGGATGATCGGCAATGCTTTCAGAAATTATGATCGATTGTAGTTTTTACAAAGCTGGATTTAAAGTGTCATAAATGTCTCCATTCAATGGGAAATAATAGCCTTGTACAGACTTGCGCGAGTTGAAATTCATTGTAGCCTTGCCTCCAGTTCTTTAACCTCTCATCCGTTTTCAGCTTAATATAATATTGTTGATTTATCTGTGATATATTTGGAGCTGCGGGCGTTTTTACGCTCCCGTTCTGAAATGAATAGATGGTCTTCAAGGGTGTGGACGGGTGTTTCATTATTCTAGTTGGCTTGACTGTGAATTGTGGCACGAACATGGCGGTCACTCCATCAAAAGGAATTATGTTCAGTTTATCACAAAGACATTTGTCATGCGGGGACAGGAGGTATTAGAGCAATGAAAGACTCTTAGCTCCTGTTAAAATCACCACCTTGGACTCCTTTGCGACGAGAGCCGAGGGAAAACAGCCACTTGGTCTCCTGCGTTCCTGGTGGCATTTTCAATGCAGATCCTCATAACTTGATGCTGAAAGTTGATTAATAGTACATTTAGCACAACTCACAGCCTTCTTCTCGGTAATAAATTAGGGTCATTAATCAATAAAGAGCACAGCAATTCCAGGAGACAGGGGACACGCTGGTTCCTAATAGAAAAAGAGAGGAGTGACGCTCAGGCCTTTCCCACCATTGACCACCCTGGCTGAGGTGTTCATTGTGCACCTGCCTAAATCCAATTAAATGACATAATTAATGAACATCTTTCTTTACAATAATGGGCTTTGCCTCTCTGCCAGCCTATTGATTTTTTTTTGTGACAAACCGGTTAGGATAGCCTGTCACTGTCAGCTTGAAGATTTAGTGGTTTTTTTTCATAGTGGGCTTAAAAGTTAAACTATTATGTTGGGGTATTTTAAAAAATAATTCCAATGGAAGGGTTTCCTTACAAGAGAAGCATAGATTTCCAAATGTTTCTAGCTTCATATAAAGATGTACAATGAGTCTAAGCTGATGGCAGCATGGAGTGAACAATACAAACTGGCCACATAACGGACCCAGTAGGGACCCTTTATCAATCTAAAGACCAACCTGATCTCATGGGATGGCGTAATGAATAGCATTTAAAATGCACGGTATGTAATTTCTGCCACTAGGGGTCTCACAGTCGATACAAAAGATGTAAGTAAGGTGGAGTTTTGGGAGTTGTTGTTAACATTGTTGAAAAACACAATTTCTGATCAGCAAATTTCGTATTCACGTTGCGTTGCGAAGCGATGCGTTGCGTTGCGTTGCGTTGCGTTGCGTTGCGTGAGATGTTAAGGAATTCAAAGCATTCCGTATACTATTTAACAACATTGGCATCAAGCATTTTACAAGTTATTATCTGACTTTTGGTCATGCAAGAAAAGACAAAGTCAAGGGACCTTTGTTAAAGTCAGGTACTAAAAAAAACAATCAGGGGGCAGCATATCACCCAAGTAACCAAAAACTGCTGCTAACCAGAGCTGCTGTTAGCTACTTAGCTCGGTTAGCCTTGCATCTAGTGGTCTGGATTTCGTCTTCATTCCACTAACACAGGAGTTTGGACAGGGACGGAGCTAGCTGGCTAGCATACTAACTCAACATAATAACATAATAACATAACATCTACACTGTTATTTCTTCACATTTGGTGGATAGTTTTAGTTATTTTATTAACTAATTCATTATTTATTGCACCTTTAAATAAAATTAAATTATAAACTTAAGTTTAAATAACTCAATGTTGACTTTTCGTTTGACACCCAGTCGACCTCCCTTCTCCATCTTTTTAGTTTTTTTCACACTAGATCGCCAGCTTTTTTCCCCTATAACATTTGTGTGTAAAATATGATGCCTAAAGCTTTATGCACAAAATGTTAAATGACACACAGGAACATACAAAAAAAATGAAAACAAACGTAATTACATATATATTAAGATATTGGTGTGTCATTCATACAACATGTGGTGAGGCCAGGCTGTACAGACAGCGTTCATTCGTTTTCCGTAACATCTAATCATGAGTAAATCTACACAATCAATTAACAATGATAAGACAATTAAAGTCAGGAGATACAATTCTACACAAGCAGGAAACGGTTACATGCTTGAGTGGTGGATGAATGACTCTCAGGTTCGCCTGGATACCTGAAAAAGCGCCTTCCCCATCCAACGCTGTCCAGAGCTGTCACGCTGCCTCTGCTTCATTCAGCTTGATTAATGATAAGCTGTGGGGCACAGCAAGAAGGTCTAGTCTCAATTATGAAAAAGGCAGTAACTAGTCCATTGTGCTGATGCCTTTATTCCACTGACAACGCTGAAAAATAGCAATATTTCTAATCAGGGGCCAATCATTTATCACTCGAGTATTGGCGTTCTTTGAGTCCCCACCTCATCCATCCAAACCTAACCTATCCTTTAAGCCACGGAGCTGCATGCTACATCCTTTATCAGCCATTGTTGTGTTCAAACTATTTCACTTTATTCATAGGCATTGCTGGTTCTAATAAAAAAAATAAAATACTATGTTCTGGCAATCTCCTTAATGGCTATTTGCGTCTCTAAAACATTTCCCAGTGTCAATTTTGCATTGTAACTAAATGTGCCTACAAAGAAAGGAGGCAACTTTCCCTATTTCACCATTATATTCACAATGCCTAGACTTTATAGGGGAAGATAAGTGAGTTTAATATGCACTGGAGGGTAAAGAAAATATTCTATTACTGCATGTAGTGTAGAAATTACCCCATAAAGAAACTAATATGGCAATTTGGGGAGCAATTTTTAATATGATTTTTATGATGCACAGTTCTACTTATGGTAATGAAGTTGTCATTGTACTTGTTCACTGCTGCTAATGCAGAGCCCATCTTTCAATTTGTGCGAATTAGACTAAACTGTTACGAATGAACTTCATTAATGCTGGAATGAGAAAAAACATGTTATTGCATTTCTGGACCACTGGCTCTGGGATTGTGTGTTTTATATTGTTTTGATCTAATTTTGGAGTTTGAGAGAAAACACTCTCTTAGGTATATAGGACTGCTCGAAAAATACAAACAAACAGCAGGGGATCGTTATCTATTTTGAAATGGATACCACACCAAAGTCTCATTGAGAAGAGGGATGGTGTGGTTTACGATTGTTACTGAACTAACACTTTATCTATTCTAATTCTAGTATATTTAGTGTCACATGGGCATCAATTGGGCATAACAAGGTGCCGCTCTTGTAATTTCTTAGTCTACATTGGTTTAAATTTAATGTGGCAGTTTCTTATCATTATAAAGAAAAATAAAGACCAAGCAAACCCTCAAATCTGAAATAAAAAAGACACATCAAAGAAACGATTCAGGACCAGTGTTCCCTCTGGTGATCTGTGTATTATAGTCTGTTATTGACAAAATAATAATATCTTGTCTGTCGTCCGTAATTGCTCCGCTTGTCCTCTGAAATTTTGTCAATATAAATGGGTGTGGAAGCTTTCCCTAGAAAATAACAGGAGATGCAGGGACTGAGCTGTACCTCTGGTGTAGTACAGTACTGCCAAGACACAAAAAATCTAGATGTGGTGCAGTTATTGAGCCCTTTCCTTCAACTAAAACCAAAGATGTAGCTGGGATAATATTGGAATTTCAGAGTTTCAACGCATTGACAGGTTATTGGCCTCATTAATATTCAGCATTTTTCATATTCAGTTTTTTTTTGTCAATTGCAGATTGAATAATAAAAAAAAAATTAGCTACTTGGGCTCTTATGTCAAATAACAATTCAGTATTAATTATCCAAAGATGAAAAGTAACTAATAACTTTAGTTATCAAATAATTGCAGTAAAGAGGATGTATAAAGTAGCAGAATATGGATACATGTATATCTACTGAAGTTAGCGTGCTAACCAGTTAGCCCCTTGCCACTTTGTACCTCGTGAGGTGATAGTCCGGTAATAAACAGCACCAACACAACCCCAGTGCTCCAAGCTTCTAGTCCATGCTGAGTCAGCTAATCCGAGCTGATAGCCAAATGCAATGCTGGCAAAACTAACTAGCTTGGCTCGTTAGCAGCAGTTAGTGTGTACCTCCGGTGATAAGTTGCCCCCTATTTGTTTGAAGGACGAATTTATTACATATTGCACCTTTAAGTACATTACTTGATTACATGTACTTGGTAATATTCCATCAGGTGATTGAAAATGGTAATTTTCTTCAGAAACTGTTTTATTTTAATGCCAATTTTAAATCAACTTTTGTTAAAAGTTTTTTCACTGTTAACAAACAATGAAATGGTAATATATCAGGTGTTTATAAACCTTTACACTTGCTTAATTAATGGTTTGTAAAACATGTAATTGTTTCTTAACAGTTAATAAATCTTAAATTACATGTAATAACCTAAAAATGTACCTTTTATTACTGATAGTTACTATTAAATGTTATCTAAAATGATACTGGATCATAATATCGGTTATCTGTCTTAATTATTACTAATATCAGTTGATCCCTTAAAACTTCTGCACTGCTTTTTATGAGTAGTAAATGTAACTCATTGTTGAATTAAGTTATTAAAAAGGTAAATGCATCTTACAACACATTTCAATTGGCATGTCGTGTTCATTATGTAATCCCTCTTTACCTCTAGACCTGCTCGAGGAACATGCATGCGACTACGTGCAAGTAACGATGCATATTTTTTTGGAGAGTCTACTTCCAAAACGTTTATTTTGGATATTGATAACAACCTCAATAAACTAAATGTTGTTCCCAGTGATCAATGTTCCCAAACAAATCAGGGAGAGCTCAGTTATCTTAGTTCAGTCTGGTGAGAGGAAAAATCAATGTCCAGTGTCAATACCAGGTGTAATTACCTGTTGAGTCTTCATTCATTTCAGAGTGAACGCTGAGCTTGGCTCAATGAGTACAATCCCTTAATCTTATTTCGTGCACTGATTAGGAAACCCGGAAACGGTCAAATGCGACTGGACAGATGTTGGGAATCAGGTTTGATTTTTTTAATTGCTTTGTGCTCTTTAGACACAGTTCCCTCTCAGCTTCTTTCAATCAATTTAACAAATGGATAATGCTGAAATGTCTGTTCAAGGTTTCTAGCAGAAAGTGGTGAGGTTAATCGCTCTTTCTAGAAAAATAGCCACAGCTGAAGAGCAATGGCGTAAGGTTGACCAAGCAGCAATCAGGCACAAAAGGCTTTTATTTAGCAGTCTGAGTGTTTGTATTTTTACAGCAGTGGAGTCCGCCTAAAGAGAGGACACAAGACTTAAAGTTCCACTCCAATCAATAATGTGTTCTGCCTATAGTTTCTTTACTTGAATGTGAGCAGAGCTTATCAGCCAAGGGCCATTTTCACATTTTTGTACATTGCAAATGTTTGTATGTTTGTAAGGATAAGTGTAAAGTACGAGCCCATTTTTGTGACATCGCAACCAGTTTGGAAGCCAACTGAAAGAGTGGATGTAACTTAAACAAGTTAATTAAACTTTTGCTGTAGCAAAAACATAATTCAGATCAGGTCAAATTCTTATTCGAAGCAGAGATTTTCTATATCAGGAAATATGTGTGGAGGAGGACTTTTAATAAAAGAAAAGAAATAAGAGAAAACAAATCACTCTGCACATGTCCCATTTAAAAATGTACTCTAGCATTCATCATTGCACTCCTAGAACATTATTGGACTCAAGTTGAAGAGTTAATAAAAGGATCTAAATTGATGCAGCAGAACGAGACATCTTCCTTGTCGAAACTTGGGACCCACATCACCCACAATGCAACTTGGTAACCAACAGTTGGGTAGGATATGTGCAAGTAACTAGTAGTAACGGCTTCTATAGTCTTGAGATGCTAGCCTCAAACGGAGATGAAGAGCAGCAAAAAGTGGAGTCTTCGGCCTCAACCAGCATATCCTCAAGTGACATCATTTGAGGCTCGTTCTGGAGCAAACAACATCTTTTTTCACCCAGCAGCACTTCCCCGAGACCTGTAACCTAAAACTAAAAATGACTAGTTGATTAATTAAGAGGAGATGAATTGTCTTGGTTTTGGACTGTAGGTTGGACATAAGAAGCAATTTGAAGTCACCTCTTTGGGCTCTGTGAAAGACAAAACTAAATATGGTGAATCAGTGAAATAAAGCAAAGTCTAAAAGTACAAACACGCCTTTTTAAAAGACATCCATCTCTCTGGTCTGCACAGGAATGAGTCTCAGAATGGCAGCGTACGCTTGTTTGATGAGGAGACAGGGGTCATCACGGGTTTGGTCGCAGTCAGAAGACGTCACCGCAGCACGCTTGAAGGCTGGGCGGATGAGCTTCAACCCTACTTTGGAGAAGATCCAAGCTCAGCTCAAGCCAGCGCGATTAAACTCGTTACGGGAACGCACATCAGTGCCGCATGGTTTGACTCAGTGTGGCCAAACTACTGCTTCTTGTATTTACTGTCCCTCTCAGTAGGTCACTATGATAATATAGCAATCAAACCAATCAAACTGTGAATCAACATAAATCAAAATGCAAACTCTACTCCAATTCAGTTCCACAAATATCTAAAACATTTGGTGCATTCCCACAGAAACGCCTCTATAAAAAAAAAAAACTGGATCATTCGAGTCTGAGGTTTGGCGGTTTCTGGGTCTAATGCAGAGTACAGCAGAGAGGAGATGTGTAATAGCGGTTCAGATGGGATTAAATAGAGATGTTTCAAGATCAAACTCTGAATCTCTATTGTCTTTCTGCATACAAGTAGCAGCAGTATCCTAAAGTGGTTATGCAGATGACCACCACTACCAGCTGACCACGTGGAACAAAAGTATCTCTATGAAAACGTCTCACCAAGCAAACCAAATGCCTTCTGGATGCGACAAGACATGCCAGCAGCACTGATGTACAAGCGAGTGAATCTTACTCTCATTTCTGACTTCTCTCAGTCTTGATCTGACACTTGTGAAATCAGGGTATTCCAACTTGTCTGTGAAACGCTGTGACATCTGCTATTACGCATTTCAGAGGGTTGTCTTTGGCGATTTATTTGCAGGTTTTGGAAAATGAATTTAAACATCACGGGATTAGAAGGCACGGGATTTATTATATCCATCACCATAGCACTGAGTGACACTAAGCTGTCTTTCAAGCATCCAAATGATACTCTCAAATTTAATGAGATCTTAAGCCCTGCCAACATATAATTAAAAACGTTGACACAGAGAAATAAGAATGCAAAAATGTCTCCCAGGACTCTGCAGCGAACTTCAAGTCACTACGCTTAGCAATTACTATTCATAAATAGTACAAGTGCAGTATGAGGCATCACTCACTGCTGTCTCGCAACTGTTTAGAGATGTCTTTATTTCGGGTCTGTTATCATAAGTAGATATGCCTTTTATTTCACTCCCCGCCTCCTGTTTTCAGAGAGCTGTTGTTAACAGATCCCCGTGCTGTGATTTAATCATTAATTGGCAGTCTGTCACCATATAGACTCAACAAGGACTCATTTTGAAGGGCAGGAAGTGATTGAAGTGTTAGATACAGGATGGCACCCTGTTTATATTTAGTCATCTAGCACAAGACGGTCAAGCTGAGCGCTTAAAATATCTCTTGTGGTTTTTGAAGCCCAGATTTCTGTTTAAGACTGAAACTAGATTTTCAAACTCACATGAGAAGATTATCATAAATGGTCCTGTGGTCTTCTTGGAGAACCTTTGTATTCTTTTTGTAAAACCACGTAATCCAGTGGCCACCAATGTTAAAGTGTTAATCCTCACCACAGCAGTACAACAACAACAACATCTAAAAAGCAACAACTAAATCTCTGAATTATAGTTTTTGTGGTTTGTATATTTTAAAAGATAAAATCTGTGGCTCTGTGGAGTTTTTTTGTAAACAGCCAGAAGTTATTGTCACATTCAGTGTTTTTACCAGAATGCACTGTGTGTATCCTTGATGTCAAACAAATCTTGCTCAAGTATATCCTTTTGATTATTTTAAATCGTGCATTATTTACTTGCTATTGTTTGCGTATTTCCACCACCGACTGTTGATGAAGTTCTTTCTTGTGTCAGAATTCCGTCGGTTCAAACAATGTTTGTGAGCCAGTAGTATAACAAGGTTGGTTATACCAGGTATCTGTGTCTCATCAGCATCAACAGTCTTGGTAGTTGCCAGTTACTGGGGGAAACAAAATAAGTTCTGAGTTGTCAAGTAGGCGGCCAGCTACTATACTCTCCTAATGTTAGCTAAGCTAACGTTAGCAGTATTGACGTAGACTAGCTAGTGCAGCAAACTGCTAACCCCAGGTGATTCGAACAGCGCTGTTGGAACATGAATGTACTGGAAGGGGGGGGGGATGGAATAACATATCTATAAAAGCAGACATCATGTATTTGAACTCATGAATGCTTTCTGATGCCACATTTTCAATCATGACCAGACCAAAACACACTAAAATGCTGATTTCCATTGCTAAGACAAACCCAACTCACACATCTGTCATGGTCAAGATATGTTAATTGATTCATCCTCTCACTTATACTTACACAGTAAAATGATTTATAAATATATTTGTAAAGTTACCTTGATACTAGTGTCGTTTCAAACACAATTATGTCATATACTTTGCATTTTTTAAAAGGTTTGTGAGAGATGGCAACTAATATGGTCTCTTAACTTGTTTTATTCAAACATCCTTAGCCTTTAAAACTGTTTCGTCTGCAAAAATATCTAAAGCAATTTCCCCCCAAAAATCTGTTTACTGGTTTAGGACTGCGACTCCTGGATTTTAATAGTTGCATGCAGCCTTCTGGTCCCAGCAGGTGAGGGTGATGACAGGGTCTGGTGGCAGGCCAACGCATGGCTGGCACGTGTTGTGCCTTCACCCAGTCGCTTCCTGCCATCGCGAGCATATGGGTGGAGACATTGCTATCCGTTGGCTCTTTACCAACAATCTATCACCTTTGCCCACAAACTGAGACCAAACTGGACTGGAAGCTAAATCCATATATCTATGTTTTGTTTTGTTTGAACAGTATTTTGCCATGAACACGCACTGATGCATAAGAATACTTCAGATGTGATGCTTGTTTATTTCATGCCTGCATAGATTATTTTTCAGAACTTTGTGACTTTTTTGGCTTTGTTGAAGTTACACTGTGTATTTGCGTTGCGCTGAAACTTCAGCACATTGTCTGACTTGTGAGGTCGCCTTCAGAAATGATTAATTAGAGTCCTTGAACTTGGACGATGATCATGCAAACAGATCTTTCCGTTCTCTCTATGCCATGTTTTCTCACTTACGCTTACAGTGAGGAAGCAACGATACACCAAATGCTGGCTTGGTGTCTTCGCAACTGTCGACCTGAATATTTGTTATGGCGCAGACTGCAAAAACAGCATATGGTGTAGGCATTCATACAGTATTTTCCATTCAAGGTTGTAGAAGAGCTTTAGAATGGTGGCATTGCTGTAGCGCTTGCTTGTGCAAAGCCTTTTCACCTTCATGTTGTTGCTGATTAAACCCAGATAATAATAGAGGCAAGAAGTGGAAAAACCAACCCCCCACCCCAGAAGCCCTTGCCGGACTTACGGGCTCGCTTACACTTTCAGGAGCTGTCGCTTTGAATCGGCAGAAGGCAGCCAGGCTGAAGATTTCCCACTGACTGGAGAGGAGTCGTTGGCCAGGCTTTCCTTGTCACTGGGAGTTAAGGCAGTCACTGATCCTAATGCTTACACTGTTGTTGCAGCATTCCAATTTTTAATCACTGCGTGACTTGTCAGACTTAATGAGGGCAGTCGGGTAAGAATGATCAACATACCAATAATGAGAACATCACAGGCTGTGGATGACTTCCTGTTTTAAATATATATCCAGGATGGTGTGTGGCCAGAGATGTAGACAAACGTGTTGTTTTTTTCTGCTTCTAACGGTGCAGCAAGTTTCTTTCAGATTGATTGGTTTCTAAGGTAACACTCTTATGTAATCAGTGCTTTACATCAGCCGCACCAATATAAACTCTAATGGTCTCACCTTTTCCATAAATCATCCTGACACGTTAAAGGGGGGGAAAATCTGCATCTGTAGCGTTTATATGTCAAGAGATTTAAAATCTGCAGGTTTTAAATAAGTTATACGTGTTGTCCATATTGTGGACATCTGCAGCAGTCTTAATACAAAGTTCAAACTCTGTGAGCACGTGTGTGTGTGTGTGTGTGTGTGTGTGTGTGTGTGTGTGTGTGTGTGTGTGTGTGTGTGTGTGTGTGTGTGTGTGTGTGCGCCGACACCTCTTGTATGTGTGTATATGTAAAGAAATCCAAGCCAAGGCCGAGTGTGGCTGGCGTGTGTTCTGTCAGATGTCTCTCCCCTCTTTAATCCTCTGTGTGTAAGAGGGTCAAGAGGCAGGCAGACTCCTACTGTAGTGGCTGGGTGAAACGCTCAAG
Source organism: Sparus aurata (assembly GCF_900880675.1). NCBI lineage: Eukaryota > Metazoa > Chordata > Actinopteri > Spariformes > Sparidae > Sparus > Sparus aurata. Next base: position 21,746,730 of record NC_044205.1, read on the forward strand.
GCGTAAGACTCTCCAGCTCTCCACCTTCAGTCGTGCGTCTGTTACACAGAACTTGGCTTTGAAAAGCCTCCGCCTGCAACTCAAGCATCAGAGGGGAAGTTGTCAGTTTTAGGTCGACAGAACCAGCAGAGAATCTCTGATTATTAAGGCACTTTATTGAAGCATTTATTAATGTTTAGTGCGCGACATGCAAATATGCAAAACTTCAAATAGAGATGCGTATTTCATAATGTAGGATTTTCGCAAAGGTTAGAAGGAATGGGACTTTATAATTGATGATTTTCTTGTTGAGTCATCAAGTGTCATCTTCAAATACCTTGTGTTTCGTATGACTATAACATTGTAGGAGACATTCGGATTACAAAAATGTTGAGGAAAAGCTTCAATTTTTAGCATTTTTGCGCAAAAAATGACAGATATTCCTTTTTTAAAATTATATTCTAGTATTATCCAAAAAGATGCTCCTGTCATTTATTTTTTTGTGTGAATCCAGTGCTCGATTAACACAACTAATCATTGCAACCGAGCTTAGCTGAAAATTAAATATTGATATCATGTTAATAATACATTGCCTCTTAAATCTGGTTTCACTTTGTCATAGTGGGTGGCGACAATGAACATTTCGGCAGGTGAAGTTTTCTATTCCATAAAACATTTTCTGGAGCTTCACAGCGTTGCAGCACTCTACGTAACAACTGCAGTAGATGGGGACTTTAAATAACATAAAACATAAAATGGCTCAATATGGCTCATCTAGTGAAGTCCAAGTCTCTAGAGGCCCCATCCCAAATTGATTTTTAAAAACTTTATTTACAACCTTTTGTAAGTTGAAATCTTCATTCGACCTGCTTAGCTAAAAGTGTTAGCACATACGACACGTCATGGCGTTTGGTCAAATCAGTTGGGGTTTCGGGGCTTTCGATGACTTGGATTACACCGGACAAGCTGTACAGGGACAATTTATGCTTTTTTATTTATTTATTTATCGAATTATTTTTTTTTTCCGTTGAGCTTGTGCACCACTTTCAGATGGGGTACATGCTAATGCTTTTAGCTTAGCAGCTGCCTTTAAAAAGTACAAAAAAAAGGTATTTTTAAACCCATTCGGGATCTCTTCTGGAGGCTTTGATTAGATCGGACAAGCTGTATGGAGCCAATTTATGCTATTTTACAGTTCTACTTCAGTTGATTGGCTGGATGCTGCAACACTGTTTTGCTGTGAAGCTCCAGAAATATTTTGGGGTACTGCCCCAAAAAAAAAATCACAAAACAACCAATAAACAAAGTTAAGACCTATTCTCCTACTAGCATGTTTACTATTTTTCTACACATATCGCGATATTAATTGCAGTTGTTCTTTTGGTTTTTTAATTATAGGAAAGATTTTAACAAAAATTAAGCCAATGTTAGTAAGGATAGAGATATCATTAGAGGGAGGGAGTTCTAAACACTTGTTACTGTAATTCTCTTTATTTATAGTTGTTTTCTGGGGGAAGGCCACATGAGCCAAAAGTTAAGCCCAGAGTGAAATGGCAAATACCAGCAACAATAATAGCAATTTTAGGGGACACAGTAGGGGTTAAAGGTCGACTAGGGGCGCCAGTATGTTGCTGTCTCTTTTATTAATAAACAACATTCATTAAAGGAGGACTGGGGAGCACCGTAACTGAATATTACCACATCTCTCCCTTCCTTTGTGTGATAAGAAGAACCCTGGTGATTCCTCACACGGCTCCAAAAAAGCTACGGGGGGAATTTTCTCTCAGAAGCTGCCCCTTCAGCTCAATTCCTCCCCACATTTCCGAAAGCTTTTCATTCGTATCCCCTGGAAACCGCTCCACATTCTTTAAACTCTCCTTCAAGAAAAAAAAAAAAAAGAAGAAGAAGAGGCGGAGGAGGAGGAGGAGGGGAAAAAAGGCCCTTACACGTTTTGTTATGCCCTTTGATCACACGTTTATCTTTAAAACAGATGGCTGACCACCGTCCTGTTTATATCAACACATGCTCATTTTGAAAGAGCGGGGTCCAGAAACTGGGTTCAGCATCTCTTGAAATCCTTGGATCGCAAATCATATGAAATAAAAGACTCGTCCACTCTCTCACCAAAGCTGTTAAAGAAAGCTTAACTACCTCCCATCCCCCATAATATCCATGTCCACAGCCAAAGTGCTTCACTTGCCACGTCTAAGACGGTTTCCACTCCTCACAAAAGATAATCTACTAATATGATTACTGTTCAATTACTGTTGTATAAAAGCAGACGGAATCGCGTGGCAGAAATCACCTGCAGTAATTTGCGCTGGGTCGCAGGTACTGAAAGGTGTGAGGAGCTTTATTTAGCGGTGAATATAAGATGTGGCTTGTAATTGTGTCTTAATAATGCAGCAAAGCAAAGTGCAGCGTGAGGATTTCAGATGAGGGGGCCACGTTTAATCTTCCAATCCATATTTATCTGACGAGTCAAGAATGCTTTGCTAGCCGGCTACTGTACATCAAACGGCTGTCAGATGTCCTCGGAGGCTTTCAAGTGCACTGACATGCTCTTTTATGTTCTATAAAGTGGTCATTTATTGTATTAGCTCTTGTATCTGCTGGGCTTTATATCTGCTAAAGCATTGTTTTGTCGCATTTCTGGCAATGTTCGGTTCAGTTTTAATTAAAGGTGCACTACGCAGGTTTTGGAGAAGACAGGTTAACCACAGGAGGAAGATCTTTATGCCTGAACAAACTACATAAACTCTGTTTGTTTTCGTGACTGAATAAACAAACCGGCCTTAAAGGACGACTCAATTTCTCAATTTTAGCGGACCCTGCCACCTTTCCAGCTTCAAACAGTGTTCTGGACTTTATTTGGACTTAGCCGACTAATAACGGCTTGTCTTTTTAGTTATGTAAAAGATGCATATTTCAGAGTTTGTATTATTTCCTCATTAATGTTGTAAATATTAAAAATTCTGAGTTTTAATTTCTTCTCCGAAACGACACAGTGCCCAGTTTCATTTTCAGACATCTTCACTGTCTAATCGTCTTTTTTATACCCTTAAAACTCCTAAAAAACTCACACCGCAGTCCGTGACAACAGGTTAGCAACCTCTCATTAGTCCATGAGTCGGTTGCATTTACGAGGTCATTTCTGTGAGACAGGAGGTTATGATGATGAATTGTAGCAAACCTCTGCCTTAGACGCTCTTTTTTCCCCCATGTCGCCGTGTGGTTGCGACGGTGGGCGTGAGGGCAATTTAAGCGTCACCGTATCCACCAGGGGGGCGCCCTCTTGGGTAAGTGGCTTTCGCGATGGAAAGCTGACGCCTGCCACCTCCATCAAGGTTGTTGTCACAGGCAGCTCTTTAAGCGCCGCCGAGTCGCCATGTTAAGAGATGAAAGTTGCTGTGAAGGAGTGACGGCGAGGACAAGAATTACAGGGGGATAGGCACCGGGGAATGAGTTCTCAGAATGTTGCTTACACAAGAACATGCAGGAATATTACCTAATCAGTCAAATCCTCCCAAGCTGACACCTCTTGTGAGACACCCGATGATACCCCCATGGAACTCTCTGTGCCCCCCACCCATGGCTCAGCCCTGAGGGAGCCCCCAAGAGAGGAATCTGTGGTTTGGAGGTTCTCCTTGACAGACATTCTCAAAATTACTCGCATGGTTTTTGCATACAGTGCAGTATCTATCTACCGGGGGCACTTTACCCTCAATTAAAAGTGCACCGGTGAAGCTGCATATTTTGCATTTCGTAACAATGCGCGTGTTAAACTGAAGGTGATCTTAATAGGATTTTCTGCGGTTGGGAACCAGAGATTAGGGGCTTTATATTGCGGAGGCTCGAGTATCTGAACAGGGGAGTGTTTTAATCTGAACTGGATTAAAAAAAAAAAAAAAATGCCAGACTAAAAAAAAAAAAAAAAAAAAAAGTTAAAGGACAAGACATCAAAAAGAAGTGCCCATTACCTCTACGTTTGAGAAAAAGGTGTGAGCTAGCACATTATGTGTTAATATCTGCTGGGAGCTCAGAGCGCGTGTGAACGATTGGACTTCATTTGCCCTTTTTAAAGGACCACTATGTAGTTCTGAGGAAGACGTTTTAATCAGAAAAGAAAGATCTTCATTGACTGTTTTTTATACCTTAACAAACGAAATAAACAAACTCTATTTGTATTCATAACTGTATAAACAACACATTAAAGAAAAATACAGCTTTATACTGTTTTGCTTCATAACTGGCAGACCCTGCCACCTTTCTAGCTTCAAACAGCATTTTCCTCTATGAACAGCTTGTTTATTCACTTACGGAAATCATAAATACTTCTCAGTTTATATTATTACCTCATTGATATTGTAAATATCACATTTCTGTGTTTGAATTTCTTCTTTTAAAAAATCACACTCAGCATTTAATATCCGAGTTTTGTCTCCGTTTTCTTGCCTGTTGTAGCTCCTACATTGGATTTTATGACCTATTTTTAACATCTGACTATTTTTTCACTATTACCATTCTCATAAAAAGTTATTTCAGTCCATAAGGTAATTCAAGTGTGTAATACACACACACACAAGCCAGGCATATGCTTGCAAATTGTATGCTAATGACTGACCAGGAAACATAAAAGGGAAGCACAGGGATGTGGTCTACCTACAGCTGTTAAATATATAATCCATCTGTAATCAAATTTGACAGTTAATCAAGTGAGGCATTTGTAATGCAGACATTTGGACAGACATAACTAACTCCATCAGCGTCTGCATAATAAATGTATGATTTTAATGATGTTTCCATTAAGCGTCCCCGCTCACTTTACAAATGATTTGAGGTGTCTGCTGTTTATTTGTTTTTCAGGAAGAGGAGGAGGGGGGAGCTATATGTTGTTGCTAGGAGCAATAATTATGATGGGGTGTGTCGTGAGGCGGAGGGGGTCAGCAGAAAGGCAGTTTAAGAAAAAAAAAATGTAATTACTTATAGATTGGATGAATTAATTTCTGGTTTTGCATGACAGCTGCCAAGACCCATTCGAGAATGGCGGAGAGTAAAGGAGTCCTTTTGATGGCAGACAAAAGGGGTCTATCATTTACAGAAAGTGGGTTTCACCACACCAAGAAGGGGAGAGGGTGCAAGTGACACATCAACAAAACACGGTGGGCTTCCTGTATGGGCTCCTGACATCCACAAAGACCTGAGACATGTGTTCCGTCTCTTCAAGCTGAAAGAGCAGAGACCCCTGCCTGCAAAGTGGCAATTGTTTCCCCCCACGGCTGCATCTGAGTGTCTGTGACTGAATGCAAATACGGCCCATGTGTGTGTTTGAATGTACATGTGTGTTGATGTGTGTTGATATGTGTAAACACGCGCATGTGTGTGAGGAAGCATGTTTGTAACCTCATACGAGCAGCGGTGCGTGCATAGAGTATGATTTTCTCGTCACGTGCACGCAGGCATACATAAATAGTCCTTTTGTGACGGTCAAAGGTGCATTATGAAGTTTTTAGCAAAGAAGTTGTGATTGGGAGAAAATCCTTCATTGACCAATTGACTCAAAGGACATCACAGTTTCATAGTGTTTCACTTTGTTTATATGTGGTGGAACCTGACACTTTTTTAAGCTTCGAACAGCATTTTCCTCCATGAACACCTTGTTTATTCAGTTATGGAAATAATAAACATTTCTGAGTTTGTATTATAACCTCACCTGTAAACATTAAAATTCAGATTCTGAATGTCTTCTCCAAAACTTCATAGTGCCCCCTTTACTATTTTTTCAGTCAGTTCATTGTAAATAATGTTTTAAAAAGCACAAATACTAGACAAATACACTTCCTAAAAGGTTAATCTATTGATTCTTAATGTATTCTTATTGTTTTCTGTGAACAACATTTGAACGTAATTCAATGCATATAGAAATGCATAAATTAATATAAATTGCCAGTTGTTTCTGTAGTTCACTCAATCAAATCATGAAATCAAGTTTCCTGCACTTAATCCATCTGTCACTTACAGCATTTACATGTCAGACACTATTAAGTGCTACAATCGTAGGCAACTGGACTTGTTTCAGTTTCTTGAAGCCGTTTCACCTCAGCCTCTTGGACGATAGGTGAAAAATCTTCAAGAAACTGAACGAAGTCTTTGAAGAGAACTAGCATGTCAAGACTTATTTTTCTTCTTGTAGGTGTTGTGGCCTTTACAGACAACCATGTTCTGGTTCAGCATAATTAAATGGTGACAGATATCTCTATAGAGGGACACTGTTTTAAGAAGGGTCAGAAGCAAATTGTCACAGAATGCCACAAAATGCTCTTTATTTATCTTCCACGTCAGAAAGAAATGTTTTCTTATATGAAACATCAAATAACAACTCTGTAGTAACATAAAAACATAATTCATAGAAGACATTGTTTTCATCAAAACATTATGGGGGCAGATGTCAATTCCAGGGTGCGAGTCCAGATTCATGTCTGTGTTTAGGTTCAGGCAACACAGGCACTTTGGTTGAGGTCGTGGGAAGATTGTGACTTTGGTTAAATGTTAACAAAGATGTCTTAAGTCACTGCTGACTTTTTCTCTGTTAAAACAGAAACCCAAGTGCTGCCAGTGCCCAAACATGTCACTGCGAATGAATGAATGACTGAATTACTATTATTTTTCCTCTCATGGAGTTATTCAGACAGATTAACTGCCAACAAACAAACTTCCTGGCATGTTAAGCTGCCATCATCTACTATAGCAGCACAATACATCAACATCATCCAACTGTACATACAGACCCCAAATAAAAGAAAAAGAACTGATATACAAACACAAACACAGCCCCCAGAGCACAATACACAGATCTGAACAAAAGGAAATCGCCATTAGTACCATGCACTCGATATGTGTCGATATGTTCATCAGTCAATAGTCTTCATTCCAAAAGAGTCTGAGAATTTTACCCACCATGTTACTTCATCCCCCATCCCAGTTTTTACAGACATATTCAGAATTGCTGAAACATTGTCAAAGAGCTACTGAATTCGGGCTCCACCCTCAATATTTATCAGAAACATAAACTTTCTAATCAATATTTGTTCATAATATAAAAAGGACAGAATAACATATATTCTTCCTGTTCCAACAAGCAGTAGCAATACACCAAATCGTAACCGCTATTGCTGATACATTCAGCATCAACATTTTTGCCAGGTACGTAAATTTAGCACTAGGCGTTGATACGCCCATAAAATAACATTTAGACATAGCAATACACGACATGTATCAAAATATTGATGCTGCGACCGTATTGTAGGGATGACTATTGGTACTTTCGCAAAATATTAACACAATGAGATTTATGATATATAATCATCAGTAATGTCGATATAATGATTGAGTGGGTAAAGGCAAAAACAGTCTGGTAAGTTCAGAAAATGACATCACTTTACTTTAATGCAGCCAGTAAAACTAGGAAAACACGTATAACACATAACAATATAATGATAACCACAATCTAAGACAATACACAGTCTTATATCATGATAACTATATCTATATATCTCGTATATATTTCCCAGCCCTATTATTTAAAAGTGGAAATCAGTCACCATTATTTCCCTCAAAACATATTTACTGTTTGAAATTAGTTGTACAAAAAAGTCAGTTAGAGGAGAAAGGGCTCTAAATAAACGGCACTTCACTAACACAACATAACACAATAGGCTGCTTCACACTACTTCCTCTTTAGTCTCAAATCTTGACTCTTGTGAATTGCTGACAGGCTAATCTCCGGCATTCTCAAACCGTTAAATTCCCTGTATCTCTCGAGTTGACACTACATCTTGTTGTGTTTGTTCTGAGGATTAAACCCTCAGCGTATCCACGCACTCCTTCCAGACATGGATCACAGACTATTACACACTCCTTCTTCCGGATGGATGTTCCTGTATCTTCCTGAATAGGAGGAGTGCCACAAAAGGTTGGCCGATTTAATTACATGTACACTCAATTGTCCCCTCCTCTCAAGGCCTAACACCTAATCATGATACTGGATGTGCGTCTGCATTTCCACTGTGTCTCCCTTGCTTTCCAGGAGGGTCAGGGGCTTCACCGGTTAGCCGCTTTGACGAGGTACCCTATATTGTCTCTTGCCTGGGAGAAAGAACCCTTCACCCCGTCTCAGTGTCAAACTTTAACCTTTCTCAACTTTAATTACACTAAGTAAGTTTGGAGTGTGCCGCGGTGCTGTCTGGCCGACTCAGCTCCATCCCCGCGCTGATGGGAAGCCTGCATGGGTGCCACGGCCCCCGCTGCCTCTGACACACTGACGCTACACAGCACTGACGCCGATGCTGACGCTTTCTTTGGCCTGCTTCCTGACCATGCAAACAGAGGCACATAAACACACACACAGACACACACACCGCTCCACTGAAAATGTCCATAGGAGCTGCATTCAAAAGTAGAGATTTCCTGCTTCTGGGGTCTATTTGCAGATCAACAAATTCTTAAAATGTGTTTATCTACATCGTGGGGTACCACTCAGCTCAATGTGTGTGTGTGTTTATGCGGACATAAATATGACTGAATGGTAAAACCCGTAAAAATGTGCCTCTAAACATCTACTGCTAAAAATTCACACTTAAGCCGTCCTGAAACAGATAAAGACAACATTCCTTCATCATCGCGTATGTGACCTTTTTATATACGAGATCAGCACTGTGCCAATAACACCATTTGGTAGTTTTGTTTGTGTGAGAGAGAGGTGGTAAAAATAAGAGAGAAGGAGCTTGGGTATGTTTGCTCATTACTCATTCCTCCGCAGGGGTGAAATGGCTGTTTTTTCCTGTTATGTCACCAAAACCTCCACTTTGGTAATAAAGTGGATTTTCTTGTGGAAGTGCCATTACACATTAAAAAAAATACGTAAATGAGCGCATTGTATTTTAGCTAGGTTTTCCTACTTCGACGCAATTTGCATCTGCATTTGAACCTGCCCATTCATCTCAGGCCCACCCACTTTGAACAAGTAATCCATAATCCTATAAAAAGACAGAATGGACCTAAATATAATAAAACACATTCAGCAGCAATTTTAAAAGAGCAATAAAACATGGAGCAGCAAAGCAAAGTAAAAATAATATCTGAGAATCTGGCATATTCTCCCCTCACTTTGGTCTTATTTTTAACGCACATGTTGAGTGCTTGACTCAGACAGTTCGATCGATTCACAGGTAGTCGATTGCGCCACTCACATGTGCACCCTTATGATAATAGGCCCTTTCAGAGTCATCTAATTCTGATGATGAATTGGACTTCCATAGAAAGCCAAAAAGGAGTTACTGTGGTAACCGCATGGCCTGTCAATCACTTGCAATCAGCCTTTTTTCTCTGTTCATTGCTTGATGCGTCAAGATTAGGACCTTCTCCGCGGGGGGCTTCAAAACACTCAGAGGAAATGAAGAACGGTGTGGAAGGTCTGCGGCTGATGTTTGGAAACTTTGTAGAATGTGACCCTTTGGCTTTGACTTACTTGCAGCTGAAGGGAACTGAAACCTTGACTTTCTGTGGAGCGATGTGAGGTTACCTTACCAATTTTACAGCAAGAGGATGCACACAAGAAGCAGTCGTGACATGAATACTAGAAATTACTAGTGCAGCACGATATATATCCGTCCAAAGCATTATTTCGAGTGTAGGTTTGTGATCTGCCAATAAACAGAGAGGAAGATGAAGAAGAAAAAGAAGAAGAAAAAATGATGAAGAGAAAGATGAGGATAAAGAAGAAAATATGAAGGAGAGGAAGAAAAGGAAGAAAAGATAAAGAAGAAAAGATGATGATGAAGAAAAGATGAAGAAAAAGAAAAGATGATGAAGAAGAAAAAAGAAGAAAAGATGCTGATAAAGAAGTTGGAGAAGAAGAAAAAGAAGAAAAGATGATGAAGAAGAAACATGACAAAGAAAAAGAAAGACAAGATGATGATGATGATGATGATGAAGATGAAGAAGAAGAAAAAGAAAAAAAGATGATGATGATGAAGAAAATATGGAAAAGACAAAAGATATTAAACCATCTTTGCCTTTCTTAGCCTCGAGTGTGAATAAACTGCAGGTTATGAACTCTTTAAACCACAAAAATGTGAAATAATGGATTATCCTATCAATACCGGCCGTGAGAAGCAGGTGATTATTGTTTATCAGTGCCAGCAGAAGCGATCCAGACGGTGCATCCCTAAATATCACAACTACTGTACATGCTAACCTCTTGTTCTGCGGCGTCGCTGCTCTTTATCTACGTCAGCTCCAGAGACAGCATGTGTTTCTGACCACAGAGGCTTATAATGAAATGCCCACATTAAGAATAGAAGGCCATTTAAATGCTAATGCTCTCCATGTATAAGTGTCAGGCAAGGGCTGGAAATGCCCTACTGTAAACCTGTATTTATAGATAATGGCGCCATCTTTAATGCTACAGATAAGAAGCTGCTTTAAATAATGAAAATATATCGTAAAAAAAAACAACTTCATGTGTGATATTTGTGTTGGAAGGATTGCGTAAGCTTTGTTTTTCTTGTCTTTTGTGGTTTTCCTGGAATAACTGTGGTCTGTTGCAAGCACAGGCTCTTTTAATTAGGGTCCATTTTAGCATAGCACACTGGCAGCAGTTAAACATTTAAGGGGAAGTGCAACTAATTCGCTGGGCAGGACTATGAACTGTGGCATTACATCCTTGAAGAAAAGGGGAAAAGCCATATAACAGAAGCACCCAGGCTCTAAAGATCTTAATTCCCCATTAGTTCCTTATTCTCTCCGGTGACAAAGACGGGGCCCTTTCAGTCTTGTGTTCCCTCGCATACCAAAGTCATTCAACAGAGGAGACCTTTACCAAGAGCAATGCTCTATTCAAGCCATGTTAATTACAATTTTAAACCATTATTTGTTTCAACACCTGGTTAACCTATTCAGACCTGTTTAAATCCTCTTTATTATCCCAGGTGTGATGGGAAGGCACTAAGGAGTGAAAGGGTCCTGTGTGTACCAGGAACATAATCAACCCGGCACTACATAGTGCTGAATGGCTTCTGGGATAAGATCAGATGTTACACACTCCAGTCCTCAAGTAAAATGGTGCTAGGTGGATTATGTCTGAAAAGAGGATTTTGTCAAGGATGTGTCCTCAACTTTTTTCTTTTGCGGCGGTAAAGCATCATGAATGACACACTGCTTCTTCAGCAGCTGTATTAGGACTAGAAGACTCAATTGCGGGGCTTAAAAGCAATTGGCTTTGTTGTGCATTTCTGTGCATATATTTGTGTTGCAGTTAGGGGCTTTCGGGAGCAAGAGGCCATGCTGCGTCATGGGGATGGATGGTGTTTCTATTAGATGGTCACAGAAAGGTCCCCTCATCTGCTAAGCTTCTTTTCTCTCACCTACTTTGAAGTCGTAGTTAGACCACAGTCCTCCATCCATTATGATGTCATTAACACAGGCTTTACACGGGAACTTGACCCCTGTGGAGCCTTTGTCGCCGAGGCCACTCACGGCTTACCTGTCTTAGGTGCTTGTTTGAGGATGATCCCATTTCAATAGGAAATATCAACAAGGTGGCATAATAGGACAACATGATGGAGAATGCTGAAAACACATGAAAAAGAGAATATTACTCCATCATGAGAGCCTTTTTTTTTTTTTTTTACCCCGACTTCACTCAATGCCTTTTTCTAATTTCCTGGCCCAGCACCTACATCCACAATGGCTAGAGGCTGTTTGTATACACCTCCCACTGCGTGGTTCAAATATAGTGCAGACTTCAATATTGTAAAGGATAGCCACACAAAGTTCTGATTAACGAATTAACACCCCTCTAATAGCCCTTCACCATCCTCCCTTAAATGGATTAGGGCTCCTCTCTAACACTTTCTTTTTGCACAAAATTTAATTAAGATTTAGATTTGGTTTGAACATGCCAGGACAGATTCGCGCTGCATTCATGATGTACTTCAATTAAGGAGCAGAGCAACTTAAGCTGCTTCACCAATAATTAGACTATCTCCTTTCTTAAATGGTATCTAATTATACTTTATCCCTGTATAATTCAATTTCTTTTGTAGGTTACAGTGTCGGATACTGGGGACCATCTATTTACATGTTAAAGGTCATCTTCTCCAATATTGGGGTTGTATTGAGTGCCATCCCATTTAAACACATAGTTTCTTTTTATAGCTTTGTAATGCAACCGCGCATTACGGCAACTGCAAATATTCAATTAGACGCCACTTTAATCCTCCGCCATCCCTGACAACACGCTCCCAGTTAGCATCCAATCAACAGCTACTCAGGAAAATGTGTAGAATAAATAAAGCTTCATGGCGAGTGTTTACATACATGATGGCTTTCCAAACAGTATTTTTTTGGGGGGGGGGTCTTTGTTGACATTTGGCCTCCTGAGGTTGTCGCCCATGTATTTGTATAGAGATTTAAAACAACAGAGAATGTCCTGCCCAGTGTTAATTTACTCAAAGCAGCGGGGGTCGATGGCCCGACCACTGACCATTACACAGTAGGACAGGAGTGTCCAGCTGACTGTCCTTTTAATCGACAACAGCAGGCCTAAGGAATTTAACAGCATGGGATTTACCGTTCTCGCCCCCCCCCAAACAAATAACGTTTATGGAAGATTTATGAGTTGCCCGAATTGTCTGGCCTTTCCTTGCTTTCGGTTCATTCAATTAGTGGCTGTGAATGTCTTGGTTAAAGGGGGTGACGAGACAATTGAAGGTGTCATCTAATTATTTTAGCCCAGCGCTACGCAAATCCACTCCCGAGCTGGAATCCCCGGCCTTCGCTTGGCGATATGAAGTAAATGGGTTAAAGCAGCAGGGGTGATGCAATATGTGGCTCTCCTGGAGATGTTCCCCAACCTCTGGCATCTTTAAAGTGAATCACGGACCTGCAGGACTGCAATTTGATTAGATAGAAAATATACACAGTGCAAGGTAAATCAAATCAGCTTCTTTTTACATGCACGTTTATGGGCAGACCTTGTAAGGTCAGATACTGTAGTGTGCTCCCACAGCCACTGCTTTTGAGAGTGGGCCAAAGCACACAAGGCTGTGGTGAAGAAATAAGTGATCCCTGTCCCAGTTCCATCCACCCCATATGGAAGTTTCAAATGCTTTACTTTACCACAAGCTGGCCAAGGGAAACTAGCATTGAGAAGTCATGTGAGCGGTGCCGAAGTCTGTCCTGCAGCCAGGTTTTCCCCCCTTGTTTGTAAATTAGCTGTGAGTAATGAATTCTGGGAAGCTGCCCTGCTGCAGGGTTGCTCCCTCGCTGCCGGACCCTCCCCGTGCTCCCCCGTCGACATTGCCTTCCCAAATCTGTCCTGATGTTCCTAGTCTGTCAGGAGCCGCCCCAGGGGGCAGTACGATAGCCCGCTCGGCCTGCCCCTTTCCCCTCTCTGGGCCCAAGCCAGCTGAACCGTGTAAGTCCCTGCCATTGCAAACATGGTGACCCCAAACGGGATTGACGGATCGCAGACCGTGGATGCTACACCACCAGTCCAGTGACATCAGTCTCTACTGGTGGTAAGAAAACGGCCAGCATGAAGTGGTCTGGTTGACAGTCTGGGTTTGCCCATTGACAATCAGGGAAGGACATGAGGGAAATCCAGACCACGATGGCTTTATGTGTGTAAACAACTGTTTAGCTGAGGAAAATGCTTTTAAATTCATTTTGCATGAGATTTGCGCTAAGACCATGCTGCATTTCAACGTACTGCTACACTTATCCTTGTGTCTGTAAAAAGCCTTGGCTATGACTACCACATGGGTCCCCAAGCGCACATTAGAGAGCCTGGGGGGTCCCTAAGTGTCACCCATGAAATCAGGATGTTAGGGTATGAAAAACGGGGGAGGGACCGCTAGTAATTCTCATTATTGTTAAATGTTCATCGTCCCTGGTGTTGACTTTGCCTTAGTCTGGCTCCGCTGCCAAGACACAACATGACTACTACGCCCGCAGTCGGTTTTAAAAGCTGTAGATATGGGGAAATCTTCTTAAGTCTGAGTCTGACCCTAAATTAATTACAACATTTGACCATTAAGGTTACACATTTTCCTCACCACTGCCTGCCTGGTAATTGTCAAAAAAAAAAAGCTCATGTGAAACATGAATAATTATATGCTAAATTTCCTAATTCTAATTCCAAAGGTCAACAGCAATTTGTCAGCAATTAACGTAAAGGAGGAACTGCAGGGCATCCACATCGTTTACACCGTGGCCTGTGGAATCCATTCTGCAACGCTGACTGGCAGAGAGAAAAGAACTTCTCAATGGCAGATTTTTGACGTCCATAATGGCTTAATGTCTGCGTTTGACAGAGATATTGGGGGAAGAAGAGTGACTCTTTGCGCATTGGCGTGGCCCAGAGGCTTTTGCTGTCACAGCTGATGACAGTAACTTTCTCCATGCAGATTAAATTGGTGTTTACAGATTTGCCCTGGGTGTACATTTTTCCCCCTGCTGGGCTCCACTAGCTGATGATGAGTCGCAGATGAGACCGACCGTTCTTGACACTGATGCTTATGCTTCCATCACACAGAGCCTGTAGTGGCTTACCAGGCATCCAGCACTATGCTGCCACACAGCGCTTTCCACTCCGGCACAGTAAATGGTACAGTATTACCAGCTATTTACATTTGCAGAAAATGTGAGAGCTGCTGCTGCCACTTCTGTCACGCTGGTGCTTGCTGCATGCCAGAGCTGTTTTGGCGTCGGAAGATGAAACGCTGTTGAGAAAATTAGACATCATCCGTCATGATGTTGATAGTAGACTCCGAGCAAAGGGCCCCGTAGAGTTACAATAGATATCAGTGACTTCGTAGTGTTGTTGTACTGCGGGAGTTGTTACAGCTGGTCGGTAAGAATGTGCTCAAAGTTTAAAGACACAGTGGGTTGTTTTTACAGATGACTCTTTTTTTTTTTTTTTGAAGACCCCACTTCAAAAAGGAGCAGGACTTGGCTCATCATGAAGCAAAGTTCGGTTTTAAATAGAGCTGTTACGATTACCCGGTTAAAGCTGCAATATGTAAGAACTCAACCTTAAAATGTAAAAATCTAGAACATCATAAACAAAAAATGACCAACAGAATGTGAAGAAATAACCGTTTTGACAATATATTAATGTCTATGTATTGTGGTGCAGATATCAACTGAAATAAGCAGCTAACCAGTTAGCCCAAGCCCTTTCTCCTTCAAGTTAGCCTACCACTCTGAGCTCCAAGTTCAGACCTCAGCTGCACGGCGAACTGAGCTAACTAGCTAAGAGCAGCTACAGCTAGCAGAAGTTCTCACGTACTCTGGTGATATAGTGCCCCCTACTTGTTTTGAGGATGAATTTGAGATTCTTACACATTAGACTATTAAACTTTGATCAAAGTTTCAGCCATTTTTCAAGCAACAATGTCACACATTTTCTGGTTCTAGTTTCTTTTCTTTCTTTCTTCTTCTTCTTCGTTATGTTATCACCCACATCCATTTGTTGGTTTGTAGGCAGGATTACAAAAAAACTGGTGTACGGATTTCCATGAAACAGGACCATTTTTCTTACTTTATGTATCATTGATAAGGCAATTCTTTTGTGTGACATTTTCATTAATTTCTCTTATCCCAGATCTGGTGTGATACAGGGGTATCAAGTGCAATGGTCTATTATGCATATGAACCACTGAAATAGTGGTTTACAGATAACTTGGATTACTTGTGAAGAAGGGATTAACAAAAAATACCTTCATAGACACAAAAGTACAGTATTTAGTTAGCAACTTATTTTGAAAAATTCTGAGTAAACAGTCTTGTGGCCACGTGGCCCAAAACAGTAAGAGTGATATACTTCGACAGCGACTGACCCAATATTAAGTAGTTTCTCACATGTAATTTGCATTGATTAAACTTTTAACGTGTAAGAGTGGGGCAGAGTATGCAGATCGCCTCAAGTGTTTGATGCAGAATATTTATGCTGAAGGGCACTTTGTTAGAGTAAATTAACTGCAGTGAAAAATCGATGAAGAGAATAGTTTCGACTGATTTTTGTCAGAGCAGCAGAGGTTAGTTAATATAGAGCTCCTTCGACAAAAATCCATATTTAATGTTTTATTTTGACATTTGTATTCATTTTGTTTGATTTAAAATGATAACACTGCACTTCGATGCACACTAGTAGTCAGCTTCCTGTAATTCAGCGATTATTCAGATATAATTAACACTTATTAAAACTTCTGACGCAAAAGTGTTCATAGATGAGCAGTAAATATACAGAGCAGCATCTATGTGTGTATTCATTTCAGGTTGTAAACAGTAGTCTCTGACACTGGGTTGTTATCGAGTTGTGGCCCCCGGCGCAGGATTGATCCACTTCAGTCCAGCAGCAGGGGGGCGGGAGCTCTGGAGGGGCTCAGCAGGGCTCCAAATCAATAAGGTTAATAGATGTGGGGGCCACGCAGTCAGAGGTGTGCAGCCTGGCATTTTCGGTGCCAATGAGGAAAATTCCTGATGACGAGGTGTCTCTTTTGGAGCCTGCATTAATGTCAGTCTGATTACCTGGAGCCAGGACGTCAGATATACAGTGGGGTTAGTGGAGCCTTGTTCCATGGCCATTAACTGGAATTAGCTTTACAAGGAGACCCTTCAGACTGGAGACTTTAACTTGCCACCTCTTCATCCGCTGTCCATTGAGAACAAATTGCCGGCCCCCCCACCCTCCCGTCCTTCCCTCCTGACTCTATTCTTCCACTCTGATTTCTATAATGCCAACAGTTTCATAATCACTTGATGAGTAATTTCCTCTCATTTGGGATTTGGAGAGGGAGGTTTCATTAAGAAGTTTCTTTTATTTTTCCCTCCCCTCCTCCCGCTCTCATTTTTTAAGCTATTCCTCACATTCACAAGAGGGAGAAAACGACAGCGTGGAATGAACATTTTAAAAAGAGTAAAGACGAAAAACAGAGTGCAGTTAAAATCTTGTTTAACTGACAAAATGGAAACTAAAGCTTTTCCATTATTAGATTTGCTTTTACACATTTGCAAAATATTACAGTCTCTCCTTCAGGATCTCAACTGGATTTCCTTCTATTATTTATTTCGCGGACAATAAGCGAACAGTTCACAGTAAGTCTTTTGTAAATTTTCCTCACACAGAAAGTTTGTGCTTAGCTTTTCCCACACTGTGATACCCACTAGACTATTAAGATTTCTGAATAGGGCCCTTCAGTTTCTCTCAGACTTACAGCAGAGTTTGAATGGCGAAGAAAATGCAAATGAGGCGCTTGCTGATCTATTCTCCCAGTACCTGGCTAATGTCTATACAGAAAAGCCAAGTGTCTGAGTGCGTGTGTGTGTGTGTGTGTGTGTGTGTGTGTGTGTGTGTGTGTGTGTGTGGATAGTGGCATACAGAGAGGTGGAGGCCGGCCACTGCCACACCTGCAATTAGCCATGCACCTGCATCAGCTGAATTAAAGTGTGCAGGCAGAAGTCATGCTGGCTCCACTACCCTCAGCCCCCCTAAACAAAACACCGAAGTCATTCGCAATAAAAGAATCAGTTGTCTCCTTTCCTCCCCCTTTCAAAAGGTCCCTTTGCATAGGAAATCAGTTGTCTCTCCCTCCACGGACATCATGCAGTGTGGGCTCCCATGGAAATGAGTTTTGGCATTGTTGTGCCGAGGCACTCCCCCTCTAATAAATTGAGGAGGATTAAGGGAGAAGAATGTAATAAAGGATAGTCATTTCATCATGACAGCCATTTTTAGAGGGGGTTGGGGCAGCCGGAGATTTAAAGGATAATCAGCCCCGGGTTTATTTCCATAACATGCATTACAATCTGCTTCTTTGAACTTTGCTGCCACTTAGGTTACTAGATTTGTAGCAGGCAAAAGAAGGGGAAAAAAAAGAGCGTTATTATCAAATGTTTAGTGTTTGAGACTTGAGTGACATATTAGAGACATCTGAGTGAGTTATTAAACCGTTATGGCTCTTGGAGATTATTACGCATTAATCTAAGCACTTTGAAGTGTGTGTGTTTCTACAGTGGAATTATAAGCATACATTCTGGCTTGTAAAATAAGGCCGTCGTTCTCAAATGATACTTAAGAGTCTCGCATGTTCCCACTTTGAAATGCACTCGGTCTCTTATTTATATGCAAAGAAATATCACGTTCGCATGAAAAGGAACCTCAAGTGGCCCCCAAAAACATTTTTTGTAGTCTGATCATGCAGCCAAATTTCTACACGCATGGTTTTGGTTTTTATTGATCCTGGAGTCAGCTTCGACCCCGCCCCTCCTGACTGTTTGTTTAGTCTCCCTATGTGATTGGAAACACTTCAGAAATGGTGACCAGCAGCAGGTGGAGGGGTGCCGGAGCTTTGAAGTCTGCGCTCCTTATTGATCCTGTGCATATTCTAAAAAAAATCAAAGGGGGCATCAAAGGCATAGCTAAACTCTTAAAGACTCTGCACGCTCCAAAAAAGGGCACCAATGACAGCGTGAACAAGCAAAGCAGGTGGTGGCTGCCGGTCGGAGCAATCACCCCCTCCAACCCCCGTCACGCCCCAGACAGACTGCTGAAGGCTTCTATTTTAATGTTGGACAGCAGTATGGCTCCCACTTTGACTGGCACTTGTCTCTCATTAGAGGAAGGGAAAGCAGCTTGGGGAAATCTTCAGTTCAAATTAATTAGTCTGCTAAGCCAACACATTGCAGACACTTGGCTGCAGAAGATAAATGATTGGAATATAACATTCAGAGCAACTGGGACTAAGATACTTAATACAATGAGATGTATACTACAAATTGTAAGGAGAAAAAAAAGTGCTATCTCTTTTCTGTACCATTTTGAGTTGCAATGGAACCTGACCAATATATCTGAGTTATTGGAGAGAACTCTGTATGAGTGTATATGAGGGTCAATAAATAACAAGAATCTGTAGCACAGAGATGCCAAAAGAGGTAACCTAGAAAAGAGTGCTGGCATCATAAAGTTTGTCCTCCAAAGAGAAATGACAAAGTCAATCTTGCAACAAAAAAATGTCTTATTTAGAGTTAGGGAAGGCAACTCTGGTAAAAGGTGGTTGGTGGCTGAGTCTCATTCCTGGGTTGTCGTTTTGATGATATGGGAATGAGATTCGACGAACACATGTCTTTATCCAGAGTTGCCTTCCCTAACCTCAAGTACAGTCATTATACTATTGGCTGAGAAACCTTATTAGAAGTTGAAACAAACCCTCAGAATTCTTACCCAGAGATAGACAAAACATTCATATTGGACCCACCACACATTGTGCATTATTAATTCACAATCAATTAATGTTTTTAAGGTAAAGAGAGAGAAAACAATCCACACTTTAACCTATAAGGTGTAGTTAAAATTTTCCCAACAACAAAAGTTGAGAGGAATCCAGTTCTACACCCTCGACTTACGAAAGCATGCATATGGTCTCATCTCAGAGAGAATGAGCCAAGAACACAGTTTTCACAGACTGTTTATAGAGGGGAACATTTTGCTGACTTACAGAACACGGTGTGGTTGGTTATCTGTACCAGACATTTAGTCCGAGTACAAACTGCAAAGTACAAACTGATCTAGATGAGATCCTCTAGTGCTCACATACAATATTTAGTCGTGCTGCACTTACACAATATCTGCTGTGTAGACAAAGGATATGGAGGGGTACTGTATGTGTGAAAACTCGCAGCTGGTTACAAGTGAAAGAGCACAGTGTTCAGTTCACGTGGCTTACATCACAGTTCATGAAATGATTTACAAAAGTCATTTAAAACCTTCAGTACCATTTTTCAATATACAAGTGTATTCTAAATGATGCCAAAATGTGAGGCATTTTGCACTTGTGTTTTAAACACCAACACTTAACCAGCCTGGACTACTAGCTCAACTAACCTAACTACCTAAGAGCAGTTAAAGTTGGCAGCTGTTAGCAGTTACTCTGCTGTTAGCTGCTCCCTATTTGTTTTGAGAGGGAATTAGACAGGTGGCCAATTCATCCATAATGTACCTTTAACCGATTAGTCAACTAATCGCACACATCCCTTGTTTATTTCGGTGTGCTAACAATTCTAATAATGCCAGGAATAATTGACTTAAATAAACTTAATTAAAGTAGAAACTTTGGTATTTTGTCACGTTTTCAGGTGTGAACATGCTACAAACAGTTAAAAAAAATGGTTACTTAGAAATTGTATAACACGGTGTCGTGCACACCTAGCTTTACAGTAACCAATCTTTGTGACAGCAGACAGTACACAGAGCCATCACCACAGTCAATGACTTCACTATTGGCAGAATTGATGACAGTAAAGCAACGAGGTGCAGGCTGCAATTGGAACATCTCTCTGAAACTCCAGGATAAATCCACACTCCTTCAACCTCCAGCTCCCCCTCTGATGTATGCCTGTCCTCCGCTCTCCTTGGGTGCACATGGGAGTTATTTGAGCCTTTCTGGGACCAGCGGGAAGCAGCGCTGCCACACCGGCTCACTGTTGGATTACCCTCATTGCGTGAGTCTTTGGCCTCTTTCCTCTCGTGACGACACAGGGTCGAGTTCACAAGGGGCTGATTTAACTCATTCACCGCAGTCCACTGCCACTAGCCACATGCCTGCCAGCCCAGTGATTCTAACACAACACTAAGTGTTCCTGAAATGAGGAGACAAAATGCCTCTTTGACTCGATTCACCAAAGATTGAATTTTTTTGGGGGGTGTGATGGGTTTGATTTACGCCTAACGCTCTACAGGGAGTTAATCCTGAAGAAATTTAGCTTGGAGCACTTTGAGGTTGTTTGTAGCTACTGTAAATGTGGATCTTACACTTTGTGTCTTGTTTGCTTTCCATATGAGGTTTGGCTGTCCTTTGGGAAGTAAATATATTATAGTTTTTGGAGATGAAACAATTAGTTGACAAAATGTTTTAACTGCAACTACTGTAATCTGGAAATTGATTTTTGATTTAAGTAACATTTTCAGCAGAAGTGCCAAGCATTACCTTGTTCTAGCTTCTTTATTGTAGAAATTTGCTTATTTTCATTGTCTTGTATCATAGCACGCTGTAAGTATTTGGGTTTTGGCCCGTCGATAGCAGAAAAAGAGGCAATTTCAGCGCAGTCATCTTGTGATTTCAGAAACTGGTTAACATTTTTTTTCATTATTTCTTTTGACATTTTAAAAATCAAATGGTGCAACAAATAATCCTGAAAAACTGTAGATGACTCAAAAGTTAATGATTATTTGCTGCCCTCCAAAATATGTTTTCTTATCATGGATTTCAGACCACAGACCATTTCAGACTAGTCATGTTTAAGTTGCTGCTAATGTTCTTTTCTTAGTTTGCAGATCTGATGTCGACTCCTCCTCAACATAGAAAAACAGCCAAGTAGGTATTTTAAACAAGCAGCCATATTTTTGTCTAGTGTGAGGAGGCTACCTCTAGTGGCTGCACTATTTATGATGGTAGCAAAGGAGGAAGTCAGGTGTGGTTGTATAATGAGCGACAAAGTCTGCCTAGGGAGGAGATCTGGGTGGGCGGATGGGTCAAAGGTCCAGAACATCTTTCGCTGGTACTCTCCAAACTATCATATATGACATTTTGGGGTTGTCATTGGTAATCAACCTATTCAATTGTTTAGGTATGAGGACGCGTTGTGAAAAAGCAAGGGAGAGGCTAAGATGTTTGTCTGTCAATAGCTACTTTTGTTGTAAAGTATCAGTTGCAACTGACAATTTAACTGTCATTTTACCACTGTTTTATGCCCCAGATATAATAACATAATAGTATAATAGCAAGTACCCCATTTCAAACAGCAATTATCTTTTAATTCTCAAGAATAACCAGATATTGAAATTAGAAATAATTGCATGTAAACAAGTAAGATATTTATGATAAGACACATACAATAATTTGATAACGCAATTATCATGACAGGACTTAACAGAGCACCCCGGGTCATTAGTCTGTGCACACCTTCCTCATATTGCTGAAGAAACAACCTTTGTCGTGTCTGGTGCTTTGATTTGCACGTGTATGACTTCACATTTTGTTGAGATCATCACCTGTGGCATAAACGCTATCCATAAAACAGCCTTGCAATTATGACAAACAAGCATCAGCGCTGACTCAATCAAAAATAGAATGCTGCTGTGATTACATGAATGAAAATAAGGTTACTTATTACAACATGCTTTGTACCACCGGCTATTGTTTAAGCCTTGACTGTCACCTGTTCTCTTTGGAGTTCATTCTGTGTCAGTTCAGTCCCACAATGCCATGGCAGGTCTTAAATTTACAACTGAAGTCATTAAGTGTTCGAAGGTATGAGTAATCAGACTGTTCATTTGAATGTGAAAATCGAGAATAAAATAAAATAAAATAAAAAAAACATGCACAAAAATGTCTGGACTATCTGGAAAATCTGGACTAAAAGATAAAATGTTTCTTGAAATGAATCACATAATTCAGCTGTTGGAAAACTCCTCTCCTAATTGCACATGGATTATCTATCTAGTTTCACGGGATGTTGTCACTGAGCAGCACAAGAAAAAAAAACCAAAAAAGAAGCTTATCCTGCCTTTTCCCAAGAGGTTTAACAATAATACATACAATGGACCTACTGACCCTCGGAACCCTTCTTTTTAGACGGTGTGAGGATGTCGTGTTTTTATTGGCTGTGTTTCTTAAGTGCTTTGATTGCTGTAAGCAGCCAGTACAGCAAATGTCTTTGGCCTCCCTAACTGAGGCATCCCGTCAGCTGAACAGCGGCATCCCACTGACGTCCCAGGAGACGCAACTTGAGTAATGTTCTCACATTAACAGGGCAAACAAGGGATACTCTTTACATGGGGACGATTAATTCAAGATCCTGCAGTGTTCTGGCTGCACATTATGATGGATCTCATGTTATGTCATTTTCACAGTCAGTCAGTCAGTTGCGGCAAATAATGCAAAATGAGTTTAATTTCTTTCTCTTTTTCTAAAACTGTCAGTCCTAGCGGTTGGATACGATCAGAAAAGGGATCGCTAATTCAGTAGCGGGACAAGTGAACATCAGTTGTGGGTGTGGTAGGATGTTTCCTCCTCTTTGGTGTTTGTGATCCGTGTCATGTAATTAAAGCCCAAACATGCCAAGTCAACTCTCTTTTTGCACATCAACTGACATCTTTTCAGAAAGTTTGCCGAGTCTGAAACAGTTCCAAATGAGCTGTGCATTTCAACTTTGTTTGCCATGAAACACTCACTCTAACATATTTGTATTTCTTTAACATACTTGCTTCCACTTTGTTGCAGCGAGGGGACAATCAGCACATTTAGAAAAAGGGTGTGAAAAAGTCTGCTGCCTGTGGCCAAAAGAATGAACTATGGCAGACTGGAGATTGTGAATAGGCCTTTTACAGGTCACAGAATCCATTCAGCCCGCTGACATTGTTATTATCTGACCGTCATAGATGGGCCTAATTAATATTCTAATCATAGGCCTCCGGAACATTGTAAACAAAATTATCCGCTGAGTACCACTTGCTTATTCAGTTGCTCGTTGACTCTGTGAGTGAGAAACAAGCACTCTGGAGAAAATTAACACTAAGTAAAGGCAAACTTACAGACAAGCACAATCTCTTTTCATAGGGGAAATTTCTCTTTTCATCTCTGCTAAGTGCATCAAAAGTCAGGAAATAAACATTTAACACTAAAAGAAGTTCAAGGAAACAAATACAAAAGATTTTTCGTAGTTTGGATAATGGCAATATGGCATGGCATACATGCTAAGTAGGAAAATAAACACCAGCTTCAAGAGCTTGTCAGCTACCTTTTTTCTTTATCATCATAACTTTAAATAAATTAAGATTTTAAGTGTCTTACATGTCTTAAAATCTTCTTGCAAGTACCCAAAAGTTATGGACAGGAGAATAATTTAACATATTCTCAGCCTTTTATTAATGTCTAAACACTAAATGAAGGATAACTTGAAGGCAAACACATCCTCTTTTCATAGGAGAAATTGCTCTTGTAATGGCTGTGTTTTTTAAATGAGTTCATCTAAAGTAAGCAAATAAATAGTTTTAACTGAATAAAGTTCAAGGGACAATATGGCATAAAGACATGTTAAGTAGGTAAATAAACACAAATATATTGTTAGCTACCTTTAAGGAAGTAAATACTTAACAATAAATGAAGTTCAAGGGAACAAGTATGGAAGATTATGGGTTTAATGAAAGTGTTCAACAGTATTACTTTGGTATATGGCAATATGATATATCAATGTTAAAAATCATGTTAATAATGCTAAGATTTTGAGATCTTGTCAGCTGCCTATTTCTTTATCAAGCTATTTTTGTCCCACCTAATCAAGCTCAGCTGACCACTGATAGACAACACTTTTATCATCTATGATGATTTGAATGTGCATGTTTAGATTAGTCAGCAATGACAAGCAGCTACATGCAGTCATAACTTTTATTATATCAATATTTTAAGTGCCTCACACATATCCACACCTTCTTGCAAGTAACTTAAAGTGATGGATCAGTGCATCAAGGTAAGGAAACAGATATCGAACATTAAATGCAGTTCAAGGGAAGTAATATGGAAGATTTCTGGCTTTATAAAGGATTAGCAAAATGGCCTAATAGACATGTTAAATAGGTAAAGAGAATTTTGAGATTTTGCTAGCTCCCCGTTTCTTTATTAAACCATTTGTCTTCCCTAATCAATCTCAACTGAATAATGGCAGGCAAAACTTCTATTATCTGCGAGTACCAAATTGCATTTGAACATGCATATTTAGATTAAATCAGTCCTGATAAAGAGCTACAAGAAGTTATAACTTTAATTAAATCAAGACTGTAAGTGTCATTCAAGCCTTGCAAGTACGCACAACATGCAGAAAAGCGTCATTTTTCAGCTGAAAGTGATTTATGAGTGAATAATTGTATTAATATGTTCTCATCTCAAGAAACAGAGCCTGTAATATACACGGGTTGTTATATTAATGTTCATAGATCAACCAAATTTAAGTATCATCTCTGTATTGTTGCCCAATATTGGAATTGTATTTTAACAGTCTGTTGTTTATGAAGCGCCTCGAAAAGCCATGCTGCAAATCTCCATCATTATTGTTCCCTGTCAACTTAGAGATGTCTCCCTCTCCGTGGGGGTGTTGCGAGAGTTATGGAGTGTCGTGACGAAGGAGACCTGAAGTTGACAGACATCTTTTCGGGGCACGTGGTCTCATGACGGAGCTCCTTCAGATGGGAAAGTGAACAGACTGAAATGCTAATTTCCCAGAGATGATAAATCTGCAGTATGAAATTGTCGGTACAGAGCTCTCTCGCCCTGAGGCTGTGCGTTATTGCTTTATTCTATTAGTCAGTTATTACCAGCAATCACAGTCAACCCCCACTGCCCCCCACACACAAAGCCCCTTTTACATTACATTTATCAGGCATTGTACAAACGTTGAAAACATATGACGGCAGCCCTCAGAGCTGTGTTTCCTCTGGGGCAGAGGGGGCCTCTGCTGAGGGAGGGGACCTCCAGCTGGCCCATAGTGCATCTGTTCGCTGGGGCTGGGCGGCAGTGACACCATGAGGGCCACTTACTTTCTTCTCACACACATCCTCCTATAGATTCCAGTTTTTAAACTCGTGTTTACGTTTCAGGATCTCTTGAAAGCGACGCTGTTTAAGGCTCAGAGTCAAGTGTTCACAGTGAAGTGTGAATGTTGCTGTCAAATATATGTTTCTGCTAACGCCTGTGTGATGTAGCTAATCACCTGACTATACACTTCTAATTGTACTACCTCTTCGCCCAGATGTTCAGCACCCTTGCCCTCTCTCCACTTCCTCTTATGGGAGCAGCAGCCTGAGGCTATTTACATCACTATCTGTGGAGTAATTACCATACTGTTTTATATAATGCCAAGGCAATCATAGGGTGATAACATGCAATTAAGCAGTGTTCTCTGATTTGTACGTAGGCAATCTTGCATCTCTCTCCAGCTCTGAAGATAAAGTGCCCATTTCAAAATGTCAGATTGTAGTGGGACTTAATCTGATTATTTTCAATTAATATGCATGTCTCTCTGTCCTGGGATTGCCGCCGTTATTGACATTGATAAATTGAGCTCATTTCGATCCAGGTTTGGACCAGAGACACTCCATTTGGTTAATGTCACCTGTTATACTTTATTTCCACTTGCTCCAAGGTTGTCTCCAGGCAAAAACTACAATCTTTTACATCAGATTTAGGGATAGGTCTCGAAAGGAGCAACATACCCATCGAGCGGTGTTGGGATATAATTGTTTGTCGTGTCACTTCTCCACCTTGCGAATTCCCTGCGAGCCCTGTTGGAAGGGAGCAGGCAGCCGTGGATGACAGGTGCCGGGGGGGCTAGGTGTTTATAGTGTCGCCCAGGAGAATTGTGCTGGACCGGGCCTCGAGAGACAGCGCCGTCTACCTGTCTTACCCAAGGAGCTCTACGTCACAGCTTCACAATCTCAGCTATAGAGCTTGTGAATGTCATGGAGGCTCGTGGAAAAACAAACCGAGAGCTCTGTTGAAATTCTTTTATGTTTGCGGTTAAATATACATTTATTTTGGAAGACTTTTTCTGAACGTTTAGGAAAAAAAAGAAAAGAGCTGTTGTAGCGAGCATGCTGCTCAAACGGGTAGGCAGCTCCGTCACATTTGAGCAAATTCTTCCATCTAGCCTGAGGGAGCGTGGTGCTCACCGTTTGAAGATTAAAACATCCACTGTCATTTCCTGCTCCAGTGGTTGCTTTCCCAAGAAGAGTGGAGATATGAATTGTATTTTCCACCCCCTTCAGAGCTGATTATCGAGAGCCAGCCTTTCAGTGGCCTCTATGTTTCATGGTGGTCTCAGGAACAAGCCACCAAAGAGGCGGAATCGGAGGGGTGCAGATCAGCTGTGTGTTGTATTTGTGTAAGCCATTGTTCCAAGCAAATACAAAAGGTGAAGCATGGCTAAATCCTTTCTGCTTCCTTGTGTGGTTCTTGTGTTTGTGTGCACGCAGCCGCATCCACCTATCTTCCTTAACACGCATGTGCCCCGGTTTGTTTCTATGTGTGTTGGTCTATTGGCGCTTCTCTGAATGTGGCTGTTGGTATGTTTGGACCTTCCATTTAGTCTTCCCCCTTAGCCCATCAGTGCGTTGTCAGCAGCACGTCAGGTCCGCAGAAAGGCCCGGGATAGGACTAGGTGCCGTGGTGGGGGGCTCTAATAGAGCCATCAGTCAAGTGCCTGTCCAGCCGACCATACCACAGGGCGTTAGCGTTAATGCTGAGGCACATGGCGTAAGCGCTGAGGAGCAGGGCTGTTTGTCAAAGTGCATCCAATGTGAAGGAAGTTGTTAGTTAAGTGTGTTCACACGACTGCATGGCCATCCCACTGGAACATGTTCTGTGGCTGCTTCTTTTTCCGCCTTTCCTTATTTCAGGGTTTATCTTTTTATAGTGTGGCATTTCACAAAGAAATGACAACCACAATTGTAAGTGTTAAAACACACTAGCCACTCAAAGAAATGGTCTATTAATCTGTTTGTTTGATTAGTCATTTATCACATATGAACATCTTACCTTGAATTCTGGGAAAGTATTACCTTTTTTGATTGTTTTCTGACATTTCATAGACGGTCTAGCTCTACTAATGGATTGGTAGAGCTAGACTGATATACAGGCCGATATAAGATAATGATGATGTGTTCATGTTGAAACCATTATTGGCCAATAATGTTAACTGATTTTATCAAAGATCCCCAAATATTGATATCAGTCTCAATAGTCAATGAATCTAAAAAATATTCAGCACCACAAGCAGTGAACACTCATACAGTAACAAACATATGTTATGCAGCCTACTACTTTTCAAAAAACATGTTTACTTATTACTAGTAGTTTCTAAAAGATACCAGACAAGCTACATATTGGAAAATGTGTTTAAAACATTGCACACGAAATTTTTAGTACCGAATGATATCCAGAGGAATCATATTGTAATCATTTTGGCAGATAGTACAATTGCAATTAGAGTCATGATATTAGTGGGTTTCATTTTCAAAATAATGATCAATAACACAAATTTCTGAAGTGTAATATAAGAACAAGCATGTTCCCCTTACGTCCGGGGAATGTGATTTTTAGGTCTTAGGGTTTGTCCGAACGAACATTTTCAAATTGGTTTGATATTAGGGTTAATACAGCAGCACTACAGTCCATCATGTCAGCTGTGTCAAACATATTTTTGGTCAATGGGTTTAAAGAATGGAGCTATATATAACGGATGAAAATGTTTCATGCAAAGAGGTGTTATTGTGGACCTGACTGCTTTTCTTGACAGCACCTTCCTTACTCTACTTCTGGTAAACTCAACTAATGGCATCATGGGATTGCCAGTGGCCGGCTAGCAATCATGCTAACAATGCTGTTTAACTGTTTACAACAAGGAAAAAAAGATAAATAATCCCTGGAGACATTCAAATTTGAATATATCATTATGGACGCTGTCTTGTCAAGTGTGACTTACTCACTAATCCAAACTACCTAGTTGGATATATGGCCATATGCAATTTAGCCAAATATTTGGATTCATTGCTCTAAATATTTCATAGCCCCAAGCGTTTAACATTTTGGTAAGGATAAAAATCGTATACCTTCAACATGAGCTGGAAAAAGCCAATACAAAATATATAAGGTACTGTCAGACGGTGTGTAAATAAGATTATCTTAACAACCCTAAAGCTCCTTAAGGTGAAACCAAATGGCTTAATCAATAATGAAAATAATCATTAGAGCTACTTTACTGTGTGGCAAACATTAATTTCCTATCCGAGTGGCCTGAGCCTAAGACCTCCACGGCTATTTTAAGAGGCTGGCCCGAAATGTGTGTGCGTGCGTGCGTGTGAGCAAGCCACTTCCTGTGTGACCTTCTGGAGTGTGAGAGGAGCCACAGTGAGACACACACCGACTCTGCATGGAGCAACAGCCGACACTGCCCACTCTGCATCATCGGGTCGGCG
This sequence comes from Sparus aurata, assembly GCF_900880675.1. NCBI lineage: Eukaryota > Metazoa > Chordata > Actinopteri > Spariformes > Sparidae > Sparus > Sparus aurata. The sequence goes on from NC_044205.1 coordinate 21,775,795, forward strand.
GATCACTCCGGTTCTGCTGCATCACACATCGTCCCACACTCAACACATTATTTGGCTATTCCTGCATGCCATTTTAACCCTGACATGTCCTGCTACTGCTGCTTTCTCCTCTGATATTAGTTGTATACTCTCATGTTAATTGTCACAATTTTATGAAAGTGCATTGCTTTCACTGTAGAGTTCAGAAACATGACAATTATAGACTTTCAGTAATTAGTATGTAAACCATGTGATGTTATGTGTGAAAAAATACTGTACATACATATTTACACGTGTTTCATTACCTCATTACCAAAGAGACGCCTTGTTTGACACCTATTGAAAGCATTCATTCAGCAGATTTAGTTGAGAATAGAATACAATTCAAATACATTAACATAAAAATAACATGTTTTCTGATAAATAGCAAGGAAAAGCGGTTCAGGTAGACTACATGGAAAATATTTCTGACACATTGTTCGGTGCATCGAGAGACACTTTTCTGAGAGAAGAGCGTTGCCTCGGGCTGAAACTGAAATGGTTCAGCTGTTTCCAATACAACAGCCCTCTTTTAGCGAAAACAGAAGTCGAGATGTAAAGATAGCACGTGTTAGAGCATATAGATCTTATTTTCACAAGGGACTTGCTGCTTGTTTAGAGAATCCCTGATCAAAGCCACCCCTCCTGAGAATGGCTTTATTAGATTTCACACCTTCCCCCTAGGAGCCGGGCAAAAACACAAAGCATACTTTCCTGCGTCAATAAATATTCATTTTCTTCCCTCAGATCAAACCCTTTTTAAGTTTGTCATTACATTGCAACACATTATGCTTTATCAGGCCAGGGGTGATGTGCGTTTTGACACAAATACTTAATATATAAGCCTTGTAAAAAATCATCCCATATGTTCCCACAAAAACAAAGCTCTACCTTCCCGGTGATGAACTGCAGTCTCATCAGCATAACGACGGAGGAGGAAAAAGCAACACCATCTTTTAATTGGCTGGGATTAAGTTTGGATTGAGAAGACTTTTTGGTTGAATGAGATCTGGGCACGCTGCCAAATGAATAGAAAATGGTGTTCTCTTCCTCTCGACTGGCCATGGCACTCCCTCGTCATTAGGAGGGGGGGGGAGCGAGTGCATGTGAGTGAGCCATTCCAGATTTGATTTTAATAATGCCAATGTCTTCATTTTGCCTCCCAGCCTCGTTTAAATTGTGGGTTTAGGGACTTAGATAAAAACACCTCTCGGTTCTTTTGATTCCACGCTTGAGGAGTATCAGGTGTGTCTGACAGGAGTGTTTGAGGGGCAATCCTGTGAAATTGAGGAATTGTATTAGCTTCCATGAAATAGAGTTTGCTTTCACTGAGGGGTGTTGAAATAGAGCGAACCTCCCTCTGCCTAGTGATGATGTCTTATCTTTTTGTTACTGTTTTGGTTTTTAGTAACCCTACACTGTCCTTCATGCCATTTACTGTGTCACAGATTCCCCAACGTATGGCCGTTTGACGGATAGCGTCACAATGTCCCCGTTTCACCTTTTTCAAGCGCCGCTATTGTTAGCATACAAACAAACAAGCAGAGTGCCGCTTCCTTCCTGCTCCCCCCCCTGAAATGAACCGTCTGGCCTGGGAGCCGGCTAAAGCCAGAGGTTAGCACTCTCCCTCATTTTTCCTCCCTCCTCGCCACGTCGCCATGACAACGGATATAGAAATCACACTGTCTCCTGGGAAGAAAAGCCTGGGTGACACCACCACAGTGGCACTTTTGTGGTACATGAGGAGAGCAGGGTTCATTTAGGCGAGCCGGTCAGGGATGAGTATTCAGCCCTGTGAAGAGGAAAGATCAGGTTGGACAGAGAGAGAAGGAGGAGGAGGAGAACGGAGAGAGAGGGTCAAAGAGCTGTGATGCGGCTCCAACCGCTGAATTCACCAGAAAGAGGAAGGTGGCTGATTCATTTCATTCCTAAATATCCGCCAACAAGCCTGTCAAGAGCTTAAAAGACACACAAAGAATGATATCTTACATCCTTTTTCTAAATATTTTGCTCTTTTATGGGTAAATATCTTTCACAATGTCTATTTAGCTTTTACTTATGCAATTCCCCAACTTCTAACGTTTGCATAAGACATGAGAGGCCTCTACTGGCTGCTGAGGTCCTAACATCTGTCGCATGAGTGGCAAACAATCCTACACAGGGGACTATGTCATGAGAGGCATTAGGAGGAAGTGGCTACTGTAAAATAAACAGAACAGTCTCAAATCCAAGCGCAGCTGTGTGCAGATGAGGAGCTTATCAAAATTCAATGCACACGTTCTTCGATGGATTAAATCCAAGATCTGAGAAAAGTCTTCTTCCTCTCCGTGTTTAAGAGCATATGTCAATAAACCAGTCAAAGTCTTCACACTGTTGGGCGAACAATAAAAATCAATACCATTAAACACTTCTTTAAGAAACCTTAAGTGTTTCCCCAGAGGCCTTGTCGGTTTCTATGTATCATATCTTTTTACAGTCTCTTGTCAATAAAACATTCGGAGGATCTGAAATTCTTCATTACATCTCTGAGGCAAAAGGTCTCCACACGGCTTTTTTTCCCAACCCCCAACCCCCCTCACTCTCACCAAGGTTTTGAAGATTCAGGTAACTGATAGATCAATAGACAATATTCTGCGAGGACTGAACGTACCTTTCATGCAGCGCTAACTTGTTTCTTCCTGCGCCCCAGGTGTCTGGGGCGTCCGTCCAATCAGGGGATCCCGTAAGAAGCGGCCCGACCGACCGCGAGCTTGATCATTCGCTTCCTGAATGCATTCCAATTCCTTCACAGGCGTATAAGCAATTTTTACAGTAGTTAAGCAGAGGTGGAACTGCTTCACATAATCTCACTTAGACCGTCTCCACTGTCGGCCCAGTGACAAATCATGTTAAATCCCAGGCTGAGCTCAAGCACAAAGTGGAATAAGCTTTTTTTGTGGCAACAAACACACGAGTGTGGACGGCGAAAACACTCCTGCGATCAGTGTTATCCATCCTCTCAGTCCTCCAGAACATCCTCTACCCAGCAAGTCACAGCTTGTGGTAATGGATGTTTAATTTGAGCCTGTTTTCCCTGGACTTATTGTGTCTTTTACCAAATGTAACTAAACTATAATTCAGAGCTCAAACAGCATGTTCTGACAACATTTACAGTAGATTCAGCTGGATTGGATCAGTGATGTTTTGAGCTATTAAGAGGTCATGCTTGGCGGTGTCAGCAGGTCACTCAACTATTAACCAAGACGGGTTATTTGCCTTTTTTTCTCTCCTCCCTTACTAACTCCTAACCACTGGTCTCCATGCCTAACTTGACACTAACTTGACTCTAGGGAGCTGCCTCAATTGCTTAACCTTCAGCTGACCATGACAAAGTGGCCCTTTCAAACTAGCCAACAGGCTTACTTCCACTACAAATAACAATGTTGTGGCGAGAATAGCATTGAAGCACCGAAAAACACACACAATTACACGTAACGCAAACATAGCATGACAGCAACTTGACACTAACAATGTCTAATAATAGGACTTTAACACCTATAGTGGAGAGTAAAATAATCTTGAATGAATACATACATACTATTTTTTTTTATTTTGTGTTGAATTTATGATTTATTGTTCCTATTTTTTTATGTATACATCTGTACCAATACATGAACTACATTTTGTTGTTCTAGTACTTACTCGGTGCAATGTCAATTGAGTTTAATTAATTGATTAGCAGTCAACTATTACATAATACTGATTGATTACTTGGTTTTGAATATTTTTTTCCAAAGATTCTCTGATTCCAGCTTCTTGAATATGAATTTTTTTCTGGACAAAACAAGACATGTGAAGACGTTATTTCGGGCTTTTGGAAAAAACTGATCGACATTTTTCACTTATTATCATTTATGGACCAAACAACCGATTACTCAAGAAAATTATCGACACATTAATCAAAAATGAAGATGAGCCCAACCCTCATCCTAGTTGCGGCCCTAATTCAGTTTAACCTAATCCAGTCATTAATTACTAATCAATCGATTTTTTTTCAGTTCACCTGCTGCTTATTCCATCAGAAAATCAGAAAGTCCCAGGGGACATCTTCAAATAGATTGGCGAATCCCGATCCAATGCTTAGCCTGAACTAATATTAAAGTAACTGCATCCAAGCTGTACCATAATAGGTTTTTATTTTCATTTTGTTGAAATAAAGTATATACTTTCATATGGCTCTTTCTTATTCTGCATATGCTATTTCAACATTGGCCTACCACTTTCCTTGTGTTAGCAGGTGAGTCTCTGACGCTGCACTGTGACAGCAGGACCCTCGAGTACAGCTGAAGTGTGTGCGAGACGCAGCCCACACAGTACCTCTATATCATCCATTGCTTTCTTTTATATTTCTTACATTGTCACATAAAATGATGTGGATTCGTTGCATGTCTATTCCACACGCATTCAACATCTCCTTGATTGCTTGTTTTACATGCTTTGCTGTATGAGACCCACCAAACTAGTGCGCACACCGGCACGTTGTAACTCGAAAGTGGAGTCAATGTAATGTAATGCCGAGATCGTAGGGCATACCGGGGATTCAAAAACTCCAGGTGATGAAGGAAACCCTGATCCTCTACCATGGAGATGAGCTGGTTATCCAGAGCGATTAATTCAGTTACCTTCTCTATAACATTTTTGGCCATGTTGCTGTCTCGAGAATATTTCTCTTTCCTTTTGAAAGTTTATGCGAGTGTTTGCTGCTTCAGCCGTTGCCTGGATTGCTTGAGTGAAGTGGTTCTTTAACTTTGAGTGTTGCTCTTTTTAATATGCTGTATCAAATGTGTAGTATTAAATGCAGATGTTACATGTCACCGCTGGACTGCTTTCGCTTTCTAAATTAACCAATTTCCACACTGCAGACACTTTATCCACAGGTTTGCCAGAGTAGCGTTACGTGCGAGTATGCAGGATCGGGATCGGGACATCCCTAACATCAATATCTCCAGTTTTTGCTTGATATTAATGTGTTGTCAAACCGGTCAAATCATTTAATGTTCTCTTCGCTCATCGTCTCATCACTAAGCTTTAAAACTGAAAGACAGTATCTATATGACACATAACAGAGTATCCCTGCTTGAGTTAACCCTGACCCGTAAAGGGCAACTGCAAAAAGTATTTCAAACTACTTAACCCAAATTTGTGTTTACCCACAAACTTTGTTTTTCACTGCTGAGACTGACTCTTGCCCCGTCTCCGTCTTGGGGCCCTCTGAAGACCGTGGCATGTATCCCACCCCCTGCCTCATCACCCGTCCTCCCCTTCCCCGCCTCCACCACCCCCCCTTCACCCCATCCTGTTTGAGCTTCATCAAAGCGAAAGTAGCTCAAGGATTGCTAATGCTTCAGATGGTAGCACTAGTCCTAACAACCCTGAGGTTGAGGAATTCTTTGCAGCAGACTAAGGTCATTTTCCCCCCCTCCTCCTCCTCTCCGTTCCCTCCCTCACTTTCTCTCTCCATCTAACCCCCTCTCTCCCCCAAAATGCTTTTCTCTATTAATCAGAGCTCACAGCTCAAAACTGGTCTTCAACTTCCTCCCCAATCCTCGCTAAGCCTGTCATTTCTGGCTATTATTTACTTTAATGGGCTTTGGCTGATCCCTGGCGAAGCCTTGGATCTGAGAATAATGCGGCTGAGGGTAGCGGGCCCAGACGCAAGCGCGGGGCTGCCTGTAGATTAGCTATGGCAGATGGGCTTTACAGGGGCTTCCTGTGAGCAGGAGTGTTGATTGAGAGGGCATAATGAGAGAGGTGGTGTCCTCACAATGGACCCAGCCACCTCGCTGCACCTCTTGCGTCCAAACAACCTCCGAGCCCCTCAGCGTGCTCTCCCTCTCTCCCTCGCCATCGCCCTCCCTTCCTCCCTGTCTCACTCTCCCTCTCTCTCTCTCTCTCTCCTCTGTGTGTGGAAGTCGGGAGTGCAGAAACAAGCACAAAAGCAACTGTAAATAACCATGAATGTTAATCCAGCATTAATTGGTTCCCTCTTAAACTGGGTGTGCACTTTCACAGGCTGGGCTCCACCGCGGGTCATTAAAGGCATAGACCCCTTTCTCATTGTTTGCTTAACTAACTTCTTCTCTATCTCAAGAGACCGACTAATAAAATCGAGCACGGTTACAGCATCAAGGTGACCTCGCTCAATTGTGTTTTGCGTGAGACAAAACGACATGAAAAAAAATCTCCTCATGCCCTTTTCAAGTTTGTGTTTTAACACTTCTAAATGTACATAAAACTGGCAGACTGTCATTGTTTTCATGACTTGCTTCTCGCTCACCTGTTTCTCTGTTGACACTGGGCCCCGGGCCACGCTGGGGCAAACACTCCACGGAGCAAGTGTGGAAAACCCCGCTGCAGTCCCGGGGTCAAGTTTGTATACAAGAGTTTAAATTTTGTTGCGTCCGACTCTCTCTGTCTCCAGCTCTGGAAGTTTCCACACAAGGGCCACTACACAATCCACAGACTCCAATTATCCCCTTCCTCTGAGCGCCTTAAGCAAGTTTTTCTAAACTCCTTTCACTTGGCTCTTGTCAAGCAATGAAAGAAAAACTAACCACCATGTCAAGAGAACTCAGCTGCCTAGCAACAGGGCCACAGTTTAATTCTGATTTGCTTCAGGTTTTTGAGTAATGGGAATTGACAATGTTAAGCCAGTCACAAGTGTTGTTTGTCACCTCTGAAATGCAAACAAAAATGCATTGTTTTTCCAAAGTATTGAGCATGATTGATGTTTAGCGGCCACAATGGTATCATTCATTTCTCCCTTGTGTTTTTGCCAGGATTGATGTCATATCTTTTCATGGCGAGTTAAAGGTTTTGAAGGAGCATGAAAACGCACAGCTTTTCATCTCGCAGCAGACGGCAGCGCGGGCGCATGCATTCCTATAACTGGTGAAGTTTAATGATTCTATTCAGCCTCTGTTCATCTCACCCAGAAATAATTTAATAAGAAACTTTGGCCTTTAGAAGTCTCTGTGTTGTGTCACAATAGTCGGCGGGACGGACAAAAAGACGACCTGAATGCAACAAAGGGACAGTCCTGAATATGAAAGTCCTTTGATAGCCCTTCATTTATTTGTTCTGTGACTTTTTGTAGGATTTGTTTTTCATGACAGACTTTGATGCTAAAATATTTGGATTTGCAGCTCAAGAGTACAGATGCAACAACTATAATTTAGCTGGATTTTCTTGACCAAGTTATTTGGTCTGTAAAATGTCAGAAAATCATGAATAATGTCAATCAGTGTTTTCCAAAGGCCAAGGAGGACGTCCGCAAATGTCCTAATATTCACTTTACTGTCACTGAGGAGAAAAGAAAACAGAAAATATTTACAGTTAAGACGCTTTTTTTCTCGCAAAATTCCTCAAAATGAGTGATCAATTGTTAAAATAGTGGGTGATTAATTTTCAAGTTCACAACTAATCAATTAATAGGTTTAGCTCTAGTTGAGAGTACATACGCAAAAATATGTGATTACCCCTTTTAAAAAGGTGCATTATTTAGTTTTGGTGAAAAAATATTAATCAGAAGAGAAAGATCACGAACGACAATTTTTTATAGATCTAAACAAAGTAAATGAACAAACTCTTTTTGTTTTCATAACTGAATAAACTGAATAATCAAACAACACTTTCATACTGTTTTACTTTGTTTATATGTGGCAGACCGTGCCGCCTACCTAGCTTCAAACTGTGATTTGGGGATCTTATTTTCCTCTGAGAACACTTTGTTTATTCAGTTATAGAAAAAAAAAAATCCTGACTTTGCATTATTACTTGATTAATATTGTAAATATCAAAATTGTCTGAGGCTCTCCAAAACTACACAGTGCAAGTTTAAATTTGGTGTAACGTGAGAAAAAGTTCATAACTGTAAAATCTCACGGAAGTTTTTTACTTCTCGTGTACATATGATACAACTTATAATATTATGTATATTTATGATTTTATATATTTCATGTGTGGCTCTACACTGTATTTACAGTATATGCGACACCATTCTATTATTACATCTTGTGTTATTGATAGAGGTGTTATGACGAATAGAATAGAAATCATCACAAAATCAAATGTTAATCTTTGTTTTTAAAATATATTGACCTACCGCTGCTCTGAAGTTTATTATTATTTTCATAGATTGATTATATTCATCATTCAGAGCAATAAAAGCATGTTTAAACCCACCACGTCAGTGACATCATTTCTGTAATTTAGACCATTTTTTGATCGTCCTCTGTGTCCCTTTTTCCGGAGCACTGTGCTTGATTGTATGATTTGGAAGCTGGTTAATTTCTTCTGCTCCAAGGAGCATTTTTCAAAAGGCGCAAATGACACAATAAGAAAGCCATCCATCACAAAGGAAAATTAGTGTAGAAATAAATGGTAGTCTTTGCTCGCTCTCTCTCTCTCCCTCTCTCCCTCTCTCTCTCCCTCTCTCGCCTCGGTGTCCCATGTGAAGCTGCGATGAATATTGAGGCAGACAGCAGAGAATAGTCAACAATAACCTCAGTGACATCAAAGGCCCAGACAGTGGTACTGGGGAAAGCCCACAGAGGGCCAAAGACAAAATAAACAGTGGCTACGTCAAAGCCCTGCATATCTCCACCTAGAACTCCCCCTTCAGACGTGTTACTGTTGCAGGTCGTCTGCGTCCGTGCTGCTGTGTTTCCGCCGCCATCTGCAATAGATTGTGTGGCTTAATCTTTGCTGCAAATAATTTTCTCCCACCTGGGGATAACGCTGGCCTCGGTGATAAAGCACCATCTTATCCTTAGCAGACAATGGGAAGGACTTAATTTTCTTTAATTGTGAAAAACCCCACTGTTCCATGTATGGAAACTGTAATCTCTTTATGTGCAGCTCCATTCATGTTGTATGAAGTGACAACAAAATGTATGTAATATCAATGCAATAAGTCGCATGTCATTTCTCACATTCCCATTTTCCGTCTCTGATCTTATCACCATGCGAGTCTCCATATTTAGCATATGGAAGCATGTTCACCCTTTGATCAAACCTACAGAATTTTTGTTAAAAGGTCTCGTAGTGATCCATGATATCGTTTAACACAACAGAAAAAAAGGGAAATGATGAAATATCACGTGTCTGTCATCGCTTAAACTAAAAAGAAAATGTATATTCCAGCAAATGCATATCTATACCCAGCAGTCGGAAGAAGAGCCTGCTCGTTTATAATCATCCACATGCTGAAATAATCAAGAACTACACCACCACAACAAATAGTGCTTGGTGTGAAAAACATATCTGATGTCTCTCAGGTTCTGACATTGTCTGAAATGTCTTCCTGCATCCATAACAAATGGCTTTCAGCGCTCATGCCATCTGTCCTTAATGAGTCCATTTTCTCTCCGAGCCATTTCCATACTGTATTGTGCATTGCCTTACATGCATTTGCATAATTGTTCAAAGATTTTGCGCCAAAATAGATATCCATGCTGGGAGTGAGTGTGAGAGGATGAAGCCCGGAGAAGAAAAGAGAGGGAGAGAGAGTGAAGATGTTTGTGAAATAATGTGCAGGGAAAATCCATTTTTTTTTCTTCTCTCCCCTCTAAGCCCCGCAGTAACCTAATCAGGAGTTGCTTTATCTGCTAATCCACATTTAAACTTTAACCTGTAGGGGGGCTCTTTGTGTTAGTTAATGTAAGCATAAAAGCAGAGGCCGGCCTGAATGACTAATCAGATCCATCGTACATTGTAAAACTAAATAGCTTTCCCAAAAGGAAATCAGAATTAGCGTGACTTCCATCTAAGGCGAAGCGGGGCAAACTTTAAACGAAACAATGGCCATATAACAAAATGGTGGAGTGGAATAAATTAGTGTTCAAAAGGCAACTTCTTAATCAGCTCAGCTGTCTAAGCCATGACAGAAACGGGGATGTTGGGTCATTTGGTAAATGAAGGCACGGAAGGGGCGAAACCTCAAAATGCAGATAGGCAGCTGCTAATGGAGCCAAGTTCAAAATGAAATGCGAGGACAGGCGTATAAAACGGGAACAAATGCTGGCAATTTAATAAAAAGTAATTGGGAGGAAATCTTTACAGGCCCACAGGACACGCCGCAGCTAAGATGATAAATGACAGTCGTGACAGGTGACATATTAGGCTTTTAATATTTCAGTATATAAAGAGAATTAGAAGTTTGAGCTCAAAGCAGGACGCAAATGAGATCATCCAACAACAATGGTTAATTCATTGCAGTGTTTGAAATGTATCAGCTGCTGAAGTCGAGACGCCAGCTGAACAGAATGAGGGTGATAAAATTTAGTTTTTGCGCTTCCAAACCCTGATTTTTAATGAGATTTACCTTACGACTGGTACGAAAACAAAACTTAAACATATATAAGCGGCATTTGTTTAACGTCTCTCAATCAACGCCATCTATGAATATTCATAAAGGTTGCGAGACGATGCATTATTTACCGTGACACAAATACTCCTCTCTGGGTTCTGAAGTCAATTACCTGTCACAACTGCTACATGCTAAATGGTGCAATTCACAGGAGAGATCAAGAGAAACGACGATTTTTTTTTTTCATCTCTTTTCACAGCATTAAACATCTGTTGACAAGAGTTCACGTTTTTACTCCTGTGGGACTGGCACTTAATTTTGTTTTCCTTCAATCTTACTTTACATCGTGTCAAGACACTGTAGCAAAACAGTGACATATGGAGCTCCAGAAATAACAGACATAAAAATACAAACGCTAAATGCTGAAAGATGTCCTATGTTTTAAGTTACTCCTCTTTCGGAACATACTGTACTGTACTATTTCTCATCTGTGTAAAAAAACTGGACTGGTAATGCTCTCCAATTACAATAATTTTTCCAGCTTTCAGCCACCATTAACACTAAAATGCTACTCTTGGATTCAAGGCAGAGAGAGAGTGAGAGAGAGAGGATTATAAAAAAAGAAAGAATAGCATGTCACTTTCCCCTTATCGATGTATCTAACTATATAATTTTCTCTCCATTAGGGGAGACTGGGATATGCTTCTGTATCAGCATTATCATATCACACAGTAAGGCATGCCGTCAGCCCATTTCATGATGCATTTGATTCCTTTTTTTTCCATCCCTCCTCTGCTCTCTGTCCCTCCCCAAATGAAAAAAAAAAAAAAAAAGATTCACAATAATGATGGACCACGAGGTTCATCCTGCAGAAAAGCTTGTAAAATTGGGGGAAAAAAGATCAAAAATTACAACATTCAAGAAGATTTTATCAGTTTTCTCTTAAATTAACAAACTCGTGCCGCTTTTAAAACTGGAAGTTTTTCAGCTGTTTGAGAAAATAAAGTGCCTGTTTGTTTTCTGAAACTTTAACATGCGTAAAGGAGTTTTGGGGCAGAAATTTTAAGATCTTCATTGATTGATCTGTAGCGCTTGAACAATCTAAACAAACTCTCTTTGTTTCCACGACTGAATAAACTGAATTAAAAAACTGACCTTGAACTACACAACACAATTCCATACTGTTTTGCTGTGTTTATATGTGGCAGACCCTGCCACCTTTCTAGCTCAAAGTTCCAGGGGCCTTATTTTCCTCTGAGAACAGCTTGTTTATTGAGTTGTGGAAAGAATACATATTTCTGAGTTTGTATTATTACCTCATTAATACTGTACAATAAAATTCTGAGTTAAAATTTCTTCTCAAAAACTACACAGTGGCCCTTTAAAGTAAGAAAATGCAAAATCCCATCCTGCTCACACTGAGCCTACACACATATAGCTGTATGGATAATCCAAACACTAGCATAGGTAATTAGCTCACTGTTTGAGAGGGCTTGAAAGCTGGGGGATGCACTCGAGGTGATTATCATTTTCATTTTAATAAAAGGTAGCTGCTCCCATGGCATGTATGTGTACAGTCTATTTATGATTCACGCCTGCTCCTAGGATACTAAATAAGAGCAGGCCAGTGGAAGATTGTGCTGTGGTCTCTGTGCAGGAAACTATGCATTGAGCACATGAAGGGGGCTACGTGTCCTCTGCTTCACTTTCTGCTGTTATTGTCTTGTTTCTGCCGAGGTCCCAGAGCTCTTCTGTAGGATCTAACTCCATCTAGTGGCCCAGCGGGCTCTCTTCAGCATGCAGCCCAAACCACACTCAACCTATAGCTGTGTACACTTGAGCCTCTGAACTAATTCAAATGTATATTTTTAACCTCACAGGATGTGTATATGCTGGTACAAGCAATTGTTCTTTGCATCATCTCTATAAAATGCTTTGTATTTGTTGTCTTTCTTTAAATAGCTGGGGCAACTGCTTCTCCAGGACCTGCCAGGGGCTGGGGGTAATAAAACAATTTTTCGGAGCCAACACTCAGAGCCTTAATAATAAAAGAAGCCATCTCAAGGGACATGTAATCTTTGTACATCCTCTAAAGCTCATTATTCCCATAATACCACAATAAAGTTGTCTCTGTCACATTAATGTTACCCACTTTTTTTTTTTTATTCTAATGAAGTTGTCCGGTCCATTTTTAATTTAGCAGATTACGACATGTAAAGAAACAATAAGGGAGGCCGAGGCTTTGCGACTGTAATCACGCAATTTACCACCGCTCTCAGGTCTTATATGACAGGCCAATTTCCACACTTATTAAGCCTCTGACACACTTGAAATAATCGTATTAGCGTTTTTTTTTGTGAAATTAGCCCAATTTCTGGGAGACATTTTTTGAATCGAAGTAATAGATTCTCATGCATAACTCGTGATGTCTCTATTGCTGCTCAGCACCAGGCAGGGGGTGGAAAGGCCAGTCCTTACTCAAAGCGATCAGTCAAACCTGTCTTTCTGTATGTATACTGCTCTTAAAGTTCCCTTCTTTTGAATATTCTAATCAAGGAGTTAGTGCTAAATGATTTTCATTTGCTTTGGTAAGAAAGATGGAATATGTTAAACACTTCTAGCGACTCCCTGCGGAGGGAGGTCCGAGACCTCTACTCTACAGCTAAGACCGAAAACAACTTCCCCGCCTGTTTTTCACCCGCTATGTTTAACACGACTGACATTTTGCCTCGGTGCCGTTAGTAAACATTGCCAAAGTAGCAAGCACGAAACTTGTGGTGTCATAACTCACCACCGCAAAATGAGGCCGCTCACTGGGAGCGGTGGAAAGAAGAAACACAAGGCGCTCTGCTCATCGCCCCCCTCCAGTGAGGAATGCACACACTGCAAACCGGTTTCTAGTTGGGGTACGCCACATCCTGGTACTTTTATCTTTAACCCCTGACCCCTGGCACATCTGGAAACATAGTTGGACTCAAACATGAGGAAGTTTTCTTTTCTCTTCGCTCAGAGCGATTATGAGAAGAGAAGCTTTAAACTTTGTCTGCAACGCAGTAGACCAGGCTTTCTCAGAGCAGGGATGTTTAATGGCTGCACTGGCTATGAACTCTGGGATATTGGCCATTTAAGCAGTACAATGAGCGAGCATGGGACACTGAGATGGTGAGAAATCACTATTGTTCTTTTTGGCTGGGTGGCTTCGAGACTTTGGAAGCAGATAAACATCTCGGCTGGAGCTGGATGTCTTTGATGTTGAAAGATGATGATCTGGACACCGAGCTGGAGCCAATGCAAACATGCCAAGCAGGAGATTTTAAAGAGACGCGCAGAAATACCTTTTTTTTTCCATCTTTGGATCAACTGTTTCCAATCAGCTCTTTATTAGTCCCCCATTACTGAGCCTGTTTTTACTATCTGATGTTTCTCGATGGGTGTTGCATGGTTTCTTGGAGGCACCCTTTGTTTGTGCATCCTTTGCATACACTAAGGGGAAAATGTCATCTTTATGATGGCTGCGTTTGGGCCTCTTTGACAGCGTGCATCAGCCTGAGGGTGTCTCAGGGATCTTTCCCTCTTGCTGGCCTTCGCTGTATCAAAACAGCAATTAGGTGCAATATAATAAGGAGAATATATGCAGGTATTTATTATCTCTATCAAGAGGGTGTGTGAATCAGTATCGTCTACTTCCAGGAGTAGATATCTGTCTTTCGGGGCTTGTCAGTGAAGTTATGGTTTGATCACCCAAGTCTTTCCGCAGCGATAGGTAACTGCTTCAGGTTTTATTTCGATGTTGCCGATGGGAGGGGGGGGGTTGGGTTTAGGGCCGTAATCCTGGCCGTTTAGTAGCGCTGACATTTACTGGAGCAAAGGTTTTATAAGCCACCGCCTTCAGCTCCCCGTCCAGCCACAGCTGCTTTTTTTTATTCCATATAAACGACCATTTCTGACATAACAGCACATCTCAAAGTGATATGGGAAGACAAACGTGGGAAAGAAATGGCTGTAATAAAGAGAGGGAAAAGGGGATCGTTTTGTTGTCTCAGAGGAAATCTGTGAATTATAAATTCCCAAAAGGGAATAAAAAGGTGTCTCTGAGGCAACTCCTCCATCCTCATCTGCCTCTTCAAGCATGAACAGACGCAGATTGTTCACATTTATTTATTTATTCACGTCTCTCTTTTTTTTCTTTTTTTCTTTCTTCCACTGACTAATCTTCCACAACTCTGAACATGGCACCAAAAAAGCAAGTGCGTCACTTTGAAAGAAATAAACTTTGAAAACAAAAACGCCCTTTCTTGCAAAATAAATAAATGTATTTAATGAGATATGAAACGCTTATAAATGTCTTCTGACTGCACGGTTAATTGCAGCTTGTCACCCTAAAGCATTCAGTGATATATTGCGCGCACACACAGCAAAGAGTTTCTGTTTTCACTGTGTGACTTTTATGTCACATTCAGGCTTCTCGCAGTGTTTTCAAAATGTATACACAATGTCACTTTTGTCTGTTCAGTAATTTAAATATGTATAATCATATTAATCACTGGAGGTTTAATAGGTAGGCTTACATCATTTAGCATCCCAGACACCAAGTCATGCCCAGGGGTTATAGTAAAAGCGAGTGATTGCGTTAAAACTTTTCAACTTCCATGTAAGGCCAATCGCCGCCGCCGTTTACATCAGAAATTCACCAATAAAGTCAGTGTGCTGTAAAAACAGGCCATATTTTTACATCTGTGGCCCTTGCTGAGCGAGGCTGCACAGGGAAGACCATTTCACACATCTTACCACCCCGTGGTTTCCTGGCTTACAGTTTCGGAGTCCATGCTCTCTACATTTTCCCGTATGCTCTGCCTCGTTAACTCTTACTCAGACCTGATAGTGTGAAAAGACATTTTGCTTTGTTGTTCTTGATTGTTCTCTGGATAACTTTGTTTCGCAATTTTATTATTATTTTTTCACGGCTTTATTTTAAAGGTGCAGGTGAAGAGTGACAGGAAACGGATTGAGCGAGACGGGGGAGGATGACCTGCACCGAAGGGCCAGAGATCAGATTCAAACCCTGGGCTGCTGCGGCAAGGACACGGGGGCGCCCCTTTGTTTCCCAATTTACTTTTTTTAAGAAAGTTCCAGAACTCAAGTTGCCTCTACCAACTGACATCTGTACTTACATGAGAACAAAAATAACTGCTATCTCCGAGTTGATTTAGAAAGCATTTGTGAAGCATTTGATCGCTCGTGCATGTGTGGGCTGTCAAGTGTTTATTTTAAAAAAACATGCCAAAACTCCCAAATCTGACCGTCCTTTCCCTGCAGATAAAAAGAGCGAAGAAAATAATGATCGAATGTGTCCGACATGTTTTTAGAAAAAAGATGACAGAAGTCCTTCTATCTTTTACATTAGACGTTTGCGTGTTCGATCAGAGGGAACGCATCAGTAGCCATCAGAAGCCAGGCACCAGGCAAGACAAGAAATGCAGTAAAAGAGTCTGGGAGGCAACAGATTAGAGGAGGTCACATCATGCTAATGAGAGTCATTACTATCACATGATAGCCAAATAAACTAATTGCCAGCTTATTTACGAGACGGAGTGTCCTAAATCAAAAGGTTAATTACATCTGAGACAGAGTCCTTCACTGGAAATTGACCTTTAGATTTTCTGTTTTCTTGCTCTTTTTCTTTCTCCCATTCTCTTTCCCTCTTTTCTGTACAAGATACAAAAGGCCATATCCAGATAGAGTTGCCTGCTTGTTTCTTGATAAGCTTCAGGCGCAGACCCTTGCCCATTACTTTTTGTGTTTTCCCAGGAAGTGCCTGGCTGCATAATTAGCAAACATCATCAGACAAGACTTGGTGCCACCAAGGACTTTATTTTTCCTGAAGTTTCTGCGCCCCGAAGCTTTCCCCCAGCCACCAAAGAATGTTTGTTCTTCTTGAAATTAGATGGGTTTAATTGCTGTGGAACAACAGCAAAACAGCCCCCTCCCCCCAACCCTCCCACTCCAAACACACACACACACACACACACACACACACACACACACACATGAACACACTCTCATACATAAAAAGTCTAAGATCAGGCTGGCTAATTATGCTAATAGCCAATTGTTCAACCGTGGTGATATGTTTACTGAGGGAGTTGATGTGTTTCCTTTTGCTTCGTCATAAGCAGCCTGTCTACGGGTCCTCTGTGAGATGGCTGCACCTGAAGGCAAGAGGACTGTGCCCTCATCCATCCTGCCTAACCCATTACCCTTGGACAGGGAAGAAGATAAATATTGTTGCAGATGCCTAACTCTCTGCAAATGAGATTTTTCAAGCCAGATTTATCAAGCCTTGGCGGGGTGTTTAAGGCTCCAAAACTTGGCCCTCGGCATGATAAAATGGCAGCACATGTTTCTGAATCACCCACCACAGTGTTGTTGCCAAAGGGTTATGATGATATAGTCAACTGCTCTTTTCCTGTTGTGCATCACAGCCTTTGAGCTGCTCATATTCTGTTTTCTCTAAGCCGAACATCCTAAATAATTTGGATAGAGTGGAATGGTAATCTTCTCTGCAAAACTTCTTTCTCTCCTATGTTCATAACACAGTATTTCTTGTTTATAGCATGCACTTAACGGCAGTCTTTATACAGCATATTGCACAGAACAGAAATGTTTCCTGTTTCCCGTCTTTACGGTTACAGGATATTTCAAAAAGCCTCATTCGAAGACAAAACATGTTTTGATCAAGTGTTGTGTGTACGTATGCATTTTGTTTAGCATTGGGATCAATCCAATGCAATATCGGCATCAGGTGTGGATACTTATGGGACTGACTTATAGTATTGTTGTATGTACCTCTCTAAATTTCATAGTCTGACTGATTGCACTTCTTAAAATTCGTTTATTACTTTTCAAACTGTGCTCGACTCTTCTTATTCTTCTTCATCAGTGTCCTTTGGTGGATCACAAACCATTTCTAAAAAGGTGCACACCACTACCTACTGTATCGGAGTGTGGAGATGCTGTGTTGTAAAGTTAATGAAAGCAATCCGATTTAATATTTGACTTTACTATTTGTCAGCTATAAATCACCCATAGTGAAAAATATCAAAAAATATAACATTCCTGATAAAATGTAATATATATTGTGCATCACTACTGTGCACTTGGGTAGGGTCACAACGTTGCATACGTGGTTACTTCAAGACATACCGGTAATACTGTTATGCAGTAATGAGTTTTGTTTGTGGTTAGCAAACACATTGTTACAAAAAATTGTTACATTGTTACTTTTTTGTCACCTGGGATCTGTACACAAAATGCCAGTTTCTAAGTAATGTGGCTTCAACCTACAGTTAAGTTCATGTAATGTTGCAACAAAAGTGTTGTGTGGTTTACTACAGTCACTAGTAACCTTACAAATAATACCAGCAACAACAATGATAATAATAGTACAATTAAAGAAAAAGAGCTCATGTATCGGTATCAGTAACGGCAGATATCCAAATTCAGGTATCAGAATCAGATGGGACCTGAATGGAAGAGAATCAGTGAATTTCTCATTTTGTTTAGATCCGAGTGCAGAAATGAGGTTCAAGAAATATCTCATTAACATTTTTAAAATAACCATTAAATGGTAAATTTATAGGTAAGTAACTTTTAATAGTATTTGACTGTTAAACAATATATAAACCATTTATTAAGCAAAGTTTTATAAACATCAGTTGTAACTTTGCAATAAACAAATGCTTTGTAAGTTGATATCAAATCAGTACCTTGTTTGTTAACACCAATATACCTTCACTACAGTCAATAAACCATAAATTATAAATGATGGTCATCATAAAGTCTTCCCAATATATTTCACCCCAATGTGTTGGGCGCATCTGTTCAAATAGTATGATGAAAACAAAAAATGTTAATATAGAATGAAAGTGTTCTCCCTTGTGTTTAAGCTCCAAATCGTCTTCCATCAGCATCAAAGATCCAGATTTTTTTTTTTTTAAAGGACACACAGTAAGCGGCCTCTGCTCACACCCAAACATGCCAAAAAGGCATTGATGGGAGGAATTCATAGGGCCTGCAGTAAATGTTGTGTATCCGAACCTGTTGCTGCCAAGCCTATGGTCTTAACGAGCCTCCGTGGAGCATCCCACGGTGAAGTGCCATATTTATGTTGGCAATATATGCGATAGAATTAGGATCATAAAACTCTACGGCCACACAAAAGCTCTTAAGGACCGCTGTTTTGTGCGGCCCGGCTTTATTTATGCAACGGCAGGCTGAAGTCAAGTTGACCGCCTTTCTTTTACGTCCAAAACAATATTTCCTTTCTTGTCCACCTTTGTAGCTGTAATGACTGGCGAAGATTTATGACTTCAGAACATTTCTTTACTGCTGCCATCATCACTGAGTAATGCGCGTGTTTTGTTTTAGCTATTTTTCCGATAGTGTATTGTTTATTTTCTGGACCACTGGCAGGAATCCGGCCACACAACGCTACACAGCAAGCGAGTGCAACGTGGCATGTCTCCTGCAGGCCATCACTCCCAGGGACACAATGAAAAGCTGAAAAACATACCAAAAAATGTGTCCTTTTAAACTCATGCAGGACTCTTTATATCCATCTGAGCAAAAATAAGGATAGTGTTTGTACAAAGTATGACAACAAAAATGAGTCTTGGTCAATGCACTGAATAATTATCTCACCATCGGTTATCTCTAAGCCTCTTGGGTTACTTGTGGTGTCGAAATGACAGAGTTCATGACCAACTTAACTATATATCGTATTCAGTTTTCCTAGGCAAAGAGGCCCTTGGAAATTCAAACATGCTCCAGTTTATTTCTATTTGTGTATGAGCATGCATTCCTGTGTATGAAATGTCACCTATACCTTTCAGCAAACCATGGATACATTCAATTTGTACATGTACATATTATGTCAACATTTCCACAACACTAGTCATAGTACGTTTAGTTTACATGTAATTGTATAGGGGGTGACATTCTTATCAGGAGGTTGGTGTTGTGACACTTGGGTGAGATGGCTGCCCAGTGAGAGACCACTGTTCGACACCACTTTGACACCATGAAACCGGACAGTTTTAGAGAAGACGCAGAGACATTTTTTCACCCATCTATGGGGAAACAAAACAAGATAATTTAAGCCAAAACATGATCTTTTTCCAACCTAAGGTGGTGTATGTGCATGATTAAACCTGACCTTGGTCACAGCTTTGTCATGACATGATTAACATGAACCCCTATAATACATGCTGTAAAAATGTTGATAAGATGGATATAAAACAAGTCTCCAACGGACATAAAATCTCTCAGAAATATGAAGCCTGACTGGCAGACGGGCACTATTTCTGTCTGATCCCCGTCTTTATTTTAGACTAGATGAATGACTAAACTTGCGCTTTTGTCCTGTGGTGTCGGTAGTTGCTAGTTGAGGAAAGAATTCAATTTGTAAACAACAATAGCACTTGGAAACATAAGCGCAACATTTACTCTGGTGATTAGGTTGCCAATTCTGAGAGTGTAACTTCACAGAATGGGGTTGAAGTAATATTATAAAAAGTAAGCACCTGTATGTTCGTTTCTTTAATTTTAAAAATGTTTTCAAGGGGGTCTGGTTGTCACAAGGCTGTCACTTCACTATAACTCTGACGGTGCAGGAGGGAGGGTAATACAGTAGAAACCTAAGACCAGAGTCCAAGAATACTGTAACACTAAACTGGAAAACACGCCTGTACGTCCCCCCCCTCCATCATCTCCACCTCCAGGGGCAGCTACCAAAGACCAGCAGCAGCAGCAGTGGGGGTCGCTCGTAAAATAAACACAAAATTCGGGCTGAAGACTTTACCTGCCCTTTGAGCCGGGAGAGGAAATGCAGACAGGAAGGCTGCGTTTTACCTCTTCTTCCCATCTAACTGTGGACAAGGGAACCAATAACATAAAAAGAATATTGTAATGCCAAAACCTGGAATGAAATCACAAAATAAAACTTTAATGCACTGGAGACGACCCCGAACGGACACTCAATTAAAGGACGGCACGGTGTCTCCATGAAGGTGACCTTTGACACCGCATTTCCACTCCAAATCAACACTCCGCTCACACGCTCCGCTCGAGTCAACAGGGAGCCCCGGAGTTTCTGCAAATGAACGATCTGTCAGGAGGCTGTTTATATCCCCTCGCCCGCTCCTTTATTTAACACTCTCGCATTAAAAGGGAAGAGCTTTTTAATTAGCTATGGACTCTCCTATTTTAATCAACTCACAAGCGGAGTCCAGCTGTGACAGCCTTGACAGGCGAAGACTGGTGACGTTCCGACTGCTGACTTTCCTTCCCGATGAAAAAAGAAAACAGACAACGAGAGAGAGGAGACCACTGAATTTGCAATCTCGAGCAGTTTAGCGAGATAGATGGGTTTTGAATTAAAGTGTAACAGCCTGTCTCTTTACAGCTACAAGACTGTTTTAGGGATGTTTAATTGAGTTTTATTAGTGCTTAAATATAAGTTGTCATAATGTTTTTGACTTCAGCTGTCTGTCTGCACTCTGAGCAGATCAGGTAAGTACAAGAAGAAATAATAAGTCCAACATACCGCCTGGTCTCAGTCACATCACACCATCGCATTAAAGCCTTTGGAAAATTTTGATCAGCCTGGACGTTGTGCCAAAATGTGCAGAATGTGGCGCACTTGGTACGTTAATCATCTCACTTCTTCGCCATAATGTGCTTCATCTCCCTTCACTTCCGCCACTGACTTCTTTTCTCTCGCCTTTTATCCCTGGAGTGGCTTTAAGCTCTTAAGCACGACACAACAAACAAAGAAAGTATAACAGAGGTTCTTGTTTCAGCCATTTGATGTAGCTGCCAGGCAGCCAGTGGGATGCTTTGAATTTAATTTCCTCTATTCACGATGCAGCTTTTATTTACATGACAAGACTGAACAGATTGCGTCGGCCTTGGAAAAGATAAATGAAAGAAGCGGGGGGAGAGAAAAAAAAAACAAACTTGGACAAATTAAAGCAGATATTTGCCAAACAATGTAATGCAATTAAAGCGGAGAGGGAGAGAGCTGTCGAGTACGTAATGTCAGTCCTCTCACTTCAACCATCAGTGACTTTTTGATCTTTTATTACACATAGGAGAGTAGCCTACTGTTAGACTGTGATGTGCAATCTGCTCGCCTCTCATACTGTCATGCAAATACATTAGCTTAGGAGATGGGTCCCTCCACAGTACTCTCGGTGGACAACACTCATTAAACTAATTACACATTCAACCTAAACTGAGTGGAGCGTAATGAGGTATGTGATATTCACAAGGAACTTATGCCATTGGGAGAATGCCAATGGAAATTTGTGATGCCACCATTCCACACCTGCCTGAAACCACACATACAGTGAAAACATAATTTGCTTCCTCAAAACTATTACAGCTGGCTAATTTGTTTGATTTGGACTTTCTGGGCTGCTGGAGGGGGAATCGCTCTGTATCCAAACCTTATTGATTTTCTGCGTATACGTTTAGAGCTAATCCATGGGGATAATGAATACTTTATCTGCAATCTATCTTATTTTGAAAGGAAAACTACAACCTTCAGGATATATTTTCATCATCCTAAGAGTTACATGAGAAGACCGAAATGGTAAATATAAAGCTACGAACAGCAGCCTATTAGCTTAGCCTAGCGTAGACTGGAAGCAACTAGCATGGCTTTGTCCAATTAAAAAAAGTTTTCTAGGCGCGCAGGTGGTTGAGTGGTTTAAGCGCATGCCATAAACGCAGCCGACCCCGGTTCGATTCCGGCCAGAGGTCCTTTGCTGCATGTCACATTCCCCTCTCTCTCCCATATTTCCTATCTGTCTACTGCTTAATAAAGGTGTCTATGCCAGAAAAAATCTTAATAAAAAATAGTTTTCTAGCTAGGAACTTCAACTTCTTACTACTTAACATGTTAAATTAACTTTTACCTTTGGACAGAGCCAAGCTAGTCGTTTCCTTTGTGCTGAGCTAACCATCTTAAACCCATTTTTCCCAAAATGTCAGATGTATACTCTGAATAGAGCTGATACTTCTTTGCATTGAAAGGAGCCAGTTGAGGTGGTTCGGGCATCTGATCAGGATGCCTCCTGGACGCCTTCCTCTGGAGGTTTTCCAGGTACATTCATCTGCTAGGAGACCCCAAGATAGAGCCAATCATGCTAGAAAGATTATGTATCTCATCTGGCAAGGAAATGGCAATGGAAAATGTTGCTGAGGAGGAAGATATCTGGATGACCTTACCTAGCCCACAGTCATGATAAACTTAGTTTAGGCCTTGAGTAAATTCTGTTGCAGCAGATAGAAAACAGTGTCTTGCTTGATCACTATTGTCAGCTTGCCATAATCTAAAGTGTGGCATTACAACTTCCTACATTCAGGGGGACACAAGGGATGACCCACAAATACAGAGTCAATCCTTCCCACCACCTTCACAGCAGGCTGGTTCTGGTCCAGTAGTGTCCCAGAGGTATAGGTAATACAGGCGGCGCAAGAGTCCTGTGCTTGTCACGCCACTTCACCATCCCACAAACAAAGACGATTGCTTTTCTGTAACAGGAGAGGTGCATGTTTAGATAGAGTCTCCCTTATTCCAAGTGAGAGTACCACTAGGGTATTTCCAATGCTATACTGTAAGGGTGGTGATGATTATTCTGCTGTCACATCCTTCACCGTGGATGATCAACCTGTCCAGATATCCGCAAGTTGAACTCTTTTGGCTAAAGTGGTGTTCTTGTTTGTTTCACAGCGTACAGGGACATGTTCTTACAAGGAGGAACAATATGTTTAAACATTCAACCAATTCCTTGTCCCTCTAGCTGTAGTGAAGCAGGTTTCCAGCTCTTAGCTGGCAGAAGCAGAGACAAAGTGGGTGGCTTCACTGTTATCCAGTTGTGGGATACATGGATACCAAAGGGCCAATTTTCCCACTAATGTGGTGGTTGCCAAGAATGGTAAAATAGGGAGTATTGGCTGTGTAGTGCACAAATGACTGAATTTGCACACAATGCATTTGCTGTACATGTAAATGCAAATAACATATGTTTGTTTCAGCAGCAACTTGAAAAACTGGAAAGAAAACTTATGAGAAACAATGTCTTTTCTCTAGCTTATTTGTTGGCTTCATCTTTGTGAAGTGTGTGTTTGCTTGTGAGTGTGTGTGTCTGTGTGGGCTCGGAGGAGGAAAGCATTTAATTCTTTGTGCACTCCATGCAACCTTCTAAGAAGCATGAAGAATTAATTCATTGCTACTTTTATACGTTGCTAATAAATTTGCACTGCTATGTTTATTACATCTCACACTGAGGAGAGGGTATCACATTTCATTTGGCAGGACCGTTTGTTAAAATGTTTTATTTCACTACAAACTCTGTAATTCTCTGGCTTTAGTTTCCAAGCCACCCTGCGTGCTCTCGTTCCCCTTTTTATTTTTTTTTTCTCCCCTCCTCACTTCACAAAATGTATCCAAACTGGCTGTGCGATGGTGTGTGCTGGAAGTTTTCCATGCATCATAATTGTTTCGCTAATTTGCTATGCTAATTGAGTAATTAATTCGGGAACAGGAGATTAGAAGGGGGCAAAAATACTGAAATAAATAAACAAGTAAAGCGTTGAGTGTAACCGCCGGGGCTACCGTTTTGTTCTGACATTAGGGATGCAAACTGACTCAAATACTCCTGCATGTTTGCTTCTTTCGCCCAAGGCTAGCTGGTTGATGTGCTTAGTGTGCAGGCACAGAGTTAGCATCCCCAACTTCTCACCATGGGACTTTCAAACATTCAGCCGCTAACTGCATGCTACAACGCATCAATTGAGCTCCAGTGGCGTGGTCAAACGTAATAGTTATCACTGCGTACACTCCCAGTGATTTAGCTGCTATTTTATTGCTGAGCACCTTAAAACTGAACGCATAAAAGGACGGGGTCATTTAAGTGTCACTGTAATTTCCAGAATCCCAGTTGTGGAGAAATTTCATGAAGCAGAAAAGTAGGAAGGAGTTTAATGTGGAGGGGAAATGTGAAGAACATAAGGTGGAGAAAAAAAGATCTCTATGACAAAAATAAACAGAGACTTTGCAAGACCGTCTTTTGCTGTGCAACTCTATGACAATTTCTAACAATTGCTGGTATAAGACCATACATAATATAACTTAAAGGTCAGAGACGGTCTTCACTACAAAAGGCAATAACCTCAATATAACACAGCCTTATGAAAAGTGTTTAGGTTGTCCTGGGCGGCAACTGATGATTGTTACCTCCACCATGAAGGTTATGTTTTCGCCCATGTCCATTTGTTTGTTGGTTGGTTGGTTTGTCAGCAGGATGCACAAAAACTACAGAGTGGATTTCGACGAAACCTGGACGAAGGTTGGGTCGCAGCCAAAAATAGACCTCCAATAACTTCTTGTGCAGATCTGGATAGATCCAATTATGTTTTTTCACTATAGTTAGTATCACGAGATTTGACGTTTTTCAAAATTTTTGCTTATTTATCTGCATGCATGGATCTTGATGAAAAAAAACTGATGTTTTTAGGTGGCTGGTATCTGTAAGTGAGTACAATGTGATGCGGATCCAAATTTGTAAAAAAAAAAAAAAAAAAAGTCATCTATATGAATAGTACTTGAGTAAAAGTCTTAAAATATCTGAATTATCAAAGGTAATTATCTGACAATGAATATTCTTAAGTATCTACAGCACAAGCACAACCAAACCAATTATCCTTATCATTTTTGGAATCAGTGGGGTTTTTAAATCCAATTGCTTATAAGATAAATTAAAAACTCACAGTTTGGCTTCTGATGCTGCATGCAATCTGCAAAGTAAGTAAGTAAAGTAACTGGTAACTACCATAAACAAATAAATGCAGAGGAGTAAAGTGTACAATATTTCCCTCCTAAATGTAGCCTAGTGAAAGTATAAAGCAGCAGAAAATGGAAATACTGATATCAACTAAGTGCAGTACCTGAGTAAATGTAGTCTGAGATTCATTCTGAGGATGTTTCATTTCAGGACTCCCACTACACTGCTGCTGAAGTGAAGTGGATTCTGTTTCTTCATTTCACTGATGGGATGTTGTGTAATTGAGATGAGAAACCACAAGATGGCAGCCATCCAATTCACATGTCTAAATTAGAGCGTCTGCTTTGCTGCACACTGAATATCTGAATATGATTTTTGCTGTGATGTCTTCATTTCAGATCAAGATACTGGTCTCCTTGTAAGAACTTGTGTTTATTTATTGATTTTCGGACTGACATGATCTCCACTGAGCAAGCAGCACCAAATGTTCATAGCTCCAATTACTGATCCTAAATATTCAATATTCTTTTTAAGAGGCCCAAGATGATTATTGCTCTGTATTGTTCATATTAAAGAAAAATAATGCCTCAATGATTATATTTAATTTATCTCTGGAAAACTGTCTGTTTTCAAACGTGTCTGAGACCCATTTTTATTCCTTTTTATGGGAAGTGAGAACCACAAAAGGCTACTGGAAATAAATGATTATCATTTTAACTCAAGTGTTTAAACTGTGGAGAGAGAATTACAGAAAACAGATGAGTAGGCAAAGAGAGGCTGTCATTCAGTTGATATATGTGTCCACCGTGGGGCAGAGTTGAGACATGGCTAAAACTTCAGGAGTAGAACTACTTCAGCTTACTTCACGGTTTACTTCACTCTCAACCAACAACAAATCACTGCTTAATACATCAAAAGGATGTGTATAAAATGAAAATATGTCTTCTAAAGTCATGTAAACTCTATATTCTATATTTCAAATGCACCACACATGACGAAGAAAGATATAGACCATAAAAGTTTTATCGTTCCTCATGGTGGCAGGAAAGAACACACATAAAACTGGTCACTATGTGAAAGCGAGTGGAAAATTACAAATCTCTTACGTCGAAACAAGTACAGTGCCAGCTGTGACTGGAAGTGATCAAGTGCCCTGCTGCCTTCCTATCAAACAGAACAGAACCTCCTCTCTCTAGGAACATTTTTTTTTGTGTCGATGACCTGTATGTATCCTCTACAGTGACATCAGCGCAGCCTGGTTACACACTTAACAACTTGTCTGGTGACGCCTTTGTTTCTCTGCGTTTCAGCGAGCTCCAGATGAGTGTCCCTAATGGATGTAAAGCTGAAACATGGTAGAGTATGGCTCTTTCATGTCCTGACTTTAAAGGCCTTTAAGTGACGTCAGTACTGTCCTCTTTATTGTTGTGTGTGCCTGGTGTGAGCAGATGGCCTCCCTCCTATTAAATGTATATATCATGGCTAAGGTATGGTAGTGTTTGACAGTTTTTGACTCTGTCTTTTAAATATTTAGCCAAGCTATGAAAACGTAGGTCCAAAATAGAACACTAATAATCTAGACTAATTTAGCGTGCTGACAGTCACCAGAATAAAACAATGGATACATTCAGATTTGTACACGTCATACGTAGCATATTCATTACATTCACAGTACTCTGAGTTGTCTGACACTCACTTCAAGATAATGAGTGCAACTGTCTATGATGACCACTCAATTCTTTAAAGATCAGTGCAGACTCTACGTTCATCAGCCTTTGAATCGAGCCATGTGTGTTTGGCTTTCCATTATCACAGAAGGTTAAGGATGACATAACATATGACAGAGTGTGTCTCATGAAAAATACCTAAAATGCCAAAACTGAATCACAACCAATCATTAACTCGCATCTCATCTTGAAAAACACTGTCTTGAATTTCAGCCAGGGTACAGCTTGTCATGCAACCTGTACGAAAACTACATCTCCAGACCCCCGGCGTTTCCTCTGTACAAATTGTATTGCACAACCTACATGGGAAACAGGCATGGGAAACTCTCTTTCAAAACAGGCTGAACCATGCAAACCGACGGCCAGGGAGCCCAACTTTACTGTAGAGGGAAAGTGTGTCTCTCTAAACGCAGAGGTCATGATAACAAAACCTAAACGTTGGTTGCTGAGAGAAATATGGGAAGATGTCCCTCAAATGTCACTTGGACACAATTACTGAAGGTTCCCTTAAAAGTTATTTACCCTGGGGAGTGTGAGTTACTCTATGCATGATATGAAACAGATGTACAGTATAGGAAATGACCAATGAAAGGAAAGAACCACAGAGTCGCTGCCCTGGAAAAGTGAATGTAAAGTTAATCGAGTTTGATACATAGCCCCTTTTTAAATTCTGAACATGGTTTACACTCATAATTAAAATTTTGTATAATGGATGGGGCTGAAGGCTACATATATTTCTATGTGAAGAAAACTTATTTTTTACGAAACCGGCCCATTAGAGAATAAAAAAGTGAAACTTGCTGGAAGTGGTGCAAGACTAGAATTATCGCCTTAAGGTTGTACGCCTCCGCGCACCAGTCAAGTTGCTGTTCTTGAGCTATGGCGTTGAAAAATGTGCAAAATATTATCATGTCACAACGTCATAATTGTATTCAAATATACATTTATGTAAAATTTTAGCTTAATTATCATTATGAATACTTGTAGTCACAATGGCCTTGACCTCTGACCTTTGGCCACCAAACCACATTGGACACTTTTTACTGAATTTGAAGAAATTCTTTAAAGAGACAGAGGGACAGAGGGACAGAGAACCCGAAAAAACATAAAAATAAAAACATGACTCAAACTCCTTGGATGAACATGATGTTATGAAACCAGAGTCGAAAGCTTGGACTAAAGAAATGTCATCGTCAGCAATTCATTTTACAT
This sequence comes from Sparus aurata, assembly GCF_900880675.1. Taxonomy (NCBI): domain Eukaryota; kingdom Metazoa; phylum Chordata; class Actinopteri; order Spariformes; family Sparidae; genus Sparus; species Sparus aurata. The sequence goes on from NC_044205.1 coordinate 21,803,949, forward strand.
CCATTCGATTGTGTTTTAATCAACTTGCCTTCGTTAAGCGAAAGACGATCCACACAGCCCTGCCAGATACCAGACAAAAAAACACAAAAAATAATGAATGCAGTTATCAGCGTCCTTACTTTCCACTGTCTGCCTTGTTATAGCTTATAATGGGTCTGAGTCATTGTAAATGATCATTGTTAACACTGTTGTCCTCTCTCTGATGTAATTAAGCAGGTGACAGAGACTAAAGGCTAATGAGCATCGTCTGTTGCGAGGAAGGTCAGCGACAAACTAAACCCTGACATGAGGAGAAAGTGAGAAGGCGTGTGTGCGTGCGACAATCTGAACAGTAGGGCAGATGCACTTGGCGATTGATGCACCGCGGTGTCTCGTGTCCAAATCTATATGGCCCTTTTAATCCAATGAAAAACGAGAAGTGTGCGATAACTTTGTTAGAAGTGGGTAATGCAGACAGGGGAAATGGAACAGGGGCCAGGTTTGCAGGCCTCCTCCACATTCAGCTTAAGAGCTAACCTGATTTGCACTGCGCTAGCTCGGAGACCAATATCTGCCTGCATCACCCAAAGCCCATCAGGAGTGATTAAATAAACATGATGGACAGTTTTCTAAGAACATATTAACTGTGACGTCTGTTTAGCATTTTCTTGTCTGTACGAGTGCGTCCTATTACCATCCAATTTGGCTTTTTACCGTCCAAAATGTGTGACCCTCACTCACACCTTTACTTACTTAGTCTTAAAATAAGAAATACAGACACTGTTCATGAGCTAAATCACTTCAGATGAAGACAAATAGGCCACACATTTGATGCTGTTTTCAATATAGAAGAGGCTGGAAACTATGAATATAAGAAGAGCGGTTTAAATCAGGTATGATGAAAACCCACATGCTATCCATCTCTGGTTTGGCTTTGTCCAACTGACAAGAGGCTCATGTGGAAACTCAACTTCATCAATCAGTATCACTGCCATCAGTAAGTAATAGTTTTCAAATCACCAGGATGACTGAGGGAGTTTAAGCTCTGCAAAAGTTTGGAAGAAACACAGATTCAACAGTTCCCTCTGCATGACTGCTCCATATCATCTGTCAAAGATTGATTACATGCATGAGTGTGTGTATTTATATGCTGTGCAGAGAGACGAGTCCAAGTATCTGTACCAGCATCAGTGTATTATTTCAATTAGGAGTGAAATGATTCATCTCTTGCGATAAAAAAAAAAATCTGAAAAAAATCTGTTTAAGTGAGCAGTTTTGTAAGATTTTTCTTAATTCTACCAAATCCCCTGCTGCAGATGAATCCTTATTAAAGAAAACATCGTCATCTTATAAAACGGAGTACTATTTCCCTTATGTGAGGCTATCAGCAGCTTATTGCTGTGATAATTGTGGCTATTGAGACAATTCAATATCGTTAATGCCTGTTCTGGAAAGAAACTAAAACAGGATTTTGACCCTTAAAGCAGCATGTCCTTAATAAATAGACACTGCACGACATCACAGTATGAGTGGGTGTGCAATAGACACGGGTTATGAGTATATATACACACAATGAGATGATAGAAATGAAAGAGATTTCCATTACAGTTACTACGGGCACAGTTGTACTTTTAACATCTTTGATTAAATTAAGTCACAGTCAGGGTTTCAAATCAATCAATAGCATTTCCTCATGGAAATACAGGATTTACAGGATCGTTTTGTGTTAATGTGATGAAGGGTTTTGTCTTTTCAGGCAATAAATTAAAAAAAATAATAATTATACATACTTTATATATATTGCATTTACTTTAATCACACATGATGCTTGTATACTGCAAAAAGGTTTGAGAGCTATGTTTCAGCTTTCGACCATTATGGCTAATTTAAAGCCTCAACGATGATTAAATCATATTGATCCCGAGTGTTTTTCAATTAGGATATGGCTTTGCTCACTGAAGATGTAATCCAATAAGATCTGATGAACACACTGCTTTCATGTTTAATCAGCTCAGGCAAGTGGTACAGATTGCCATGACTTTCTGTTTAAGAAAGCTCTGATAACTTTATGGAAATGGACTTTAAAGCTTTAACTGACACTTGTTTTCATTTATAAGTGATTCTACTGGTTATTTTCTATGAGTTGTCAGGAATGGCGAAGAAATGCTCAACACAAATATTTCAACTCCAAAGTTGCGTCTTTTCCAACAGTGCAAAAACTTAAATATAAAGAGTTTTCGATACCATAATAAAGCAGTCAGTTCTCACAATTAGAACATGAAACTAGGTAATGACTTAAATATCTTAATGTTTAGTTATTATTACAATTATTTCCACTTTTTATCACTTCAGCTCTGGGTGAAATTTATACAATGTCCTTATAAAATACATTTCCTGCATTACCCGGTGATTGCTGAAACCTCAAATACTGTAAAGCATTGATGAAACTGCAGCTGAAAGACAAAATACACAATATATGTAATGCTCTGAAAGTTGGAAGCTACACTGTAAAACTGTCAACGCAGTAAACTGAAATTAATTGCCATGAATGAAATACCATTGTACTGCATGGCTGAAAAACCAGGAAGTTGACGTAACCTTGCTACTAGTATTGTTGAATATATATATGACAGGCTATTTTTACCCGCATGTGCACACATGTTCAGATGTGTATGTGATCAGAGGACAAGACGGGGTCGTACACATGGTGTTGATGTGGACAGTTTCCAACAACAGTCGTGTGACCACTTACCCAGTTCCTCCCGTCTGCACCGCTCTCAACTCCTCGATGATTAATTAGGTAAGAGAGTGGAATTAGTCTATCAGCAAGCTGAGGGAGAGGATGAAAATATTTACAGAGCTCCCAGGAAGGGATTTCATTAGGTGTTGACTCGTGGTGAGTCGCCTCCTCTCTGCTCATGCCGATATAGAGTGGGAGTACTCTTAAAATTGACCCTTAATTTCAAGTCATGTGGTAACCGAGACCATCCAGACATCAGACAGAGAACAGGATGTATCCTTTACTTATATTGTTATATTGGGAAATACAAGATGACTCAAGCAAAACACATATAGTAATGGGAATAAAACTGCCTCAGAGCACAAAAGGCTAAACTTAAAGATTCAAGGAACTGAAGGATAATCCCACAGAGACAACATGATTCAAGCTATGGTAGACACATTAACCACTCTCTCCTCTCAAGGGTAAAAACATCAACCCACACAGTCTTGGGAAATCGGTAAGCATCAGTCTTTTGGCTAATGTTTCTCACTTTGCTGTATGTTGATTGGCATGAGATACCCCGCTGCTGTGTTATTTCCTCTAGCTGTACTCCTCCTCCCATACACTCGAGCTCTCTCAGCAGGGGTTAACTGACCTCAGAAACACACAGTACGAGCACCCATGGGGCAGCTGAATGCTTCTGTGATTATCAGGGGAATAACAAAGTACATGCGTCTTATGACCAATTTAGGAGCCCTGGAGTCCAATCCATAACAATAACAGTATACAAATAAGAAAGAAAATACTCTTCTTTTTGAACCAATGTGCTAGCATCTATGATTACCTCTGAATCAGACAACACAACGGTTTGTTGAGCTCATGTTCAATAAAGCCAGTCAACAAACTATTCAAGGTTAACAACATCAACTTGAAAGTGAAACACTGAAACTGTCGGATCTCAAACAACACTTATTATTCAAAAGATTTGCTGATAAAATGTATTAAGAAATTACAAATATGTTCCATGTTATATTTATTTTAGTTCTGCGAGGTCGGTTGCCATGATGTATTAGTCATTGGTCATTGCCTCTGAAAACAAGCTGAGCCATTTTGGCTCAAGTTTGGGAATTCCTTGGCTCATATCCAAACTGTTGAACAAGTTGTACACTGAAAGGAGATGACATACCAGTAATCCAATATGCTCAGCAACTGAGGTGGTTTACTCACCCTTATTAAACAATGTGAATCATGTAATTTGGAGTCCATTATTTTATTCTTCTGTTTAGTGGTTGGAGGCTGGTAAGTGTGCAGTACATAGGCCTTTATCTACTTTTAAAAACAGCGGTTTCCTGTGTCCTGTGACCTGTATCTCTTGTCCAACCAAAAGTTGTTTTTTTGGTTTTTGTTTGAGCATTCATATCAAAGTTATGTTTTCCTGTGAAAATGTTGAATGAAGTCTGTTGGTTGGTTTGTCAGCAGGATTACACAAACACTACAAATGGAGGCTTGGTCACAGCCCATAATAGACTGCATTAACTTCTGGTGCAGACCTGGATAAAGGGACGAATCCAGGAATACATGAAACATGTTATTAGAAAGATTTACCTCAAAAATCTATGAGAAGATACCAAATACTGTATGTTGAACAAATGTAGATAGACCCTCCAATATTAACTCCATTTCACCCAGACTGCATGACTCAGAAAACACTGAAACGTTGCACTTTACCTTGGAAAAAGTATGTTTCACTGAATCCATAAAGGTGCAGGAGGGTATAACAACCAAAAATGAATTTGGCACCTAATTCCAATGCCCAAAATGTGAGGGGGGCTTCATATGCTGTTTGATGATCTGACAAGCTTTTCTTGAAGCATATGACGCCTTTGTTTGGCTGATTGGTTGGTTAGTTTAGAGACTTTATCGGCCACAATGTCTCAATGTCAAGTAGCATAAAAAACAAATGGTGACTTCTCCAAAAGTAGCTTGGTTGATGTCTTAGTGGCTAGAATTAATTGATTTCTGCCTCCAACGACCGTGTGAGGAAGGCCTAGGTGAAGGAATTGTATCCTGCTCTGAATCATGTTGTTTCCCTGGAGACTCATGTCCTCTATGTCACATCCACTTTTGTGAATCCCTGAACGATTACATTCCTCCTGAAATGATCCCAGGCAACGATATTCCACTGGGACATATGTCACATAGCACTTTAAGATGCTCCCACTGCCATTTCTCCAATTACCAAAATACAAACATAAAACAAAATTAGAACCCACTATGACCTCCTTCCCAGCTTATTACAAGACCTCGCTGCCATCCACTAGCTGGCACTCCTCTAAAACAGGGCCAAGACAAACTCCCTAAGCAAGGCCAACTCAGCAGAAAAGGATGGGAATGGGCAGTCAAGGTTTTACAGTATGTTTTAAACTCATACCGTTTCCAGGCAGACACATCAGGGAATAAGACTGCTGCACATCCATCAAGGGAATTAGGATTAATTGACTAAACACAAGCACCACATTTTTTTTTTCTTACATGCCTGTTGACTCAGAGCAGGACTGGAGGGATGGACACAAGACTGTTGGAGCTGGCTGGAACATAGTTCTTGACCTGTGGCTTACTTTAGGTCAAGTGAACTCAGCGTCCCAAAGTAGGCCTACGCAGCAAACATGCAGAAACCTGATGACGAAGAGAAAGATGACTGATGGATGCAAGTTAAGGCCATTTAAAATCTGGTTTCTGGTTGTTTGCACTCAAAGTCACTAGTAGAGCTCGGTTAAGAGTTATGTTACAGTAATACAGTATGTTCTTGTAAAATATTAATATCTCCATTTACTGAGACATGGCTCTTACAAGACACAGGGGATACAGATCTCAAGTGGGATAGCAAGGAAAAATACCAACACCAGTTCTCCAGAGTGTATTACAGTGAAAAGAGAATCAAAGAAAAGATCCCAGTGGAATAATAATCTTTTATTTTCCTTTTTAGGCAATAATCATATGGCTTCTTGCTTGTACATTTGTTATCTTTTAAAATTTCCCATCCCATACATTTTTAAAAAAAAGTTTATTACAGCAACCCATTCTAAACTGGGTATAAAGCCACAGTTCTTTGGTGTGTCATTTTATAAGAAGAAACAGGATCTAAATTTGCCAACGAACCCTGGACACAAACAGCAATCTCCAGGGTGAAAGTCCTGTCCTTGTTTGACCCAAACATCTGTCCCCGACCTCTGACCCGATACCTGACTTCCTCCTTTGCTGCCATGATGATTACCATGGCCACTATAGGTTGCTGAATGACAAGGAATGCAGAAATAGGAGTCATTTTTCTGATGACGAACGTTCACAGTTGTTAAAGGTAGGTCTGTCTGACATAAACATAGACATGACCGCAGTCTCTCCGCCCTCCGGCTAGACGCGAGGGGGTAATACGTTGACACTGACCCCCTCTCTCTCCCCGGAGGAGAGTGCGACCCGCGGGTGCACAGTGCAGCGGCCAGGATGAGACCGGCTGCGCTGGGAGTTTACAGTCTCTGAAAGAGCGGTGCGTCAGACATCAGTTACCCGCCTCCGCAGCTCCGACGGTGTTTCCGCGGCGCATCACCCTCCGACCCTCGAGCGAGGTCGCGGGCGAGGCGCTTCCAGCTGCTGGAAGAGGTCCGGCGAGGCACAGCGGGTGGTCGGGGCCGCTGCCTGCCGGAATCGATTCAGAGGATTTTATGAATCGATATTGAATTGGGAAAAAATATATTGCAATGCATTGATGAATCGATATTTTTACCCACCCCTAGTTAAAGGTAATTCTAGTCTGAGCCCAAATATTAGTCGTATCAGAGTTTAGCCTCTTTTCATACATAGGTGATTGAAGTCGTTATCATGGTGGATTTAGAGTTTGCTAGAATAGGAGCCCTTCCTGAATTTTTTCAAACTAAAAAACTAGTTAGTTATGAAATATTACCATGAAAAACTGAAAAGACAGAGCAGTTCTAGCAATCAATGGAAGAGCATTTTGAAATCAAGACAGACGCTATGTATTTAGCAAAATTTCTGAAAAATATGAATGTTTGGAACATACATAGCAGAATGTGGGAGAACACAGAAGTGGATTGTTTCTGATGCATTTTGTTATCATATCACTGTATAAACCATAAATACAAACCACAGCTCCCTAAGAAAACTACAAATTTTGAGACCCATCTGAGCCACAAGTTTAATACTAAGACAATATTTCTAAGCAGATCATTTACGTTTTTCAGTTCAGTGTCATAATCTGCTCTATTGAGCGGAAGTAATAAAATGAATCATTATTTGTTTTTAATGCTAGATTACTGCAACAATTAAAAAATCATGTTAAAACAAAGGAAAGCCTGTTTATTTGCAGTACGACAAGGCCTTCAAAGGCTTAACCGATTCGCTCCAAACACATCTGTCAAAGAATTATCTGTTTGTTACTACAGAGATGAGGACATGACAAAACATCGCCAGCATGGCTCGAGTCACCCTCTTCCCGGAGGACGGGGGTGTTTATGCGGTCTGAAGGGCCTCAGGGCTATTGACTCAGCTGAGCCCAAACTCCCCAGCAGCCCCACAGAGTAACAGCATGTCCAATGGGGCTTTAAAAAAGGGAAGTGGTGGGCACAAGCAGAGATACTGAGCATACCGTCCTCAACATATGTATCTGAAAAAGAGCAATTTAGTATCCAGATGTGATTTCATGGATGTTTGTTTCATTATTGCATTCAACTGGGGTTGACTTTACTCTAAAACTTGGTATTTTGGTAATGTTTCCCTGCCTGGTCATGGCCCTTTTATGAGAGAGGGTCATGGGTGAGAAAGAAAACTCAATGCCGTTCACATACTGTTTACACAAGGAAAGCCTGGCTGGGGATAAGAACAGGTTCCAGACCCTTGGTACACCAGTGAGTCAGACACACGTTCTCATGCAGACGCATGTACACACACACACACACACACACACATACACACACATACACACAGACACACACAGACACACACACACACACACACACAGACACACACACACACACACACACACACACACACACACACACACACACACACACACACACACACACACACACATACACACACATACACACACATACACAGACATACACACATACACACACACACACACACACACACAGTGTGAATTCTACTACAGAGACTGTACAGTAGTAACAGTCAGAGAGCATACAACTATATCCCCTTAGATAGTCAGTATTTGGTTATAGACTAAATCTGTCAAGTATGACATTTCATTGGTCACACTGGTAGGCCTGATAGTCAGCAGGTAAAAAAAAATTCAAAAAATATGTTTTAACCCTGTGAATAGACAGTTGCCTTTGATAAATATTAGCCTGTAAACATATTTTCTGTAATATTTGTGACACTTTGTAACTACATTTTTTTATACACTTGAGAATGGCTGATCCGAATGTTCGAAAACTTTGACTGATGCCATGGCAATTGACACCGAAATCAGTATTACCTAGTAACCCAGCAGTAGTTTGGCAACATTAACAGTGACAGAGTGCGACACATGATCACACAACAGCAAGTTACAACATTAGTAAGATGTCGACAAAGTCAAACGTCTGGTTTAGCTAAAAATATCTCATATTTGCAAAGAGGAGTTAGGCTAATCACTTGAAAACTGTAAGTAACATCTTAGCTGTCTTGCAGTTGCTATTCATTTCTTTGTGGCTCATGCCTTTGGTCCCCTCAAGAGTTACGACCTCCCACCCCCACAGCCCCTAACCCCCAGGCTGCCAACAAAGCTTCAAATATTCACGGGAAATTCTCACTGAAGCTTAAAAAGCCCTTGTTGTGAGGGATGTGATGCAAATGAAGAAAAACATTAATGTATTATTAAATGTACCTTAAGACTGAGTCAAAACACTAAAAAGCAGACTATTAGAACAAAAGAAAATGGAGATTTATTTGTTTACGCTCTTACAATCTGTGTCCGAGATGTCTGAATCTAATGACAGATCTCTTTAATAAACAGAACCAAACCTTCAGAGCAACATACTCACTTCCTTGCTTCAGGGCAACATTACCTCTTTCTCCATTATCTCAGTCTCTAATGCTCCTTTGGCTGAGCAGATAGTAAGACAAAAGTCGTCTGCATGACAGCTCACTATCTAACCAAATTCAGATGTCGTCTTATAAACTTTACAGTAGTGGAAGGAAGTAAATATTTTTTTTCATTTTTCTTAAAATATTCATGGGAGAGGTTAAAGTAAAGGAGAAGTAGCAGGCCTCCCTTAGCATCCCCCTCAGTATTTTCCCATCCCTCCCTGTGTGGAGATGTAAAAAGACAACCTTGGGGAGCCCAGACCTAAACAATATGATCTCTTTGAGGCCCATTGCAGGCCTTCCCACCACTTTCTTCCCAATCTCTTAGTCGTTTCCTGTTTGTGTAAAAGATTTGTTGTCTTTGACATATCAGTTCTTACGCTCCGATCAAGAGGAGTGTGGCGACCACATCATTTTACATCACCAAGGTCGGCATCTCAGGTCAGTGATTTCCGTGACGCTGAGCAGGAATTGAGGCTCAAAGGGGCAAAGATCAGTCCAAAACCAGCATGCGTACAGGTTGTAATACTGACTTCCTTACAGTAACAACTTAAACAACTACGTGACAGAACACACTTTCTGTTCTTCACGTTCCCCAACACAAACACATATTTTTTTTTTTAAGTCAGACGATCACACGGCACAACAGCACTAACAAGGCTGGTCCATTCAGTGTTAGAGCTGCTGTAAATATTTTCTGAGCCTTGACTGCACCAGAGGGATGGTGCTGGAGCTGTCCTTGACACCTACGCAGCACACCGAGAAAATAAAAGGCTTGTTAAAGTCACATTGGACGGGTCCCTTGTGGGCCATCTGAGGGTGATATATGTAGTTCTGGATGTTTAGGACTGTCAGGAGCCCAAAAATTAGTTCTGTACAGATGGATGTTTGTTATGTCTACATGAGAGCATGAGAGCGTTGAGTGGCCATTAGAAAAAAATACATGTCACAAGGCTTTCTGGAGTTCAGTCTTCCTGTCAAATCATCTATAATACAAACCATCTTATAAAGAGAATTGTAGCCTTAAACACCCCTAACAGATGTACGACTTGACTCCCCTCGATGAACGTCAGACTTAAATTAAATACGCAGCTCATATGTTCCATTTATTATAAACTCAATATTTATGGCAATATTCTAAAAATAGCTATTCTGTTAAAAAGCAGGCTAATTCAGTAAATACATGATGATAGATTGAAAATCACATATCAGACAGACAGAAGAAGATAATATTCTGCATACATATGGTGTTTGGCAATTAAAAGGTTCAGAAAGCTGACTGACATGACAGAGATTTATAATGTGAACAGTTGTGAACAGAAGTTATTATTTGGCATGCAGACTCTGACCTCATCCAGTTCAGCACAGCAGGAATTTAGGACAAATGAGTTCTCACAGAAAAACTTTGACTCCAAATGTGGATGTCGTGGTGGGGGTGGAGCTTGTGAAATTCGACATGTATGAACAACAATGCAAGAGTTTGAAAAAGAGCAGCACAGCGGCAGCAGAACAAAACAGTAGGCAGAGCAATGGAGCGCACAGTCTTTTTTTATGAAATGTTACACAGAAGTAACAAGCAGCACATGACCATTAGGACAAGGACAGCAATAAACAGAGCTGAGTTAAGAATATATTGAGAAAACGCAAATAACGACGGCATGATTGCACCAAACACATGAACAGCAGCCCATCAAAGGAATTTAATAGGAACATATTTGATAGGTTTAATAAGACAATAACCAACAGGACTTGGCTTCATAACAACACTGGCAAAAACAAACTTCTTTTCATTTTCTCTACCGCATACTCTCACAAACGTCAACAAATCCTGATTTATGGCAACTATGAGGGGACACCAGGCCCCAAGAAGACCTCCAGGTTTTGAAGCAAACTTCAAAGAGGCCAAAACTCGTAATGACAACATCACGTCATGCACTAGGACCCAAAGAGACTTTTAAAATAAAAATTTCAACGCATGACAACGCCCGCAACATGACTAATTTCACTATCTTAATTTGAGCCATTTGGTGCAATAACATTTGAAAAGTCTTGAGGAGCTGTAAAATGTATTCATTGTATCTCGGGATGCACATTATGGATTTATTCAGCAGATAACAATTAATAATTTCACATTTTTGTATTTTAAAACGTAAGTTCATAACCAGGCGGTTTGAAACACCTGGTTTGGAGTCAAGACTTTACTTTCATTACTTATGTGCATCACTATGTAACATCCGTTATACAAATATGTATATTTAGATATATCATAACATATATAAGGCTGTACCCAGCCATGGTTACCAACTGTAGCGTTGTTATTTTGGATCTCACTACCTCGCTCTGCATGACTTGCCCTACTCCGCCTCTGATTGGCTACATCCTGCCCGTTAAGTAATGTTTATTTGCAACTCTCACCAAAGATTGAACAGAGGTGAGATGTGTCCCTCTCTAAAACAGAGCGTTCAAGACACGGTGGGTAAACGGGTGCTGCAGCAATGGACCATTTGAGAAAAATAATGTGTATTTTGAAACTTAAAGTATGTAAACCTATTCTACTAGGACCCCAATAAAAGTATGACCCTGAAAATTAGCATAATATGACCTATTTGAAATATTTTAGTATTTTTTTTGTAAATATGGAGTGCAGTTGATAAAAGCCATTTTTAGTTTCCACTGAAGTAAACAATACAAGGGAACACCAGTGTGTAAAGGCAAGAACACAGTTAGATCCCAGGTACAGTGAACATTAGCATCTCCTAAGGGAGTACCTAGCTTGAAGTCAGACATGCATCCCTTCAGGAAGGATGATAATGATGATGCAACACAAATTCAGCTAAGTTAGCAACACTCAACAATAGCCAACATCATGTAGCAATAGAAAAAGCAAGCAGCAAGTTCTTACCTTGATGAAGCCAAGCAGGGTCGCAGTAGAACCAAACATCAACAGCAGGGACAGAAAACCTCGCTTTCCGTTTTAAGTTCAGGTTTGAGGCCAACGACGGAAACAGGCGGACTCACTGGACCAGAGGCAGCAAGAGGAAGCCACAAATATCTTCTCAATGACGACGTGCTCAAGTGACAGCTACCGGTGAGTTAGCTCCACATTAGCAAGAGTAACAGCTAGCATATAATGTTTTCGTAGCAGTTTGGCGGGACAAGTTAGCATCTTCTTCCCACCGCGAGACTTCAGGCGGAGCGAGGCGGTGCGTTCAATGTACGTTTGAGTAAATTACGCCACTGATGCAGTTATTGATTAAACGACACTACCGTATACATTTACAGCTGAAATAATCAGTTAATAAACTGATTAACGTGAGCAGCATGACAATAAATTGATGAAAAACTTTTTTGATGATCATTTAAATCATTTTCAAGCAAAGACAGGGTTCTGCTAAAAAATGTTTTATGATTTTGAAGGTTTGAGTCACAGATATAGAAACGTAAATGCCTCATTGACCCACTGGATCGTACGTCAACATCGCCGCCATATTGGAACGGGAAAGACTGGCCTGTAAACATTACAAATAAAAGGGGAAGCTACCTTTTTAATTAATAAAAAGCACTTTAATGGTTATATTTTTCAACTCATCTTAATGAGTTGTTTTGACATTCCAGGGTTTATGATCTGATGTTAAAGGAAGGAGTCACACTAATCCACTGATCAACTGGCTCTGAAATGTTTCCAGCAGGGAAAAGACAGCAAAGTGCCGACAGAAGGCTGCAAAAAAGTATGCAAGCTAGTTAGCATGGAAGTAAATGGTGCAAATTTTCAACTTCCTGAAAGAAGCCACTCACAGATACACATGTTCAGATTTAGATTCTGATTCAGATTCAGAATACTTATTAATCCCCGGGGGGAAATTGATTTTGTTCCAGTGCTCCGTGCAAAGTAGAAATACAGCATGAATGGAAACACAAGATAAAGATAAAGATAAAGATATATATAAAATACTAAAATGGACAATGAAATAAAATAAAATAAAATATTAAAGTAGACATTAAAGCAAAATAAAATAAAATAAAATATTAAAGTAAACAATAAAATAAAATAAATAATAAATAGTTAAGTAGACAATCTGGAAATATATACAATATACAATGAAATTGTATTGTGAAATACTGAATATAAACAGAAACAGTTTGCTTCTAAGAAAGCTTCACTCCAGGGCACTTTCAAAGCATGAATGATGATGTGATTATATAGCCTAATACATACGTGCATGCTAACAGTCACAGAGGCTTTACTTTTACTTCTTTAAGTACATTTTCCTGGTTATACGTGATATATTTTCAATGCATGACGTTTACTTGTCAAAGAGTATTTGCACAGTTTTGGATTAGTACTTAAACTTGAGTAAAGGATATGAATACATCCTTCCCCCACTGGCAATACCTTAAAAGGAAAAGTTGAACTGGCCTTTTTGCTGTATACATTTCACACACAGGTGTATCTAATAACATTACTGATTGCTGCATTTCATTGCAGTGATTGCTGGAACAGAGACATCCCTAATGTTATTAGTTCCACCTGGGCTTTTTCCCGGTGTTGTGAAACTGGTCTATGACTACAATTCATTTGGGACTGATGAGAAAGAGTTTCATAGCATACTATAAATCATGTACAAGTCTCTTCCAGAGGAACTAGTGATGCTCATAAAAAACATCAAAATATGAAGAGGTCTTTCTTGCCCTGTAAAATCTGTCCGTTTGGCGAAGTTTAACGTTTCAACAGAAACTAATGATAACCATCTGAGGAAACAAACATGTTCTTGTTATTTTCATGTTTTAATAAAGTTCAGCTTGGTTCTTGTGACCAGAATAAAAATGCAGATCAATCACACAGGAACAAGTAGAATGTATTTATAGGTCAGTCACACCATAGTGGTCAGCCGTGTACAGTTGGAGCTCAGTCTTTCGACCTCACACAGTATTGTCTTTCTTCAGCAGGTGGCTATGTGCTGGTTTGGCATTTTGCTGCCTGTGTTGTTCTGGTGTAAAAGGTCCGTCGTTCCCCGCAGTGCTCTGGGCTGCCAGTAATTACCCCAGTCACCAATTCATTCTACTACAGCTTAAGCACTAACACAGCTAATCTTGTTAGTGTGATCTGATTAGCAAGAACATCGCCCACTATCACACCACTTTTTATGAGCACTTGAGATTAGGCCTTATCCTCTTTTCTGAACTTACTCACCCAGAAATTATGTGTTACACAACAGATGATAAACGAGCATATTTCTCTGGCTTTACTACAGCTGCTTCAGCTTCCTAAATGTTGCGCAACTTGAATTCAGATATAATTTTGGAATGACCATTTATTTGTCGTTTATGGAGTGAATTATGGAGTTCATTTTAGGACATGATGTTTTAATTTGCAAATGCACCAACCACGACCTGGAAATAAACACCACCCATCCATCCTAAAAAGGTGCAGTCCCACAGGAAATTTCCTTTCCCACCTAATCTTCCCCCAGCAGATCTCCATTTTTAAATCATCGACATCTGTTTCTGCTTGTGTTCCAGGAGTGTAAATCAGTGTTGTAGTGCGGGGTGTTGCAATAACATCCTGTCTACGCTGAGAATTATTTGTTTTGTGGAAAATACAGTGCAGATTCGGAGCTCAATGCATAACTCCCTCCTCGCTTCCTGAGGGTTCTCGAAGGTCAGATTCGGACTGTTGATAATTCTTGTGGCAGCGAGACCAAGACGGCGCAGGCCATTTGATATCATACGGGTGCTCGCTGCTGTGACAGGACACGCAATGAGATAACGTTCGCCTAATGGATGATTCTTATCATTCACAGTAATTGAAGACATAATGGAGCCTGATCATAATCCCCTGGAGGTGTAAATGGCTCTGTTGCTGTGTTTCAGACAAAGTGAGACACTCCTCCTCCTCCCCAGCTCAAGAGCCCTCTGGTGCATGTGATGATTTCAAAAAGTTCTCCTGATCTTTGTACCTGCTGCCTTTTGACCCTGTGCGACCTCCAAGGAGCTGCGAGCCATAGAAAGCTCGGTAAATGTGATCATTCTCAAATGACTGGGTCACACATGAGCGAGCAAAAGCCACCAAACAGGACCTCCGCTTAGCCCAAAGTGTTTGTTTTTCCTTTCTTTCCTTGTTTGCCTTCAACCCAGGTGATGGCTTTCTTCGCCGTCAACACTGCCGACACAGAAACTGGGGGGATTTAGCAGATGACAGCCATGCCGTCTCATCCGTCACTATCCATCTCCATGACAGTTACGATAGCTGCTTCGGACTGAGGTGGAGAGGCGGGAATGTGACCTACTTCTCAACACCTGTCAAGACCTGGAAAAAGAGAAGAATAGTGGAAGGCAAATATCTTCAGTGCCAAGGGGAGTCTGATGGATGTTTGCTAAAAATAGAAATTCTTATTACAGCTGGATTACACAACCGCAAAGTGTGCAGGCTTCAAATTCCTCCCAATCAAATTCTTTTGTCGCACATTAAAATTATTCTTCACAGGTTTACAAGTCACATTCAAGTGCTTCAATCACACTTAGATGATTGGTCTCGACAAAGCCCGCTTGACCGCAGGGAGCCGTCAGCTCGGTCACCCCGACACATGCACATGCGTTCACACACTCCACACAATACATCCATTTCTTTCGTTAAAAAAAGAAGTCTGACATATGAGTGACAGCTGAATCGCACTCGAAAATGGGAAATGTTCTCCGGAAGCCCAACAAGGAGTGACAGAACAAGCAGTAACCCAACTCTCTGGCTCCACCCCACCACTTTCTGCCCCCCCCTTCCCAGCCCCTAATACACCCTGATCCAAGCCAAGGGCGCGCTCATGGCGGCTATTAATACAGTGTGTCGACAGGTCCAATCACAGTCAGAGCCTGGCCATTCCTTTCATGCTGTGCAGAGGACAAGAGACAGGGGACTGTCATAGCATGAGAGATGATCACTAGTGTGGGAAGAGAGATGGTCGAGACATTAAAGGGACAGTTCACCCTCCTGCCTGTAGTGCTCTTTATCCATGTAGATTGTTTTGATGTGAGTTGTCAAGTTTTGGAGATATCGGCTGTAGAGCTGTCTGCCTTCTCTCAAATACAATGGACTTAGATAGTGTTAACAGAGGGAGACA
The DNA here is from genome assembly GCF_900880675.1 of Sparus aurata. Classification (NCBI taxonomy): domain Eukaryota; kingdom Metazoa; phylum Chordata; class Actinopteri; order Spariformes; family Sparidae; genus Sparus; species Sparus aurata. Next base: position 21,819,864 of record NC_044205.1, read on the forward strand.
TGCATCTACTCTTGGATGAGAGGCTAGCTAACTAAGCGGCCCTGTTCGATTATCGGTATCGGTGATTTTTCTGTCAGATTGCCGGAAAAAAAATGTGCCACTTTGGTTTTGATGCAGCATCAGGTAGTGTCCCTCCCACAACACTATCGGATTGGTAACATGTCACATTTAATAGCCTAACCCGAGACAGCGGACATCTCCAAAACTTGGCAACTCACACCAAAACAGTCTAGATCAGATTGCTGCCCAAACTTCTTTACCATGGGAGCCCAAAGCTGAAACTTGGTGGGCCACCAGCCAAAAGCAAATACCATCGTAACTGCGTTGTAAAAAATGCGAAATGGCAAGCCTACTAGCATCCAACGCTCCCTTTAAGGGCAACTCCGCACATTTTACAAATTAAAGTGTGTTTACAAATCTTGGGAAGTATTTCTGCATATGCGAAGAAAAGTAGTATAAAGCCGTTTGTGTAATCATGTGATCTGAGAAATTGCCTCCAGTGATGTCACTCAGTGGCTATCACGTTGTGGGTAATGAAGGCACCGGGTTTTGAAGAGTAACAAGAATGTGTGGAAAAAACAAGGTGATATCGGCATATTAGGAATACTTTTGTTTGTTGTTTGTTTGGTCTCTGTAAGTTTTTCTCCTAAATTGTATTATGTTCTAGTTTCTACTTTAAATACACTGTATAGTGTAAAATTGGCGGAGTTACCCTTTAAATGATGTGGATAAAAGATGCCGATGGCGAAACAAAGTCGACTTTGTTTTAGTGCCTAAACCCCCTAATACAGAGCAGCTTCATCCTGTGAGGCTCCTCAATTCATTCTCTGCATATGTCATATGGAAAGATAAGTCTTAAAAAAATGATATATTTGACATCACACAATAAAAACGGCATGAGCAGTAATTTATAGTTTTTCTACTTTTTTAGACTTTTTTAACATTGATGCTAGAAACACCTGGTGGGCCAAAATGAAGCTAGGCCCTGGATGCAACAATATAGGTTATTCATTTTGGGGTGAGCTGTCCTTTTGAAGTAAGATAAAAACAAAGTGCTGTCAGTGTAAGTGTGCATGATGTGGTTAATAAAACTGTGATATCCTCAACAGATCGAGCAGAAAGGCCCTCTATTTGGCACCTTGGTTCAGCTCCACCTGTCAAAAGAAGCATTCAGTTTCACATGAAAACAAAACGGAGTGATTAAAAGCAGACAGTTAGAGAGAGGGGAGAAAGATGGTGCTATCGGAGTAGGGCTGAAGGTGGTGGAGGAGGACGAGGAGGAGGACGAGGAGGAGGAGTGGTACTATTGTGTAAGATCTTGCGTGTGTTTGTTTGTGTGTGCGGCCCCGGAGAGAGACTGGCCAGGACAATATGTAGCTCCGATGTAATTCATTCATCACTGTAGTGTGTGTGAGAGAGAGAGAGAGAGAGAGAGAGAGCAAGAGAGAGGGAGCGGGAGTCATAGTGGGGGTGTGTGAGTGTGTTTGTGTGTCAGACGGTATTCCTGCTCGTCTCGCTCCACCAGTTAAGTTAAATCAGAGGCAGCCACTGGCACACCGTGGTGGTCTCTCTATCTCTCGGTCTGTCCTGCTCCGAAAGCATCAACAGCCTCCTGGTCCTGCTCCATAGGTAAGAGCTCGCCTTACCCCCATTCTCGGGAACTTTTAAAAAGAATTATCCACAAGTCTAACTCTAGGAAACCTTTTAAATTATTATTTTTTTTCTTTTCTCATTGGATCATCAAACTTTAACTCGTTACGGCTGCTTTTTAGCCGTTTCCAACATTCCAACTAGGCGCGAAAAGGTTTCAGGGTCTGTAAATATTTATCTCATAACCTCTTTGTTATAAATCGCCCATATTACCTTGGGAACCGACACAATGAGGTGAGCACAGAGAGCAAAATGTTAGATGCATTCAGTGGCATAATGGGCGCTGCATGTTGTTGCTGTTTGTTCAAGTAGTTCATGTGAAAGTCCTGCGTGTGTGTGTGTGTGTAGGGGCAGAGTCTTTAAAAGAGACACAGTAGCTGTGTGGTTGGCACGGGAAGAATCCAGAACTTCTTTATGCAAACTATAAGAAGGGAAGGATGGAGGCTATAGTTAGGTTTACATTGTCTCATATTCGCGAGGAGAGTTAGATCAGCTTCCTGATAAACAGAGGCTCCCCCAAAAAATCCACACTTGCGAGGAGTTCAATCCTCGGACAGGCAGGAAAAGGGAAGATGCTGAATAACAGGGAAAGGTCACTGACAAAAAAAAGCAGGTGAAATGTAGTTTTCTGCATTGTTAGTCAGGGAGTGAGGTGAAAAACAGGTTGAGGAAGAGAGGAAAAGACCCTCCTGGGTCGTTCAGAGTGACAGCTGCTCAGCATCACGCTCTCAAATGAGCATGTTGAAATTGGCTGTCTGCGGAAAAAGATTGTTTTTTTAATGTCTAAACAAACAAACTCTCTTCGTTTTCATGACCGAATAAACTGAATAAACAAACTGACCTTAAAGATTTTCACAATTCCACACTGTTTCACTTTGTTTATGTGTGGCAGACCCTGCCACCTTTCTATTTTCAAACAGTGTTCTGGGGGCCTTATTTTCATCTGTGAACAGCTTGTTTATTCAGTTATGGAAAGAAAAAACATTTGTTAGATGACCTCATTGATATTGTGAAAATTACAGGTCCAAAATTACATAGTGCCACTTTAAAACAAGAGCTCTGCCTGGGTCTCACTGTTAGGAGCCCTTGACTCCCCCCCTAATGTTTCTATACTGACAAAAAAGCTACACGGAGGGTCAGTAAATGTATTACATGATATAATCTCAGGTTCTCCAGTTAAATACTCTACTAACAAACTCTCCTCATGATTGAAACGAGAGAAGAGAAAAGGCTTCAGAATGTTATCCGTTTTTCTAAATGAAAATGCTGGTGGCTCTTTTCATAAAATATACAGGACAGGAAATGAAAGGACGCTGTACAGGCTGTAAGTTTGTGCTGTCACATGAAAGAGCAGTCTTACAAACAGGAAAAATGTAGACATGGTCGCTGAGGCCAATATTTCCATTAGCCCCCTTTCCTGCACACAGAAGTCAAATCCTCATTTAGGTCATGGATTCTGTCACTCTGTCACATCCACACTGAGTCAAAATCGTCTGTTCTTTCTCTTTCTGGACATTCACGTATAAATCACACGTCGTAATCGTCTTCTCTGCGCGGCAGAATCAGATTTCTTACAGTTTTCTTTTATAGCAGGAGGTGAGTTTACACTTGGTCAAGTTTCCTACTTCAAAAGCCCCTTCAGGTAAAGAGACACTCTTGTAAGTTGAGTCAGGAGGAAGTGAGTTGTAGGAGGCTGCGGTTGAGGTGCGCTTCACTCTTTAGGCACCCATATTTTTACTCTACAAGGTGCAGTAGTAACCGATTAAGCTGTGGTGGCGTTTTGAGACTGCCGTGCGTTGGTGGTAGGTTAAATTTATGTCCCTGCAGTATGTTTAAAGCAACATTATGTAGAAACGTTGTGCAATTTGGCGCCCTCCCCCACTTTTTCTGTGTGCGGCACCACTCTCGTAAACACAAAAATCCCATGCCGGCAACAATTTGCCAGATGTAATGTTGGTGCTAACTACAAACAAAACGTATTGCGTCATCACAATGTAACATGTTGAAGACTTGTATCTTGAAGTTAACATGTATGTTACGCTGTGATCCTACTTACATAGTGCAGAAACAAGTGATAGAGGCACCATTCACCCTATTACGAGACTCTGTACCGTCACAATGATTTTGAAGCAGTTATTTCAAGGTGAAAAGTTCAATTATGTCGCTTTAAAGTTGAGTTTCCAGGCACCTGTTGACCTGAAACGAGGCCTAAATGAGTGGATGATCATAAGTCGGGCGGCTGAGGCGGTGTGTTCCTAGTAAGATGAACCTCACTTCATAATGGGCCGATATAAATCATTAACTCCATCAACCAGACATTTTAGTGGCTCTCTCTTAAGGCAGCCAGATGGTGGTGCTCATGTCGGAGCAGGCGTGCCGAGGGCGGCCTCAGATAGCTGTGTTGATGGGGTTCGATCCAAGCAGTGTCTTTTATGGCCTGCCCAGATGTGAAGATGAAACTTTCGAAGGATTTCCCATGATCCCTGGGAAGAAGCTGCATTCAACCCCCGAAATAGGTTTAGGAATGGAATGTCGCTACTACAGTAGCATTTGGGAGCAGAAATGTCCCCAAACTTCCCCCTGATCCTGATCTTATCATTCATTGTAAGCAGCCGTGTGGTTGCAAACAGCGCCGAGCCCTCGCTTGCGCATTGTCGTGCTCAAGAGGATGCAGCTTGTTTGTGGACCTTGTGAAGTGGGTGTTTACCTTCCTGTCTGTGGTCACCCAGGGTTTATGGCTGTCATTCAGTAATGTGCCATCTCACTCAGAGCTATAGCTCGCTGGACACGGCCGCAGTAAATCACCTGCTTCCGAGTCGCCTTCTGTCCTTGCCACCTTACCTTTAATATGGGCCTCACTTACATATATAGGCAGCAATAACTTTCAGCGTTGTTTATATTCCTCCCTCGCCTTGAGCATCTCCCTCATGGAAAAACACCAGCGGTTAAAACGCCAGCCCTACCAATAACAGTAAAAGGCAAGTGGTGTTGATTTTCTCCTATATTTCCATTTGCGGTCATCAGAAATCTTCGCAGCATCAAGAGATCGCCTGAAATGGTTTTAAATCCCTAAACTGAGTAAATGATATGTGCTGTCGCTCTCTTCTGCCTAGTTTAAATTTACAGCCACCCACTGTTATAATCATTAAAGAAAGAAAACACATGTACAGTAAATCCTGGGGATGACATCTGTGTTGGTGCTTTACCGTACACCTACTAGAGCAGGGCCTGTGCAGGAAACTCACAGAGATATTTCATTATTCTGTTGCCCTTGGCAGCCACACATCTTCCACGCTCGACAATCCACACATCTGCAACCGATATGGCTGTTGCTTTAGTGCTTTTTTTTTTGTAAAGAATTCATCCACCGAAACCTGGTGGAAAATGAGAAGATCTTTGACTTGGAGATAAAGTGGTTCGAGTGGAAGGGCTCAGACTGTCTTAATGCCAGCCAGAGGCAGCGGGAATGCAGATAGGGAAGGTTTTTATAAGCGCACAGTCCACAGTAGCTGCGAGAGCAAAAACAAAGGGCACATTTTTTAATGTTTTTCTTAATATTAACACATTTCTGGACTGGCTGATATGGGTCAGTTTTTACTTTTTTTAAATGACTTATAGGTAAACTAGATGTTAAGTTGTCATTGTAGTACTAATGTCATGAAGCTCAGTTGAGGTTGGACACACACTGTCACCACAAAGAGCCTTGAACAAAAAGAATAACCTTGGTAGGAAGAAGGGAAACTCGACAGGAAGGAGGAAACAAAGATGGCAAATGAGACTAAAACAGAGGATAGGATAAAGGGGATTAAGGCCACTGGGCACTTTGTAACAGTGTGAGGTTACTGTATATTTATGAAATAGAAAAAAATTAAAACTGAATTTTAAGTTACTTTTCTATTTTAAATGTTAGCAAATGTGTATTTTTTGCCAAAAAAGTAAATTATATCACGAGCCTGTGCCTCTAAACTTTAAATTGTCATTTAAAGAGGTTTTTGCTTTTCCCTTATTGTGTTATGTAGCATTTTTGGGAGTTACTCTTTCCCACAGAAAACGCTGCTCCTGCACTGCCCGAAATGCCTTGTTTGGAGACAAGGCTTTACTTCAGTAACTTATGTGTGTCACTATGTCACAGGCATTATATACATTTATATTTTTAATATATAATATATACATTCCAGTCAGTCAGCAGACATACAGTTGCTACTGCTACAGGTCGTTATTTTAGATCACACTACCTTACTCGGTATGACCCGCCCTACTTTGCCTATGATTGGCTAAATCCTGCCCAATAAGTAATGTGCATGTGCAACACACATCACAGATTGAACAGAGGTGAGATGTCGCAACAAAGATACAGTGTGTAAAGGGGTGCTGCAGCAATGCACCATATGGAATAATAATATTAAATATTGTGTTTGTGGAAAATTAAAGTATTTAAACTTATTCTACTAGGATCCCCAAATAAAAGTATGAACCTGAAAATGAGCAGAATATGACCTCATTAAATATATTTTAGCTTAGCTTTTGAAAATCTTCAAATATCTGGGGCACTTCCTCTGGATAAAAAATTACATCTACTCTATTACAAAAAACCCCCTCTGTTCAAATTGTCTCACCCACATTTTCAAAGCTTCCTGCGCCCATGCTGGCGGAGGTAAAACTAAATAAATCAACACGCTTTCCATCATACCAGTTCACTGTGTCAGTTGTGAGGTGAGAAGGGTAAAAATCTTTACACTAGAATGCCATCTTGTGGCTAAAACACCTGCTTAGTTTAGTCAAACTGCTAATCAGAGGATTTCGATTGGGGGAAGTTCACAATTATATTCAACTTCATATTGTAAAGGAACAGCCCATGAAATTTTTGTTTTATTGGCTGTATGTGCTGTGTGTCCATGTTTGCGCTGGCATCTGTTTGGTTGTAGCACGACCTCAAACACATTGTCATTTTCCTGCAATTAGTAGCATAAGTAGCAAACTATCTTTGCAGCGATGGTAATAGTACACATCAGGTTTATGCTAATATTATTACATCAGCCACACTAATGATGCTCGCTAAGCTATTCTATTAAACATAAAGACTCTCAGCAATTTGTTTTTTACTCCCATTTCACATTCTGCTTGTACAAAAGCAGCCCCAAGGCAAAATTTCCGCAGCACGCAGGTTTGATTTTCTCACAGAGCAAAGTTTCCACAGAGCCGAATCCCTGCTGTCCTGTTTGTTTAGGTGTGTGCTGATTAGAAGTTCTCATGCTGGGTACGATGTATCTCCGCACACCGAGGGTTTGAAACGTGACATGTCTTTTACAGTGACTGGAGTCTCAACCCTCTCCTTCTCTCTCCTCCCTCGCTCCCCTCGGTACCTCGGTGTTTAATGGCGTTGTTACCCGAGCTCGCGCTTTGCCATGCAGTCTTCATTAACACAGGTCGTAACACGAGGCATAAATGTTCTCCTTCCGGGTGCCGACGGTCGACCCAGATGGACGGACCATTTGATAAACACTGTACAGTTTTTACTGTTGCCGTTCATTAGCCCAGAGACGATTTAAAGGAGAGGGGAGCAGGCAGACTGTCTGAATAACGATGTTTCAAAGGGCATTTTTGGAATATTGAATAACATACAACATCTGTTTCTCATGGCTTCTTATTTTACAGAAATAACAAAAAGCATCAGGATGGCTTTAATGTGCAGGTCTTTAATGAGCTGGTGTAGGGTGAGCACTTTCATGGGTGCTCATGTGGATTAGCGTTTATCGACCATGCCAGCAGTAATGATGACTCTTCTCCCAGACTGCCTGTGACATTTTTGTTGTGTTTCTTTTATAGGACTCGCTGAGGCCCTCGCCCAAGGCCTGTATCAGTCACCACAGAAGCACCCTGCCGACAGGGCCCCCCTGTTTGAAAGTCCCAGGACCTGGCACTTAAAAGGGAAAATGCCGAATATTACGGCAGAGACGAAAGACGGGATAATTCTGACATGCGGCAATACTGGAAGCCATGAATTCATCTTCACCTTGGTGCCCATCGTCTACAGCTGTAACTTTGTCATCGGTATCGTCGGGAACAGTATGGTGGTGGCTGTCATCTACTGCTACATGAAGCTCAAGACGGTGGCTCACATTTTTGTGCTCAACCTCGCCATTTCTGACCTCACCTTCGTCATCACTCTGCCCATGTGGGCTACATTCGCCGCCACGGGCTATCACTGGCCCTTTGGAGGATTCCTGTGCAAGGCCAGCGCAGGACTGGTGATTTTCAACCTCTACACCAGCATCTTCTTCCTCACAGCGCTCAGCATAGACCGTTACCTCGCCATCGTCCACCCAGTGCGATCACGCAGGTTCCGCACTGTGGTGTACGCACGAATCACCTGTGTGGTCATCTGGCTTTTTGCCTTTGTGCTGAGCGTGCCCACAGCACTCACCAGGGATGTGCACAACATTGAAGACAACAGGACGGTGTGTGGCATTCTGCACCCAAAAACTGACAACGCTGTGAAGATAAAGGAGCTCCCGCTGGCCATCGGCCTGATGAAAAGCCTGCTGGGCTTCCTGGTGCCCTTCATCATCATCATTACCTGTTACTGTCTCATCGGACGGGCGCTGCTGGGCGCGAAACACATCCAGAAAAGCTCCCGTTCTCGTGACGATGAGGTGCTGCGCATGCTTGCAGCAGCTGTCCTGGCCTTCTTCCTGTGCTGGGTGCCTCATCAGGTGTTCAACTTGATGCAGGTGCTCACCCAGCTGACACTGTTGGAGAACTGCGCCATCATCGAAATCATCGACACCGCCATGCCCTTCACCATCTGCATCGCCTACTTCAACAGCTGCGTTAACCCCATCGTGTACGGCTTTGTTGGGAACAACTTCCGCAAAAACTTACTGCGCTTGTTGCGCTGCTCGCCGGGCGGAGCGACCGGGCCTCACCCGAGCATTAGCTCCAAGATGAGCACCCTCTCTTTTCGCGCCTCTGAGGCCCTGAGCCTCACGACCAAAAGTAAGGCCTCCTCTGACGTAAAGTGAGGGAAAAATCAAGACTGAGGGTACAAGTTCACTCTCCCCGCTCTTTTGGTTTGTGGTAAAGAGGCCGGGGATGGAGACATTCCATGCTTTTAAAACCCCAACTGTATTACCAAGCACTGAACCATGCAGAATGGTTGAAATGTTGTATTCATGACAGTCCAAGAGACATTCACTACCTTGTTAAAGGCTTATTTGCAGAATAAGCAAATAATTCATAAACCATTGCATGTCACACAAAATGAGAACAGACTACACATAATTACAATTGCTTATCCCATTTCTTTATATATATAAATATATATAAGATGCATGCACTGCAGGATTTTGTGTGCCTTCAGGAGAGAGTGCAGTAATATATCGTCCAGTGATAACTGTTGTGTGTGCTCAGCAGGCTGTTCACCAGTCGGAAACAGTGATCAAGTGCTCGGTGAAGATGCCAAAGCAAGATAAAAAATAGAAATAAAAATAATGATCATACGCCACCCACGCATGCTCTGTGTATACATGGAACAATTAAACAAGTGTAGCAAAAAAAAAAAGTCATGTGAGTTTGTATCGATGAATAAAAACATGTTGTAAGTTGCTGTATGTGGTAATGATAAATGACGTGCTCCTCGTTGTGTACAATACTTGTTTGCATATTAAGATTGAAGTGCTGAAAAGTGTCCTACTCTGGGAGTAACATGCTGTACAAAAAAAGAGTGCTACACAAACACTCCAGGTAGGGTGGTCATTGTTCATATTTCTGGTAGTTGTCTTTGTGGTATTTAAACATGTTGATAGTTTTTTTTTCCTACTCTGTAAGTGTACAGTTTGTGAATATATGAAAATATGAATAAAATGAAACAATCCACAGTTCTTAGTCGTTGTTTTTTTTCCATTCTCTCATGACGAAAAGAGAAAAATCATACTCACGAGTCACGATCAGTCACTAGTGACCAAACCATCTAGAAATAAGAGTTGATCTAACGTTAAGTAAGAATCAGAATCAAGTGACCTTGTAAGTAACTATTAATCATTGACCACACATCACACAGGCCTCAGTTCTTCCACACAACACCTAAAAACAACAGGTGCACCGTGCAAGATCTTTTTCGGGGGAATGTATGACACGTTGCTGCATCGCGGATGGGGATTGGTGGACGGGCGGCAGGTTCGGGCTTATAAAAGCTGTCGAGCAATGAGATCAGCCTCACTGCAACCATGAGGGTCCTTGTGCTGTTCGGATTGGTGGCTGTTGCCCTGGCTGATGTCGCTCGCTTTGAGGGGTAAATATGTAGCCTTCGGTAAAACAGAGAGACGTCATATTTCTATCAATTATAATATGATATTTATATTACAAGTTATGGACTGACAGGCTGGCACAATATACAGCGAGTCATGACCTGTTTACTGTAAATTGAGATATTTAGCCATTGTTAACAACTGAACCAAGTCACAACAGTACAGGGCAGCATCCTGTTACAGTGTCATTAGACTGCCATCAACTGAGATTATGTCAATATTAATATTTTGCCATTGGTAAACGATTTGTTAAAGCAAGTGGGTGCCATTTTAAGAGAACAGTATTGTACAGTTTTATTTGCGTGGATCAAACCAGGAGCTTCAACAGCTTCAGGGCCTCCCCGAAGCCATTTCGACCACTATAACAGAACAGAAATAAAACAACTTTTGAAGGGGAAAGTGATGCAGTAGGGTAGTTTTAACATTTAAGCATGTTGTTTACATGTTAGTATTGGTTCTCAACCTAGGTTAAGGGCCCTCAAGGGGGGTCCCGAGATATTTTCCATGGTTCGCCAGGCGGTCGTAGAGAAAAGAGATATATTTTAGACTTGGGAATAGTTGTAATGTCACATTGCACTTACCAAAGATATAATTAGCCTTAAAAAAGGGAGAAGTCCAAAAAAAAAGGAAATATGATCCAAGTGAAATTCTTAAAAACACTGACAATGCACGCTGCCACTCAGCTCATTTTCAACCTGAATTGTTTGACACATTTTTTCTCTGGAGGTCACGTCTCAAACGTTGAGACCCTCTGGGTTTAATCCCCTGATTTAAAGACACTGTCTTATGAAAAGGCCGGCACTTGTGAAGTTTGCCTTGTTCCGTGAAGCACAATATCTGTGGCCATCGTACCGTATTTGTGACCTCTCTCATTTTCCTTTTTCGCCAGAGAGAAAGTGTTCCGTCTGAAGCCTGTGCAAGACGAGCATGTGGCCTTCATCAAGGACCTGGCTAAGAGCATCGAGGTACCTTGCCGCCTTCTCTCTCTCTCTCACACACACACCTTATAGTGCTGTTCTCACTCACTACAGGGGTTTAATTGGTTTGCTAATTGTTTAAAAAGGGCTAAATTGGACCTGAAAAATCACTCAATGCCCAATCAGATATGCAAATACCATTAACTTAGATGAAATACTGTCAATATGTGCCGGCTCTTTGGCATCTCATCTCAAGTGTGAAATGAGAAGCCGAAATGCTGTATGGACGAGTTCATATCGCCTCGACCCGCTCATGAGTTTTCCTCTGGCGCCATCTGCAGGTTGATTTCTGGAGCCCCGAGAGTGCTGAGGTTGTGACCGTCGGCACTGATGTGGACATCCGCGTGCCTGCCATCTACCTCGACATGCTGTACACGCTGCTGCAGCAGAGTGACATGGAGCACAGGCAAGTCACCAGAGGATGATGCAAAATTAAAGTCTTTCAATCAAAAACGTCTTGAACACGAGGTTTAATGTGACTTCTTTACTGAATCCCCTCTCTCAGCGTCCTCATTGAGGATCTGCAGGCTGCTGTCGATGGCCAGGCTGACCTGAAGCCCACTCCCAGAGCCCACAGCTACACCAAGTACAACACCTGGACCGATGTAAGAAGCTAAAGAAGATCATTTAGTCATAATTTCTTCCCGGATTGGACTGTTACTTCATCTTCTTGTTTTTTAAATTTCAGATCGTGGCCTGGATGTCCTCCATGACCTCCTCCAGCTCAGGTCTGATGACCAAGCAGGTGATTGGAAACACCTACGAGGGACGCGCCATGACCGTTCTCAAGGTACCTCGAGACTCATCTGCTGTATTTTGTGTCGAGGATTTTTGCATTTATTCACTAAAAATCACATCGAGCAAACATTCACGATTGCCTCTAACGACCACAGATCGGTAAGGCCTCCAGCTCCACCAAGCCCGCTATCTTCATGGACTGTGGCATCCACGCCAGAGAGTGGATCTCCCCTGCTTTCTGCCAGTGGTTCGTCAAGGAGGTAAGGAGGACACCTGGGCGTGGGCGTGACAAATATTAATACAGAGGCGTCTAAAGATTCCAGAAGATAATTTCTTTCTGTTCTTCCTCAGGCTCTGTCCACCTACGGCACTGACTCTCAGATGACCAGCCTGCTCGACCAGATGGATGTCTACGTTCTGCCCGTCTTCAACATTGATGGCTACGACTTCACCCACAAGAGCGTACGTTACGACTTCAGGCCTAACTGTTGAGTCCAAGCCAATAGAGTCCATGCTGTCCTGTTTATTTTGTCTGACATGTTTATTTTGTCCACTTCTGGGACTTTAGAACAGGATGTGGAGGAAGACCCGCTCCAGGAGATCTGGATCCAGCTGCATTGGAGCTGATCCCAACAGGAACTTCGACGCCGGCTGGTGCTGTAAGTGTAACATATACGGATACATCTTAAAGGGGAACTCCACGCCCTAAAAAACCTTAAATACTACATTTCCCATGATGCGTATTTCCCTAGATTATGCAGCCACATCTTTCAAACTCCACGCCTCCAGTCTTTCTGCAATGAATTTATGGCCTCTCCTGGAACCACTGACCGTATATAAAGATGCATGACATGACAACTCCCTTAATGTGAAGCCAAAACATCTTGATCGCCTCCTAGTGGCTCGCTGCAGTATAGGTCATAATGAACTCCCGCCCTCTAAGCCAATCTGGGATATTTTGGCTTCATTTTTAGCTTCAGGCGGGAGTGTGTGCAGACCAAACTTCCAAGATGAGTGATTAAACCTTGGTATTTCACCCAGCTGGGCGTGGTTTTTCCAGGAGTAGCAGTGCTCGCTTCGACGGGCTCTTTCACAGCCTGTGCTCTAAGTGCATGTTGCTTTTCTTCAGTAATTGTGTAAATGAACTTATATCTACGTGTGAGGAATGCAATCATCTGCCTTGTAAAATATTTTTGGTGATTTTATGAGATGTTTTTCGCCAGAAAGCTTCAAGGATGCCTGTTTTTACATCAGGATGTATTGACTGAATGAATCTTGCACCCGACTTCCTTTCAGGCGATTTGAAATGTATCCAGTGTATGGGTAGAAATTTGGGATTTTTACTTTTAGACTTACTGAATTTTTTGGGTTGAGGTTAGGATTAGGCATTAAAACTACTCGGTTAAGTTTAGAAAAGATCGTTGGTTTCGATAACGGACACGAAAAGCGATGAAAACAAAGTTTGAAGTAATTTCTTGATAAGAATCTGATCAATTTGGTCTGATGACATTTGGAAAGTCTAGAAAAGCTGTGCCATTCAAATATCTTACCCCCATGCACGTTAGCTAAGGGCTTAACCGGAAGGACACTCCAGGTAATTTTATACCAGGAAAGTCGAACATTATTTTGGCTACAAACACCACTGTTGTGTGTTTTGTTTTGTTTCTCCAAATGCCACAAAATCCATTATATAACAGTTATCACAGGCTGTATCATACTCCTCATTATCAGTGAATTGAATTTCATGTTTACAGTTTGAAAAAGTATATAAAAACACAATATAAAATACAATATCTATTAATGCTTCCCCGCAATGTAATCTTCATTGCAGCCATGGGAGCCTCCAGCAACCCCTGCAGCGACACCTTCTGCGGGTACACTCCCGAGTCTGAGATCGAGGTCAAGAATGTTGCCGACTTCATCCGCAGGAACAAGTCCACCATCAAGGCCTACCTCACCATCCACTCCTACTCCCAGCTGCTGCTCTTCCCCTACTCCTACACCTACGATCTGGCTGCTGACCACAACGAGCTGGTAAGTCATCATTATATGCCATAAATATGTACTGTATATTGGCTGGGTATCAACTAGAACGCTTGGCCAGTCACAATGGCTATATAATTATTCATCATGGCGGCGTCACATGCATCACTAGACTGTGGCAGCGCAATAACCGCAGATTAGACGGTATGTTCATTTTGGATCAATCTGTTTCTCAAAGGTGCATGTAGTGTCACTATATGAATTATAATGACAGCAGCATTTGGAATCCACTAATTAATGGAAAACTTCAATTATATTACATGTGTAAGGCCGTTTTATTCACTAGAAACAGACTGTATACCATGAAAGACATCTTTATCATCGCATTTCCAGATGCGCATCTCAATTCGATGAACACTGATATGCTACAGACGCTACAGAAACCAATTTTAAAATCTTTAAAGGTGTTTCCAAAGCTTAACCAAGAATCCAACCAGGTCCCATTATGACTCTTATCTAAAGGCCACATTTAGCTGCTGCAAATCATTTACTCCCTGCTCATACGCCTCGTTCTCATGGCTCTTTTACCTCTCACTGGGGTGTCCGAGGGCTGCACAGCGAACGCTCACACCCCTGCTCCAGCTCTCACACTAACTAACTGAGGCAGATCACACGTCTCTGCCTTCGCTATTACTCACTTGTAATTTAAGCTCTCCTCTGACACTTTACAGAACAAAAGAACTCCGGGTATCTGTCATAATTCATCTGTTTCTCCCAGAAATACCATTTCCTGCCCGTGCATTTCTCTGGGGTTTTCATTTCCTGTTGGAACTCACTGAGGCTTTTTCAAAATATTTTCTGGTTGATGCTGCAGGGCAGAAGACATATATTTAGGGTCCTTACTTCCTGCTGTGGTTTAATATTTGTTTTGCTCTCTTTCTGAAAGAATTAAAGTTGGAATGTGTAAGATTTAGGTCCTGTCTAATTCATCCTCAAAACAAACAGGGGGGAGCATATCATGACAGCAACTTCTTCTCATTAGCTAGTTAGCTCAGTTAGCTGTGCAGCTAGCGGTCCAGGCCGGGAAAGGTACCGCTAAAATAGGAGACTGGACCGAGGCTAGCGAGTTAGCATGCTTAAATCAGTAGAGACAGTTTGGTGACAACTTTCGCATATTTTTGATTTTTTTCTTACTGGGTCTGGTATGACCGGTAGCTTTTGGTGGCTAACGTTAGCTAATGTTAGATAGTTTAGAGGGATATTGCTGCTCTCTAATGCTGTCTGAAGTTTGTAAATTCAGTTCATATTATATCAAAGTATTTAATTATATATGAATATCGCTCTGCTTAAAGGGACTCTGTGGAAGCTGGTCATTTTTTTATGTTTGCGGACTCCATTTCAAAACTTACAATAGCCACTGTTGCGAGTCCTTCATAAAGAAATCCACTGTCCAGCAGCACTAAACAACTTCAACAAATCGTCCACAAAATGTAAGAATTTTTGTAGAAAATATTAAAAAACATGAACAAAAATGACCAACAGAATGTGAAGAAATATTGCAACAGTGTTGACATGACGTCTATGTAATGTTTTGCAGTTAGCATGCTAACCAGCTAGCCTCAGACTGTCCCCAGCCAAAGCTCCCTTCCTCCCTTTACCGCTACCTGCACTGCTAACTGAGCTAACTAGCTAATGGCAGCCACAGTTAGCGGCATTCATACTGCATACTGCGCCATTGATATGGTTGAAAACCTTCTGTTTTGTCCTTCAACACATTAACCACTTTGTATTCTTGTCTGCCTTGTAGATGAAGGTTGCTGAGGGAGCCTCCTCTGCTCTGCGTAGTCTGTACGGTACCAGATACACCAGCGGACCCGGTGCCACAACCATCTGTAAGTACAATCAATGCTGCAGCTGCATTTGAAGCTTGTGGAAATAGTGTTTTGACAGGAAGCTTGATTGCCTATAATAATATTTATTATGATGTTTTCATGATGCACAATCGTCTTTTAAAAGAAATGGCCTAGTAGCAACAAAAAGCAATGACTAAGCCTGAGAGAAAGCTATTTCTATTAAACAAAGGATTTTTTTTGCTTCTTGGCTGTTGCAGGTCATCAGCATATCCCCCATATCTGAATAATCCCCCTCTCCTTATCTTCCCTCAGACCCTGCTGCTGGTGGCTCTGACGACTGGGCCTACGACCTGGGTGTGAAGTATTCCTACACCTTCGAGTTGCGTGACACTGGTCGTTACGGCTTCCTGCTGCCCGAGTCTCAGATCAAGCCCACATGCGAGGAGACCATGCTGGCCGTCAAGTACATTGCCGCCTACGTGCAGAAGAACCTCTATTAAAGAGCGGAACTGCCAGGACCCCTGCCAACTCAGCTCCTCTGTACCAGCCCCCAGCCCTTCCAATCTCTCAGCCATCTCCAGCCCGTATCCATGGATACGGGGCACCACCCGCCATGTTTCCTCGCTGTGCTTGACAGAATGTCAAGATGAGTGCAAACAATAAAATCAATGATCCATCCCCACATGCGGAATCAATTTTTTATGTGTATATGATAATATAGTGTCTGATGGACTGAGTCTTTGTCATTTGTGTGGAAAAAAACACAACAAAAACAGTGAAGTGTGGTGAAAGAAGTCATGCTTACACTTTACAGCCCATCACTAATAGGCCCGAGAACTTGCGTGCTGACTTCAAGAGAACGGAGTGAGACACTAACACTTAACAGGACAGAGAGTAGACGATCATTTTCAATCAGAGAAAGCAAACAAGAGACAAAAGCGGCCTCTAATTTACTGTATTAGCCCCTTTGAACCCCTGTGATCCCTCTCGTTGAGCTGGCACCGCTCCAGTGGCGGAGGCCGGGCGGGTGGTGGGGGTGTATCGGTCTTTTAAGGATTTTAGTCCAGCAGCACAGTACGTGACGACCGCAGAGTACTCCTTGGCAGCGTCTCCGCTTGGCCAAGCATCTGCCTGAGCGGAGAAAATAAAGGAGCCAAAGATCAGCGGGGACTCTCGCTGCACTGGCACACATTTGTGAAGCAGAAGGTAGAAATAGAAGGTATATTTCAGCGATTGCCTTTTTGTAAACAGTTGTAAATCAAAAGCTGGCAGCGCAGTACAATCACCAACACTTTTTAAAGGGGCGCTGTGAAGTTTTGGAGAAGAATTAGTTTAAAACTCAACAAGATCCGCGCTTTAAAATTCACTTCGAAGGGCATTTTCAAACATTAATCGTGTTTCAAGGACTGAAAATGGAAGGAGGCAACATCAGGAGGCGTTATCAGAGAGTGGAGCTGCAACAATTTGTGGATCAAAAAAAACATCAATTGCAAAATATTGATAATCAGTTAATAATTCCAGTAATTCCAGTCCTGTTTTCAAGCAACATGTAAAAATATTGGCTGGTTCCAACTTTGTAAAGGGGCACTATGCCATTTTAGAAAGGAGAATTTTGATATTTACGATATAAATGAGTTAATGATGCAAATTTAGTATAAATAGCATTTTAGCATAAATAAATAAGCTGAGGAAAATAAGGTCCCCAGAACACTGTTTGAAGCTAGAAAGGTGGCAGGGTCTGCCACATATCAACAAAGTAAAACATTATGAAATTGTTTTGTCTTTAAGGTCAGTTTGTTTGTTCAGTCATGAAAACAAAGACTTTGTTTATTTAGTTTGTTCAGGCAAAACAAAAAACAGTCAATGAAGATATGTCTCTTCTTATCGCCCCCAAAACTACATAATGCACCTTTAAAACGTGAAATCACGTGTTTTTGCTTATTTACTCTGAAATACAGCAACATCTAATAATCGATCAGTTGCGAACTTTTAAAAAAGTCACCAACTATTTTAACAATCTCTCATTTTTAGTGATTTTGAAAGACAAAACGTGAAAAACAATCTCAGATTCCAGCATTTTGAATGTAAATCTTTTCTTTCCTCCACTGGACAAAACAAGACATTTGAGGACAGTAAAACAGTATCAAATCATGTTGTCCTTTAAGGGCAGATGTCAACAAAGAGCGTTTGTTCATTTAGTTTGTAAGGACTGAAGGAGCTTTCTCTGCTTCCCAAAACTGCATAGTGCACCTTTAACGCAAACATTCCCAGAGAACACACTCCCTCTGGACCCGTCTCCTAAAAAGCACCACTCGATCTGAATAGAGCTCTGCTGAGACCACTAAAAATAATTCACTGTTGTGTAACACAGCACAAGAGAGGAGAGGAAACAGGGGCCCGCACAGATGCCTGTTTGTCCTGCAGCGTTTTTTATTTATTTTTTGTCTCCCTTGGATCCACAAGATGGCGACAAAACCCACAGATGCACATTTACAGAACATCTTGTTCCCTGTTCTCAAGCAAGGCAGCAGCTCCTGAAAGCATCATCACCATCATCTCCACACAAGAGTGAAGGAGGAGACCAGTCAAGTTATCTGATGTGAGAGTTGTCTGAGAGGTCAAGGCTGCAGATTGATGTGTAAGAAAAAAATATTCGGAAAATTAAAACTTTAAAAAGAGACAGTTTGGATATGACGTGCTACATTTATGCCACTTTCACACTGAACTCTTGTGGATCTGTGAGTAGTTGAACCCCTTGACCTGCGGGGGGTGTGGTGGAGGCACATGTCGGGAGCAGGTGGGTGTGTATGTGTGGAGCTCGTCACGTGACGCACAGCCTGGCCGCTGTCACGCTGGTATAAATCCACCTCTGGTGTATTTAGTCAGCCCTTTTTTTCGCCCGTCTCTCCCACGCCAAGCCCTCCTCAAGTCCAGGCTACAAAAACAGTAGCTTCGACTTCTCTCCTCTCCAGTCATGGCAGGTATGTTAACCTTTTTTAAACTATTTCCCAGCTCGTCCTCTCCGCGCGCGCCTGCAAATCACTGAATTCTGTCTGAAAAAAAGTTTTTTTTCAAAGTAGCGTTTTTAAGTTCTCGCGGTATTTTAGTTAAACATGAGTTCTTTTTAAAAGTCGCCCGTTTGTCGCTTGGTTTTGCGATGTTTGGAGGAGTTGCAGCAGCGTCTCCTGACGCGACTGAGACTGAAAAGTACATTATGTCTCCCCTCCCTCCCTCTCTCCCTCCCTCCATCTGTGTTGTTGCCGTCTCTCAGCTCCAAAGCATTGAAGCTGTCAGCCATGTCTTGAAACACGACCACCATGTATGACAAGTCATTGGCCCACAAGGTATCCTCCATGACTGGTGTGCTCCTCTGCGTTTGTCACGTTAATATAAAATAAAATAAATCTGGTCGTGACGTGTTTAAGCTCTCTCTTGGTGAATGACATATCAGCTGAGAAAATGAATCATGTTTGCAGTGGGACCCCTGTCAGGTCCTTGACCTTACATTTGGAAACACTGTGTGCTACTGTATGTGACCCAACTCCCACCGGTGGTATGATCTTACTGGTTAAAATGGAGGAGAAGGGTGTGTGTGTGTGCTTTAACTGAGCCTAAATGTGGATTGGAGTTGAGTTTTTTTAAACTTTAAACAGGCTTCTTGTAGAAATTCAAACTCATAATTTCAACATTTGCAATTAGTTAGGTTTTAATATGAACTCGGATGTGTTTATTTATTCCATAACTGAATAAAACAGGCTGTTCTCTGCTGTTTTTTAAGATGGAAAGGTGGCAGGGTCTGCCATGATATGAAAGTGTGTCATCCTTTAGTAAGGTCAGTTTTTCTCTGTCATGAAGACAAAATAATTTAATTGTTTTAGGCATAAACAAAATATGTCTCCTGTCTCTTCCTCCCCTAAACTGCGCATTGCTCCTTTAAACTTTATGCATCACATACTTCAGTACTTGCTGTACTAACTGAAAAGGGGGCGTGAGAGAAAGAAGGTGATAATACGAACTGAGGTATTTATTCATTCCATAACTGGATGTTTTGAAGCTAGAAAAGGTGGCAGGGTCCGCCACAGTATCAAATTGTTTTGCCCCTACTAAAGGTCATTTTATTTCTGTCATGAAAACAACCACAATTGGAAAAATCATGTCTCTTCTTCCCCAAAACTGCACATTGCTCCTTTTAACTTTTTCAGTACTTGTTGTACCAACCGAAAAAGGGGGCGTGAGAGAAAGGAGGTGTGGTGCCGTGAAAAAAAAAAAAGGCAACGAGGGGGAACAACTTCTCCTGGCAACTCCGCAGCCACGACTGGCACGGCATTATAGAAACCCTCCACGCACACTGTTCCTACTGTCTTACTTCTCTCTTCTCGCTCATTATTGGTGGGGCTGATATACAATCCACGCGGGGATCCGTGTTGGCCCAAATGCGACAGTCGCACAAGCCCTCTCCAGCGCCGATGACCTCATCACCTCAGATTTTTAATATGTCCTCTCACAGGCTAGTCATTGTTCTCAAACATGACCTGGCAGGTAGCTGACAGATTTTCCCCTCCCTGGCGTTACAGGGGGAGGTAAAAGAGTAGGCACCAATCTGCAAATAAAACTCGCTGTAAAGACACATTTAATCGGCTACCGGCTACTAAAGTCTTATTATTCTTGAAACGAGTGAGAAATCTCAGGTTGGGGCAAGACCGGAGTGCTTGTGGAAACGCAGCTTGTTTTTGAGTGTTTCAAAAATGACAGATGTGTTTAATTTCAAGGCTTGATGTTAAGCTTCCAGATGTTTCAAACATGAAGGGATCCATGGAAAACTGCTGTTGCAGTCGCATTTTTTAACCAATTTTGGGCAAACTCTGTTGTGTATTACATCTTCCTGTGAATAACCAGCCGTACGTGAAGGATTGGACTTTGTGTCAAGACATTCGAAGCGCAGTTACGATACAGTTAAAGGTGCAGTGTGTAGGATATAGTGGCATTTAGCGGTGAGGTGTCAAATGACGAGCAACTGAACACTGATTGTTTCTTATTTCTGTCAGTGGATCCTCATAAATACCCCTAAATCCTAAACACTGGGCCTTTGTTTTTAAATCTCAGGAAAACCTTTCAGTATTTAAGGCATCGATGTCAAACTTAAAGGTGCTGTATGTAAGAATTGGCCACCTGTAGAACTTATAGTCTATAATAATGGGGGACGGCATGCTAACAGATTAACTGCTGACTGTAGCTGCTGTTAGCGCAGTTAGCAGTGCAGCTAGCGGTACTGACTGTAAACTCGGAGCACCAGGGGAGCGTCTGTGTTTTACACTGCTAGCAAGGAAGCTCTGGACTTGGATGGCCTGGGGCTAGCTGGTTAGCATGCTAACTTCCGTAGATGGGCTCAACATTTATCCCCTTAATGTTTGATTTATTGTGTATTCGCTCTTAAGTTTTGTCAAACTACTTGGGGGAAATGTAGACAAGGAAAATAAAAACCAGACACATTTGTCCATTACGAGATGAGTCTACCATCAAACATCTCGATTAAATACTACAGTTTGTATAGATCTATTGTCAGAAAGTGGACTCATCATATCAATGTTGTTAATTTTAACCCTCGATGTGTTTCCGTCCTCTGCAGACCAGGCTTTTGTGACGTTGGCCACCAATGACAGCTACGCTCGGGGAGCCATGGTTCTGGGCAAGTCCCTCCGCAACCACAATACATCCAAGAAGCTGGTGGCACTCATCGGTCCACATGTGTCGGAGGCTTGCCAGTAAGATACCTCGCCTCCAAACAGCAGTTACACATCTCTGAATCGCACCTTTTTATAGTCTTGTTTCCCAACTAGACTGTTGATGGCGATTCATTCTTTAGCATTGTGAATCTTCAGGTCCGTGCTGAAGAGGATCTTCGATGAGGTGAGGGTGGTGGACGTGATGGACAGCGGCGACGCGGCGCACCTGGCCATGATGAAGAGGCCCGACCTGGGCGTCACCTTCACCAAACTCCACTGCTGGACTCTCACGCATTACTCCAAATGTGTTTTCATGGACGCAGACACACTGGTGAGACACACGTTTGTTTTGCGAGACAGACTGTAACTATGTGGGTGTGTGTACATGTTTGTCCATTTGTTTGTTTTCTGCTTCCTAGGTGCTTTCAAATATAGATGAGCTGTTTGACAGAGAGGAGTTGTCAGCTGCTCCCGACCCCGGCTGGCCTGACTGCTTCAACTCCGGTGTGTTTGTTTTCTGTCCTTCTATGGAGACTTACGGCAAACTGCTTCAGTTTTGTACAGAACACGGCAGCTTTGACGGTAAGTCACGTTGTCACTGTCATGTTCACTGTTTTTAACGATATTGTAGTTAAAGATGGGTACTTTCTTTCTTTCTACATTTGTACTTTTGAAACAGAAAATTGGTTTTGATCTCCCGTCGGTCAGGTGCGAGATTATTTAGGCGTTTGTAGTTGGTACATTTGAGGAAGTATCGTATAGGTTACCCATCATCTCAACGTAATATATCACCTCTTCCTCATCTCTTCCCATCCCTTCAACTCTTCCCAAAGATGCAACACTTTCAACACAAGCAACAGGAAGTACAATCAGGGCGTTTGACAAAGATTCACCTTTAACTGGCACCAAAAAATGCAATGTAACTACTTTTGTCGCGGCTCACTTCGCATTCAGTTAGGACGAAGTATTCGGATGAGCCACATTACTTGTTTTCCCTACTTTCCAGTCATTATGCTAAGCTAAGCTAACCATCTTCTACCTGTATTCTACCTGTTAATATATTCCCAAAATATTTTCAGTAAACCCACTATCAGTTATCCTTTGAACATGATGACATTAGACAAAATGTATTTATGTCATTTACAACTTTCCCCTTTTTTAAAATGGACACTTCACATTTCTTGCCAAAAGCACTGCAAGAAAGGATTCCGGTGTCTCGGATTGCCTAACCAGGAGTGGTTTACCACCACTGACGTGTGACGGTGTCGGTAGTCTTTTTTTCAGTCTTGCTCACAATTTCGGCTTCAGTAACATTGAGTTCTTGGTAACATGATGTTAAAACGAGCTTGTTTATCTTTTGCTCTAAGTAAGGCCCTTTTTATCGAGCGCGGTGCCCGGACACAAGGGCCTCCTGTCACAGACCGTCTAGCTCTGCTGAGTTATTCTCAGGGGCTCGCTGGGGTGGGGTGGAGTGGAGGTTAAATTTGAGAGGGCCTGTTCCTGCACAGAGCACCGGTTGACATTCAGCAGCGCTTCTCGGTGAGGCGTACTGTAACTGAATTGTCGTTTTGGCTCCATATCGGATTCACTGAACAGCTCAAATCGGCGGCTGAAGAGATCATTGCTGCATAGCTGTAGGGTGCTCTGCAGGTTTACCAGCTTTGCTTTCTGGAGGAAGTTACAGCAGCGTTTGAATGCTACATACAGCAGCTGGAACCCGATTCAGCCACTGGCATTTTTTATTTTTAATAAGAGGGTTCCAAGGGTATCCAGTAAACATTGTGCCATTACAGAACATTCATTCATAGGCAGCTTTTTTAATTTCAACATCCTAAAGTATACAGTTACGGCACCCCAGTCAAGCTTCACATACTTTTTCAAATACACTAGCTCACAGCTTCTGTCAATTGCTGTGTTGAGAAGCGTTGCAACCAACTGAATAACCCCCATCTCTCTTTCCCCTGAAAATGCAAAAGGTCCTCTACAGGGCTACTGTAGAAACAAAGTGACAGAGTATGACCCAATAGGGCTCATTCGAGGGTAATAAAACACATCAATTCCTTGTTTCAGGTGATTGGATGCCAATGAAAACATAATTATGAATATCCTTTTCAAATTCTGCCCCCAAATCCCCTTAAATTCTACACACTGGACCCCTTTTTTAAAGACATAGTGTGTTACATTTCCACGTTAAAATGTTTAAAATCGACTAGACCTCCATTATTTTCTTTTTCTTTTTTTTTTGTGTACTAAAATGATCCCAAATCTTTCCAAACTCAGAGAAATATGGAAATGGAAAATGGTGTGTTTTATTTCGGTCGCCTGTTGCTGTAGTGTCAGATGATGCGTTAGGGATAGAGGATAGGTCTGCAAGTGCGACAAAACGTGACTTGAATAACACTTAAATATTAACTTGTCCGTTTACATTTCTGCCGAAATCATGTAAGACAGATTTTTGCTGAACAATGATAACAACTCCCTCGATCCCACGCCACTTCACAACATGATCAAGCTACGTCTTTTGTTTTCATGGTTTTGAGTGAGAGACTCGGCAAAAATGACATACAGTGCATTTGAATTCTTTTATCAAAATACTACATCCAAACTCTCCTCATGCTCATAAGTCTGCAGTGAGCTGAAATCACACCTGCCAATGTACCAGCTTGGCTCTAATCAAATTAACTGTGACCTCAAAAAACGATACCAAACAAATGGAATAGCTGTGGTATAAACAAATCCGGATGAAGTTCCATAGCAGGGCTCAGCCGAGCCTGTCCTTGTTAGTAGCAGCGAACCTTTTTAACATTAAATTACGAGCTGTTTTCCCCCCTTGTGATACTCTGAAAGAGATTCCATCAGGGAGAGTTCATCGGAAAAACCAATTAGTTTGCTTGACAGTGGCCAAAGCTTTCAAGTGCCGACTCATTCTGGCTGCCACCAGCGTTTGATGGCAAGAATTTTTCCATCACAATCGCCCCAGACACAGACATTATTGTCTTACTTTTTTCAGAAAAAAAAACAACTCCTTTTTGTCACTGGATAGTCATGTGTTTTTCAGTTTGATGGTATTTATATTTTTATATCCAATATTTCAATCTGACGACCGTGTCTGTATACCCGATGGCATCCTAATGAATAAAGCCGTCTTATTTATAGACATGGATGGTCTTTTCATGTGCACTGAGGCATGAGATGAATTTGCCTTGACCTTTTAGCATTTCACTTCCTCTACTGTAAGGAATACGCGATGTACACATGCAGCTCTCTGCAGTACAGACATGATATTGAAAAGTAGCTGAGGAAAGACAACAAGAAAATAATTTTCTGCGGTTGAACCCTATCTGTTCATCTGTAGCTCCAGTGTTGTCTGCTGCCAAGACAAACTGGCAGAGTTTGATGCACATTCTTGCTGAGCTCTGCTCATCCCCTCAAAATGAAGATCCTTGGCCCCATATTAAGTTTTGAAATCCCCGTGGAGGTTGTGGGTTCGGACAAACAGCAGCTATGTGTGTTATTTTAAACTGCAGCAGGCTGCGGTTTCACAGACTGTACAGGCCTGTGCCTTTTAGGAGCTACATGTGAAAGTTCTATTAACGGCCAACATCCCTCCTTGTGCTACTGTCAGCCCTGTGAATTACTGTGTGGCTGCCGGGTGAAGCAGTTCAGCATGAATAGTGAATGCTTGCATCATGTCTTTGCTTGCTTTCAGATTTAGTGATGTAACAGAGGAGATGTTCACAAAACAAAAAAGCTTTTAATAAAGGCTCAATTCAAATCTGCTTGTATACTCGAACTGTAACCGGCCTACTTAATATCAAACGCATCCCCTCGTCCCAAACTGAGATCTGTGTTTACGTAAGCCACCGCCACGACAATGCCCCAGTTCTAAATTAGCCAAATTGAGCGAGGGCGAGTGGCTGTCCGGCCCTCCAGTCGGGCCCCCAGGACCTGAGGCAGCTCAAGTCCAAACTTTTTAAAACGGGTTAACCAAGGGGGCAATGATAATTCAAGTCACCAGCCCAGAGAGTACCACAACATTTTAAATAACCGCGTCTCGTTGTTTAAAGTTGAGTCATCGTGAATAGGGCTGAGGAACACATCACAACTACAGAAACAATCCCTGCATTCCAACACTAATAATGAAATAATTCTTTTGAAGAATATTTACTTTGAGAAATAGAAGTGTATTTTTTTTCATGTAATACAGCAAACCAAACTTCTTGAATTGTTAATGTGTAAACTCAAGATTAGGGGGAAGATTCAAGATTTAAAGTATTTATCGTCCAATAATGGTAATAAGTATCATTCAAATAAGAAACTGTATCAAAGCTTAAGGCCTTGTCCAGAGGTATGCAGATATTTAAAAAAAAAAAGATGTTTTTCCCCTCCATCCAAAAAGATTCTGTTTGCATGCTTCAAACAAGCATGATGGACAGGAGGCGGATATAAAATATACGATAAGAATATATTTTTGTAGCAGACAAGAACATTCTGACATTCTTACTGAGCTATTTCTATCAAAATAAAATTGTCCAAAAGCATGGAAAAAGACAAAGTTGTGAACTTGTAATTCAACGTAGCTGTGCTAACAAAGAACTTAGATTGGTGCTAACCAGGCACTGGTCGACTCTGGTACTGTCTATTCAAAGAAATGACGCAAAAGTGCCATCTTGGGTGCCTCTGTGGCCCGTTCGATGCTACTAATATATCATAACTTTCTGCACACTGGTGCCCCACCACACACGGCTGGTGCCCTTTTTTATTTTTTTCGGCCCTGCCTATCAAACATCCTGAGTCCGCTCCTGTCCAGATGTAATCAAACTGGTACTCCTCCATTGTGTCATGAGAATGCCCTGAAAGAACAACAGTGGGCATCATGCATGACTGGATGTGATGTCATTGTTTTCCAAACGTTTTATTTGACTGGTCCACACAGACAAACAGGGGTGGGAAGAGTTTTGAAAGATCTGCAGCTAAAAGGCATTTTGAGGTATTCTACTTTTTGGTGACTTTAAACACTGTTTGATACAGCTGTTATGTCCAGGGCCTAGGGGGGGTGGGGACCCTGGCGCAACACAAGAATGAGACTCACCTCATCCCATCCCCCCAGCACCACCAGCGGCGAAGCATTCTTTTAAAGGTTTCATTTAAAAACACATCTCGCGCACAAACAGACATGCTGACAGAGGAGAGCCCACAGGAGCTGGGAAGAGCCGGCTTTTAAACTCCTGCCTTCGAGGCGGGAACCAATCAGCTCCCTGGACAACCTACAATCAAACACACCAGCAACCAGTCACACACACACTCAGGTAGAAGAGGGGTATTTAAGCAGAGGCAATGAAAAGCACATACAACATATATGTCTATATGGCCTCTGGGGTTGTAACAAAAGCACATCGAATTTACAGTGAAACATCAAAATTGGCAAGAACAGACAAAAATGACCCACGTAGTAGTTTTGGCTCGAGGCCTCTTCTCAAGGCTGTGTGGGTGTGTACAGGCTGCTCGACTGCTCACAAACCTGTCTAATTGCGCTGCTCCTCAGGGAACGAGCCATCAGTTTATATCACATCAAAGATTGCTTAATTTGACATGTCATTCCCGGAAGAGAGAGATTTCGCAACAGATCAATTGTCTCACTTTGTGTGATTCATACTGACAAACCCAGAGAATTGTTACCAGACTTGGCAGTTCTTCACAGCTCTACAGAGTCTTTGAGTACCTTTTTTTTTTTTTTTTTCATTTTTCTTTTTTTTTTTGTTATTCTCCGTAGCCAGCAGGTGTTTTCAGTGACAGTGACAAATGGCAAAGTTGGCCAGTAGCAGGCTAACGCGGCAACCAAAACAACACTCACAGGAAACACGAGTCCAGATGAATGCTGCTGTTGCTTCATTCTACCGGCTGCGTAACGAGCAACTGTTTCGCAACACATTTGGCATATCAACTTTCTCTGCTGATTAAATTGTTGTGTCTACATGATCTGTTCTCTTGAGTCTCGAGGCTGCAAACTTAATATGTGAATGACGTGAAGCACAGCATTTTTTTTTTTTTTTTTTTTAGGAACTTTCACTGAGAAACCCTCAGGCAGCTGACAACAACACGCCCAAACTTTGCGCGCCTCCTGAGCGGAGAACGAGTTTAGATATTAATATCGGAAGCTATGTTGCCATTATCTCTTTAAGCTCTGTGATGAAAATATAATGACTGCTAAGTATATCCATACAGAATATAATACACTTTATTAAGCACCTGTGTGAGGGAGTGCAATACACGAAGGATGTCAGTCCACAGTCGAGCATTCAAACCAGCACTGCCATTTGTTTACTGCGGCCTATTGAAAGGCTTCTGGTGTTACTGAGCAGCTTCTGACTTTGAGCTGAGTATTTGGAGGTCAGTGAGCGAAAAAGGCAATCAGTCTTTGTCAGATATGAGATGAATAAATCCTCACCGCTGTGGCGGATAAGCCAAAAGAACTTGGCCATCCTATATATACACCCCTGGGCCTTTCGACAACACACTGATCTTTGATATTTCCCCATCAGTGGATAAGAGTAGGGTGTCACAGATATGCCCATGTGACAACACGTTCTGTACATTATGTCTCTGTAGCCCTCTGTGCAGCTACTGTGAATCTGCTCTGTGCACATGCATGGCTTCATACGGTGATGTGCATATATTCAAACTAGATAATTCAATTTCAGATAACCACTGCAATTTGTAAAAGAGGGAAATGCAGCTCTTTGCTCAGAATGTGTGGGAACATTACTGTACGGGCTCGTCATTACTGATCTCAGCAGACTGCTGACTAATGTGGACTGGGCGGAAAGACTAATTAATCTGGCTGTCACAGGTGGGCAGATCATTTGACTGCACTCTCCCTCAGCTTTTCCTCTTTCAAATGAGCTTTTCCAGTCGCACAATAAACCTGTCAAAGCACATTTTCATGAGCTCAGTTGACTGTTACGTCCATGCTGTTATGCAAATAAATAAGACCAGAAAAACAACATAATTCTGGTTTTGGGCTGCAACTAACAATTATTTTGTTACGCTCATCCGTACATTTAAAGGTGCAATATGTAGTTTTTAATCAGAAGAGAAAGTTTGTGATTGACTGATTTTAAAAAAACAAAAAACTCAAACTGACCTTAAAGGACAACACCATTTCATACTGTTTTACTTTGTATATATGTGGCGGACCTCTAGAGAATTTAATCACATCTAAATTGCAGTTTTGCACAGATGAGGACTGTAGTATGTTGTAAACATAATGCCGTATGTTGATTTTTATATTTTCCTATCTCTGCAGGAGGAGACCAAGGTGTTTTGAATGGTTACTTCGACACTTGGGCAACAGCTGACATATCAAAACACCTCCCCTTCATCTACAACCTCAGCAGCATAGCCATCTACACTTACCTTCCAGCATTCAAGCAGTAAGTGTCAATCATAGGTAATATTTCTTAAAAAAAAACATGTTAACACGATAGTTGGATGTGCGATTTTGTATACGTCCTTTTGCTGTGTTTCTACAGTCTAAGCTACTTCGACTAGACAGTTGTATTACACTACAGCAGTTTGTCAACGTAACTGAAATCTTGCGTATCAGGTGCAAAGCCAAGAGGTAAGCAGATAC
Source organism: Sparus aurata (assembly GCF_900880675.1). Taxonomy (NCBI): domain Eukaryota; kingdom Metazoa; phylum Chordata; class Actinopteri; order Spariformes; family Sparidae; genus Sparus; species Sparus aurata. The sequence continues at coordinate 21,848,727 of NC_044205.1, forward strand.
TGGATCACATGAACGTGCAGTCACATCGTGACATGACATCAGGTTACGAGGGGGAGATGAGAAGATTCCAGCGGCTCTGCCGGAGCATCCCCCAACAGGCCTCAGAGCTGGGTTGAATATCCACCACTGAGCTCCCAACAGCTGAAACCAAATCCTAAAATAGAGTGGTTTATTTAAAGACCTTTTATGCTCGCGTCTAGGACTGGTCATTGTGCACTACGTCTTAAGCTCCCCCTCCCCTGCCATCCTCACTGCCTCCTTGTTTCTATGAGGAGAGGGGTTTAGACACCAACCTCATCAACAAGCTCTTAGGTTCGGTATTTCCTGGCAATCAAATCAGGATGACAGGGGTGATATACAAGTATACACTTGTTGGTAGTTGTCAGGAGTTGTAGTGCGTCAAATGGTTGCCAAACACAGCAAAACAACCCCCCCGCCCCAGGCCATGTTCATGTGTTCATGTGCAGTTTTGGCAGGGTTGATAATAATCACAATTTAATATAAAGTAGTCCAATTCAAGCCTGATAAAACTACAACAAGCAACATTGAGCCTTATTTTAAAATGAGTGTCCTGTTGTGATACGAGCTAAGACAGCAGGGCTTTTCTAAAACTGTAATATATTTCTGCTTGCTCACAACATGTTGACCACAACTGTCTGCAGACTGCTATAACTATTGTTTTTGTTTCATTATTGACATTAGGGTTTAATTTTTAAATTACATTAATAACCAGGGAGAATTGATATCACTGGCTCGTGAGTGCTGTTGTTGCAATAGTTGAGTGTTTTAACTAAATCCTAAAAAAACAGCATAACTGTAGTTTATCAATTAGCTTTAGCTTATAGCTGTAGCCACAGTGGAAACTGTTAAGTAAAAGTAACAGAGCACTTGCTTTTAAAGTGAGAAGTTTCTTTATACAAATAAAAGGAAACAAAATTACACAATGTTGTTCTCTAAATAGAAACAACTTGTGATTTGCTATATTACTCATTTCAGATATGGTGGCAATGCCAAGGTGGTCCATTTCTTAGGGAAGACCAAGCCATGGAGTTACACATTCGACCCCAAAGCCAAACAGATCGCAGGGAGTGTGCATGAAGCCACCTCACATCCGACCTTCCTCCTGGACTGGTGGACCCTGTACTCGAGCACCGTGGTGCCCATGCTTCAGGAGCAATATGGAGATCAGCCTTTCCAGTCCGGATGTGTGGAGGTGAATGAACACACTAGTTTGTTTTTTCAGTCCTGCATTTACACCACACACAACCTGGTAAATCTGTCTTGAACATTAGATAATAGGCAGAGTTTGAGATCATTTAAATTTACAAATGATGTGATATATGATTATGTGTTTATATCTCTTGCTTGCAACAAATTTAAGTTACTTCAGAGCTGACTTAAGATGGCCAAGTGTACACCGATCAGCTTCAACATTGAATGAACTAACAGGTGACGTGAATAACACAGGCATTCATGTGCCATGACATGACATGCACCACCCAGCCAAACATCTTTTGCAGAACAAGTACACCCCCTTATGGCAACTGCACTCCCTGATTGCGGTGCCCTACCACACCCAAAAACTGTAAAGGAACAGCTCAAGGAACACAACAAAGAGCTCCAGGTTTCAGCCTGGCCTGATCCAAATCCAATTGAGCATCGGTAGGACTTGCTGGAACCAATCCATGGAGGCCCAACTTCGTAACCAACAGAACTCAAAGGATCCCCAGACGACGCAATGGTATCAGACACCACAGGGCGCCCTCAGAAGTCCTGTGTCCATGCTTGGATGGGTCAGGGCCAAGTGCCATCCATGGTGGATTGGACTTGTTTCGGGAAGTCAGATGAATTTTTGATAGAATTGGGATATTTGGGGTTTGGAGCCAAGAAGGCCACCCCTTGAGCTCTTTCTCAGGTCCGTTGTGCCATTCCCAAGCAGTTTTTCGGTGTCTCAGGGTGCATTGTCCTGCTTGTGGAGGCCACTGCCATCTGGGTGTTCTTTGTCTTTTACAAGGTTTTGGTAAGTGATGTGTGTCAAGTTACACCCACATGAATACCAGGACCAAAGGTTTCCCAGCAGGTCATTGCACCATAGCGAGATGAGCAATCTTCAGTGTACTACACCTGTTGGTTTATTTTAATGTTGTGACTGATCGGTGTGAAAGCCAGTTGAAACTTGCATATGATGCGTCGTAAATGCAGGAAAATACTTCATGCTTGTAAATGCATTGTACTGTGTTTTGCTGTCACATTTCTTCCCTTTTTGTTTTTACCTTTCATTTAATTTTGTCTCCTATTCTGGATGATATAATTCGTAGAGTCTTCCCATTCATCTCATAAAGATCCAGTACAGTGAGGTAGTCACTTGTGAGAGTCAACAGGTATGGTGTAATATTGGTGTTGTTTGTAAGCAGTTTGTTGGCACCTGGTTTAATGCTAATACTGCTCTTCCTCTAAAATCAAAGCTGGTTTAATGCTAGTGCTACTATTACTCAAAAATTAGAGCTATAGCTTGCGTTTGCCTACAGCCATTAATTAGGAAAGGCTATGTATGGCGAGTCCATTGCTTTCAAACAGTAAGCGCTTAGGATGTTTTCTGCGCAGTCTGTATCTCCTGTCATAGACTGATTTTCTCTTCCCCTTGTCTTTGTTTCACTGTTTTGTATTGGTTTTTATATTTTTTTTCACAGTTTGCGAGCCAGTCTTCATATGCACAAGCACTCGGACCCCAGCTGTCCTCAGAAGAACGGAAGCAGAAATGGGAGCAAGGTCAGGCAGACTACATGGGAATGGACTCATTTGACAACATCAAGAGAAAGCTTGACAGTTTCCTCAAATAGAGAAGCGACGCAGCGGGATATCAACAGAGCACTTGCAGTTTAACAAAACCATCACCACGCGTCTCTCAAGAAGATACTGTAAAACAGGTTTTCCTTCGTACCTGTTTCTCAACTAGAAATGAGTTGAGTCTCTCCTTCCACCAGCACTACCCTCGCCATACTCCAAAGACGGCGCTGTTTTAATGGGAAATAAAAAGTTAAATATCAAACGGCGTTAATTTTCTATGCAAGACTGTCATTATTCAGTGACCCGCCACGGGTATCTGATCTGTTACACTGTGAAGAAAAATCAAAAGATTTATCATAAGATTGATTACATTTTTTGCAATACTTTTTTTTTTTTTTTTGCAGATTTGTTTTTTTTTTTCATGTCAGTGCTCTTCTTGTAAAAAGGGAGGTGGCAACAAGAGTTGAACTGGCATTTTGTATCCATGTCTCAGATTAGCAGTCACTTACATAAACATTCTTTCCTTTTTTCTTTTTTACAATGCAGTCACTTAGACATTTTCTGAGCATTAATATGTTCTTTTCTCAGACGTTTTTTGCTCTTGCTTGAATTAAAACAGTCTCATAGATATATATAAAAAAAAACATGTTTACAGCACTTCTAAAGGCCATGGTATGGTCAGTTAGCCATACATATACTCTAGATCCTTTTGTGCCTTAGTGTCTTGCTCTCTCGATTGCCATCATCCTATCTGTACTTGACTAGCAGCTTTTTCTGTAGGTGATGAGATTTTTTTTCTTGTGTTTTACTTGACCAGCATGTTGACTGTACCACAAAATCTTTCATCTGGTATAATAAAACCATCTTTAAAGTTTTGGATTTGCTTAGATGCTTTTTGCTGGACTTCTTCTTGGGAGAGCTGATACCACTGATGTACGCTCTTCTATATTTGTGTGTAAAATTAGTTTCTATTTATTTATTTAGTATTATTATTTTACAGATGTTTGAGATTGATTATATTAATATACTCAAGAAGGAAATTGATATAGGTGGACTTGGGGAGTAACTGAATACATGTAACAGGATTAAATAATTAGTATTTTTAAAAAAAAAAAAAAAAAAAAAAAAAAAGTTAAGTTGGTGGAGTTACAAACAAAAATGTGATTAAAATAGAGGATTACTAAAAGGCTTACATTTTTTTTTTTTATGAACACTTGAGTTCGTTAAATTCCGGTTCTTTCAAGTATATTTTCTACTTAAACTCCAGTAAAATTGGAATTGTATTATTATTATTTGTTTATATATATTTATTTATGTATTCCAAATGCTTGGGATTTAAGCGAAACCGGAAGTGTCCAGGAGGGATACCTCTCTCCTTGTTCTTCTTGGGTTTTCTGGAAACGTCTCCAAAACCAAGAGAAAAAAGGCAAGAAGAATTCCTACCGGACACTTCCGGTTTCGCTTGAGTCCCGTGGTCAGCCAGGCTGGACTTTCATGACGTCCACTAAACTTTTGAGAGATATACTAAAGTAATTCAACACCTTGTATTTTTCATTAGGAACTAACAGAAATAAATATAACGGCTGGACACAGCTGAGGCCATGTCAAGATAAACGCGTTTTGTGTGGAAAGTAACGGATGAACGTTAACAAATTAACACCGTTAACTACCGTTAAGTGCTTGCTAACTCGCTAAGCTAACTCAACTATTCCAAGCTTCTGTTTAACCCGAACAAAAAACTAACAACGGTGTAATAACCAGTTTTCAGACGGTTACTTCACATTTTTTCCAAGTCCCTGTTAACTTGAACGTAGCCCGGGGGATTTTTGGTGATGTGATCCGGGGGGCGTGCCGTGACCCCGGCTGTGGGTGATACAGACGCTCCGCCAGGAAAGTAAACACACCATTCCGTCAAGATGGCCCCGCTCTCCGTGTTCCGAGTGGCGCTCCTGGTGTCGTTCTCCGTGCTCCTGACTGTCGTGCTGGGTTTGGGACTGCCCGCCCTGCTGAACGCGGCGATGAGGATGTTGGGGTTACCGGAGACGAGCGTCACCGAGTGCATAGTTGTGCTGTATTCACTTTTCGTGCTGTACGTTGCGACGCCCCGAATTCCCAGAGGACTGGTGGAGGTAACGTTTCAGTGGACTTCATTTCTGACACTATAATGAACTCCCGTCCTGTGTAGGTCACATTGTGTTGTCCTATAAGGCATTTTAGAAGAATGCAAATGTCACAGCATCAACCATACAGTTGAGACCAGAGGAGTTAACGCTACAACATGTTTTAATGCGTTTTAGATAAGGAAACTGCTGCAAGTAGAGCAATGCTGTCTTGATTTTTCATTACAAACCTAACTGACACCCTGATCACCTTTATACATGTGTAGTTTCTTTGAGAATACTTAACACTTTATATAAATGGATTCAAGGTATTCTGTTGTCTTTTATACATATTTTCACAGCTTTATATGTAACTTTAGGAGAAGCCTTCACTATGTTCTGCCCCTCTCTGCAGGTGAAAGGGAAAGCTGTGCTGGTCACAGGTTGTGACTGTGGATTTGGTCACGCACTCGCCAAACATCTGCACAAACTCGGCTTCACGGTCTTCGCCGGGTGTCTCCTCAAGGTACGGATAAGATATAAAGCGAGCGCCCCATCAGACGCAACCGCCCCGATGAAAGTCAGAATATTCAATATTTGGAAAAGGGGCCGCTCTCAAGTTCACGGTCTGTAACTGCATGTCCCATCAGAAAGAGATTAAAGGTGCACTGTGTAGTTTTGGAGAAGAACGATGCGTAGTCGCATAAGCAAAGCCAGGAAACGAACTCTCTTTGTTTTCACGGCTGAACAAACTGACCTTGAAGGACAGCACAGTTTGATACCGTTTAACTTTGTTGATATGTGGCGGACCCTGCCACCTTTCTGGCTTCAAACAGTGTCCTCGGGACCTTTATTTCCCATTGATTTATTCAGTTGAGGAAAAAAATTATTAATTTCTTCTCCCAAACTACACAGTGCCCCTTTAAATCTGGTGTTTTTCATCTTAATGTCATGTGTTGGTGAGGAGAAGTGTCGTCCTTGCAGGACAAAGGCGGAGAGGGTGCAAAGGAACTGGAGGAGTTTCATTCGGATCGCATGAAAGTCGTCCAGCTGGACGTGTGCAGCGACGAGCAGGTGAACCAGGCTGTGGAATATATCAAAGACAACCTGGCTGACTCAGAAAATGGTAACCAACTCCTGTATTCACTAACTCAGATCAAAAGTTAATGTGTGTGTGTATATTCACAAACTCTTTTTCCCCCCTCTCTAACAATCTTTCGCCGGTCATGATCCAGGTCTGTGGGCTGTGGTGAACAACGCCGGCGTATCGACCTTTGGAGATGTCGAGTTTACGTCCATGGACACCTACAAGCAGGTGTCAGAGGTCAACCTGTGGGGCACCATCAGGGTCACCAAGGCTGTTCTGCCGTTAATCCGAAGGGCCAAAGGTCAGAAGCTAGAATATTGCTGTACATTACATGTCGAATCTTTGTGACAGATATACTTGAATAAGTTAAATAGTGTCTAAAACACCAGAACTGCAAACACTTCAAGTGACAAGCACATTGGATTTGACATTTTCCTATTTTCTAGGATTATAAACATTCTTAGAATTCCTGTTTGAAGGAAAACTACGCAGCTGACCGAAGAGTTGTGTCCCATGATTTCTGTGAGTGATGCTGAGAAGGTTGTCAAAAGTACTGACACATCCACATTTGGTGGTTTTGAAAGCACCAAAGCTATCAAACAAAATAGATCTACAATCAGATTTTCTTTGTGAGCATGCACAGATATTAATGTTTTGACAAAGGTGTTGGTATGTTTTAGTGACTTTTTCCTGTACCAGCACTTGTTAGCAATTAAAGTTGAAATATGTAAGAATTCAGACATTTAAAAATCAATTCAAACCATCAACATAATGTGAAGAAATAACAGTTTAAGACATCTTTGAATTGTGTTCAAGTTAACCAGCTAGCACCAGCCCATCCAAAGCTTCTGCACTAGTGGTGTAAACACAAACACTGCCCTGGCTGTCCAAGCTCAAAGTCTGAACCGCTAGATGCATGGCTAACCGAGCTAACTGGCTAAAGTAACTCTGGTTATACGGTTAAAACCTTTTTCGTTTTCTCTATGGTAGCGAAAAAGGTATCAAGAATTGTTTTATTTTTTTCTGTCTTAAAGCTCAAAATTCTGGTTTCATGACAACCTGAGATGCTCACAACGCAGACAAAGCTGAGATTGAGAGACAAATTTCAAGTCTTTCTCCATAATGTGAAATGAAACTTTTAATGTTGATCATTTCTCTCAAAATATCTACAAGGAAAAGTAGAAACACAAAAGGCAGTCATGGAAATATACACTGAAAAACAGTATAACCAGATAAATTGGTCAAATAAGATAAATACAATAAGATAATCGGTTTATGAAGTCCTGCTAGTCACTGGATGGTTTTTCATTTCTCGGCTTGGGCGCAATAGCAGCTTTTTGTTAATAAGTGACACATTGGAAAATATGGTTAATTTATTTGCTTATCTAAGCTTAACTCCAGGCAGTGTACTCATTAAGAGGGTCTCTGAAGACAGTTGAACTTTGGACCTGGAGGCTTAACAGGCTTTGAGCTTGAAGCAATTACATAATTTTATTACTGGTGGTGCTAAATTAAATCAAATTGTGTCATACAGTTGTTGTTTTTTTGGGTCACGTTTCTGAACATCCCTGCAGGCCGCGTCGTGAACCTGGCCAGCATGTACGGGAGGATGGGAAACGTCATGCGCTCGCCCTACTGCGTGTCCAAATACGGCGTGGAAGCTTTTTCCGACTGCCTCCGCTACGAGATGAAGACCTGGGGCGTCAAGGTGTCCGTGGTCGAACCGGGGAACTTCATCGTGGCCACCGGCATCCTGACCCGCGACATCGTGGCCAGCACGGCCAACAAGCTGTGGGCCGAGGCACCGGCGCAGGTGAAGGAGGATTACGGGAAAGCCCACTTCGAGCAGCACATGGCTCTGATGCGCTCCTACTGCAACAGCGGGCAGAAGGACGTGGCCCCCGTGCTGGATGACATCACCGACGCCATCACGTCCAAGCGTCCTTACACCAGGTACAACCCCATGGAGCCACACTGGTGGATCAGAGTGCAGGTCATGACCCATCTGCCCGGCGCCATATCCGACTTCCTCTACTTCTAGAAGAGAAGCTGTTCCCTATGTTTCACTCCTCTCAGATGCAATTGCAGCTTATTCTTCAACTATGTAGCACTGCGCAGATCTACAAGTCTTAGAGAGGGGCCTCAGCAACACATTCCTCAGCACTTGCAATCATTCACTGATCAAGCCTTAAAATGTAGTGATTTTTTTAAACTGAAACTTTTTATATGTTTGACAAAAAACAAACAAAAAAAACAACACAACTTTTATCTATACAGATACACGCCGTGATAAGTAGTAACTACTTTGTGTCGGATATCAGCAGGGCTATGACGTACTGGTAGCTATATATACTCTGTCGTCATTACTTGTGGTTTTATCTTTAAAAAAAAAAACGTGTTCGTCCCCTTTATATTTCTGATGTTTTGTCTTATGAGAATCGTCTGGAGCTGGCAGAGCTCAACAGACGGCTCCTGCTGTTCCGTTGTGACCGCCGCCGGAACAAACCAAGGTCAGCTACTGTAAGAACCGTGGTGAGATTTGGCTCGACTCGCCCCCCCCCAAAGTTACGTAACGGCCAACACAAGCCCACTTTGTCTCACATGCGCCATGAGAATCCTGCGTGCCACTTCGACGCCGAAGTTGATTGATGTGATTAATGGGCGTACATAAAGGTCCAGCCCCCTCGCCTCCTCCCTCACCCACCCACCTCTTCAGTGGGAAAAATATTTTGTATATAAAATAATGTGAATGAATAGAGCATTTTATTTTGAAAAAATACTACAATCACAGTGTCATGATTTGAAATAAATTGACCAAAATGTGGATGTGTGTTTTGTTGGTCTCATTTAATCCAGGCCTGGCAGGTGTAGTGATCCAAATGACCACCAGGGGGTGCACGTGCATCGTAGAAAACCACCACAACTGTGCTCATGCATGAATCATCTGCAGTCTCAGATAATGTTAATAGTATTAAAATCACATTATAGCAAAGCTGAAGCTCAGAGAAGACTTTTTCTTTTTTAAATCCAGGAAAATGCAGCTGAAGAAATGCATGAAAACAGAAGTCCCGTCACTTAACGACTCAAAAACAACAGACGTTCCATTTTTTTTTGTATCGTTTATTACGTCTTTTGAACACTCTAATAAACTCTTCTAAATTATTACACCTGAAGACGATCTCCCCTCCATTTAAAAACAGTATTAAGAGCATGACATTTAATTTCACAGCACTGCCTTTTTATCATTCCACAGCATGGATCTGCTTTCTTCACTCTCTCTCATACAGAAACAAAAAGAAAAAAAAAAAAAAAAAAGCTTTGTGAGACAAAGAACACCATAGAAATGTAAGCAGCACAAAAAGCACCAAAGTTTATAAACACGGGGGTCACTCGTTCGGAATATTATCAAGAAACCAGGCGTGGAGGATCATCTCAGGCTTGGTTAGCAGTCGAGGACCGAGCGCTTCGAGCTGCGTTGTAGTTTTTAAGTGGGTGGGGGGGGGGGGGGGGGGGGGGGTAAAAATAGTTTGACAAACGGTCTCTTGATAATATCCGTCGCAACTGACTTCAATGTCTTTTTTTAAGCAGACTTTAAAATCATTTCTGTACAGCTACAAGGCTCTGCTCATGCGGCCTCCGTTGGTGTAAAATGATCCCAGTTTCATAACAATATCTATGCGAGGGAGATACTGTAGTTCTGTATTTGAATATCAAGTAAAACATTTAAGTATCCAGGACTTTTTTTTTCTTTTCTCTTTACATATTTAAGTGGCTAAACTGCAAAAGTGAATGTCTTATTACACTAGGTCTTATATGAAATGCATACAGACATTAAAAAAAACTATTTCCTCGGAAACCGGTGACGGTTCCCCTTCACGACCGACAATGTGTGATACCGTTATAACTTGAGGTGCTCATAAACATGAGATTCAGGTCATGATTACATCACACCTGGGGGAGGAGGGAGGGAGGGAGAGGGGGGGTTATGTCTCTGAATGAACATCACATATTTTTTATACTGTACATGTAGGCATTCACTGTTCATTTAAGAAGTTATACTTGATGAAATCAGCAAAGGTAAGGTCACTTGAAACTACACACAAGATCACCTAATGAGCATTTTATGCAAAGACCAAAGGGGGGAGAAAAAAAAAAAAAAGTTGGACAATAACGTCATGAGGAAATACCCTTCTCTTTAAAAGGATGTTTTCAGACGTTGCTAACTGATCAGACTCAACTGATGCACATGCAAAGCTTTAACCAAATAGCACGCGGAGGTGACGAGAGAAGAAGGTGGGAAGAACAAGATAAAAAAGAAAAACAACACAAAAAAAGGGGGGGGGGGGGGGCTAAACCTTTGGTTGACAGAAAGCTGTGAAGGCACATTGAAATCTCCTAAATCCCTCGAACTGGGGCACACTGCGTTGGCGTTTGTCACTTTAATGCTGCGTAATATCGCAGATGCTGTAAAACTGGAAGTCAGGGAGGAAATTTAAAAAAAAAACAGAACAAACTGGGTTGCTGACAGCAGTTCATGACTACTGTTGGCAAACACTATCTCACATGAAGTGTCAGGGGGAAGAGAAAAAAACATGGCACCGATACAACAGCCAGGGCTTGGGTGTAATAAATGACGGGATTCCTGTAACCCAAATACTTATCTGGTGACTGATATTACAGTAACCAAAAAGAGGAAGAGGGGAGGGGGGTTACTGAGAATGAAGGGAATACCCGCGAAAGTGTCATAAACAAGTTGATGTAATGGTGACAGGTCAGAAAGAAGTAACACAGAAGAGGAATAGAACCACTGTGAACTCTGTTTTGCTCAATATTCTGACTTTGCACATCATTTCTGAGGAAAAAAGTCAGAACAAAAAGTTTTTTGTTTTTTTTTACAGTGGCCCTTCATCCTGTTCCGTAGAATCGGGACCTAAAATGAACAAAACAAAGCAGTCGAGCCACGCTGAGAATCACTCCTGTGACTGACATTTTGAAGCATTTAGTCATAAATCTGCCAGGTATCGAGTCTCGACGCCATCCTTTTAAATTCTGGAATGTTTTTGTCTCGCTTAAATTAAGATCTCAAACCGCACTGCGGGTTCTATAATTAGATCTCAGCCCCATTTTTAAACCCGTCATGAATCAAACTGAAAGCTAATTGTTTCGCTGTTTATAATGAATATGCGACCGCTCCAAAAATAAGAGAGAGAGCGCTGCGGCTCTCGTGCGAGTAGCCGTGTCAATCACCTGGGGGAAAAAAGTAAAAAGATCACGCCCATGTTTCGGGCATGCCTGGATTGACAAGGCCATAAAAAAATCCTCCCCCCCCTAAAAAAAATCCTTTATCCTCAGCGATGATACATCAGCATTGGCCTCCGTTCATTGTCCCCGCCCTTGTACAACTGGGAGCGGTAATCCACATATTCTACTTAGTGGAGCAGATTCTCCAAGTCTCCTCCCTAGATTTGTTTTTTAGGGTCCATTTTTCCATTCCTCCTCTATGAAATCCCCTTTTCCTCCCCCTCCCCTCTCTTTCTCCCCCCCCCCATTCTTTCTCTGCACTTGGGTCCAACTGGCCACAGCTGGAGAACTCATCATCGCAAGCATCGTGATCATCATCATCTCCCTGAGCCCGCTGCTGGAGCGGCTCCCTGCCGGCGCTGCTGCAGCTTTGATTGCAGGCGCTGGCGCTTAGCTGCCCTTCAAACATTCAAACACTACTTGGTCCATTTTCACCCAAAACAAGTACCCATTCAACTAGAGACCTTGCAGTAACTATAAACCATGTGTTAGGCGCGCTGTTTGCACACATTTGCATTGCATTCTTCTTAAGTTTGCTTTCACCAGAACTCGGCTGTAAGGAATCGTTTTTCTGATACTCTTCTATGTATACCCCCCCCCCCGCAACCATGACCCCTGGGTGACCTTTAACTCCTCCATTACTTCCAGTGATCACTAATTCAGGAGCAGTGACATCACCCTCTGGGTCCTCCATTTCCCCCTCCCAGCTTCTGGCGGGTTAGTCAGCTCCACCCCCCCCCCCCCCCCCCCCCCCCCCCCTCCTCCCCCCATCGCCCTGCTTCCTTCTCACCCCCAGAGAAATGTCCCCTTTGGCAACACTGGGAGGACGCATCAGCTGTCTACGAAGGGAAAACACTTTTTGACTCTTCACATGACCTCTATCCCCCCCCGCCCCCCATCACTCACGCGGACTGTCGAATTTCATCTTTTAGATGCTGCGAAAAGGTGTGAGGACTCTATTCTGTTTTTGCGTGCACGCATGCAAAGTCACGGGGTTGTTGAGCCCCCCACGGAGTCTGCGATGCCTCCGCTTTATAACATTCACATGATATGGATACAGCAATATGTGAGACAAGCAGTTCTGTCGTACAAAAAGAGAAGTTGAACGACTAGTTTGAATAGGAACCCTCGAAAAAACAAAAAGAAACAAAAAAACAAAACAAAAAAACAGATGCGTGCGATCTCTACAACCGTGATCCTAACAGAATTGTATCAATAAATATATTTTGGTCACTTAATTTTTATTCATGATTAGCAGTTAGCAGGAGTTGTGGATTAGTGCGTCCACGACCGTAAAGAACGAATTAAGACAGACAACACGAGAAGGACTTGAAACGTAGACCTCTACAGGCTAGACTTTGAAGTCGCTAACATCTGCTAACAGAATGCCTCATACGGGTGGTTGTCGTGTGTTGGATACAGTTAAAAATCATCACATTTTAAAAAGAAACTGTTAAAAAGATTATATATTATGAACAAAAACAAAAAAACAAACAAAAAAAGAAACTAAATGCAACTCTAGTAGATATCAAGGTGGAAATACATGGCATTGCCTATGACCTAACACATCTGGATAATTTAAAATAGGCGACCAAGAGGTCTGTAGTCAACTCTCAGGAGTCCATAGTCTCTTTTGTCTCCTCTTTCCACTCCTCCGTGTCTCTCCCATGCTTTATCCACAGCTCCTCTTGGAATGCTCACAAATCTGGGCATTAAAGTCCTGACGATGTGTTAAAAGTCCTCAGGCTGGGAGTTTAAATGTTAGTGTGTGTTCTGGCGTAAGTATCTGAATGTATACATATATATATGGATGCAGTTAATGTATAGGTGTGAGTGTGTGTGTGTGTGTGTGTGTGTGTGTGTGACAGAGAGGGATCAGGAGGCAGCCAGGGCCTTGATCAGGTACAGTTTGTCTCCCTGCTCACTGGTGAAGATGGGGGCCTTTTTGTAGTGTTCAACAAGCTCCTCCATAGAGTTGAACTTGCGCTGTCCAATGCAGTAAAGGTTTTCCTTCAGCTGCACTTTGAAATGCTTGTTCTTGCTCTGCGCCTTCAGGGAGATGGAGAAGTCGTTTGGCTGTGGGGAGGAAAGGAAATACGAGGTTTTATTGTGAGAGGTTGGACAGGGTGATGGTGTAAATCGACTCTTTGTCACTCTGTGCGAGATGTGCAGGACTGAAGGAGATTCAGGCACATCTATTGGCAGAAGTGGAAAATTATATTCATAATTATGTTTTTACTAGTGTAGAATGATCTAAAAATAAATATCCTTTGTGTTTTTTGTTACCTTGGGAGACTGTTATGTCTAAAAAAAGGCAGCAGGTCCTCTTCTTCTTTCTACAGTAGCCCAGAACAGACAAACTAAACACTGGTTCTACAGCGGGCCTGTGTGTTACTAGCAGCCACTTAATCCTACTCACTGGACCTTTAATGCATTCGCTTTGTATACATGATTGATTTGTTCTCGTTGTGTGACCACTTGGTACTTATTTGTATTTGTAATGATCCATAATTAAGATACCAGATACATTTACTTTCATTATCTTTGCTCACACTCAGCCATCCTCATCATAACTCAAGAAGCAGCCTAGCTAAGAAGGAAAACACAGCGCATGATTATGTCAATTTTTTTTACCGATGTATGTGTTCAACTTAAAGGAACGTACAGCCTGATGTTAGATAGTCACGATGTCGAGTATCGGGTTTTAAAATTGTGATTTATGCAACTTTTTTCTTAAATGCCATTTACAACTAGCAAGTGTATTATTTTTTGCATTCTAATAAGGTGTAAGTGAGAAAGTTATAATTGTTATGATTTCCTGTATATTTTAGCTCATAGATATTTGTGGTCTGGTGCGGTTTCAGTAGCCTAACAATAGATGAACAGGAAAGGGAAGTCTATTGTTAAATGTTTTCTGTTGTGTCATCACACAAATGGACAGCAGAGCATCAGGGCTGTTTGTCATAGTTGTTAGTGTTTCCAAGACAACTCATTATAATTATAATATGAACATCAAGCGAACAGATTCATGACGACCAGAGAGTTTACCAAGTTTATCAGACAAACGTCAACTCTGATCCCTTTCAAAATAAAACAGTGTGAAGAGGCTTAGACGCTGTAAACTGTGGCTGGACGACAGGTGTAAGCTACTGACCGATGACTCGCTGTCTCGGATGAGGAAGTCTCCCTCGACGCCCCTCTGGTTGAGGGCCACCTCCGCCTGGTGGCGCGTCACCTTCCCGTAGTACCACTCCTTCCCCGCGAAGCGCCCACTGCCTGAGGGTGAGATGTAGTCACAGTCGGGCGTTGGCGGCCCGGCGGGCCCCGCTGCGGGTTTATGGGAGGTGGAGTCTAGCACTGTGACGTAGTTTTTAGGCACCAAGCCCAGCTGTCCGTCCGCTTTGCGACACTTCCACCACTCGGGGTCGTTCTCTGGCTTCTCCACGACCTCCATCACCTCGCCTTTCTCAAAGTTTAGCTCCTCGTCGTTGCCTGAGCTGAAAGGGTAGAGCGCCTGCACAGTGTGCAGCACTCTGTTCCCGTTCGCTGTGTTGTTCACCACGGCCGCCAGCTTCTCTGTTAGCGATCCGGCTGGGTCTCCGATCCCGCCCATGCTCCCTCCACCCGCCGTCCCGTCCATGTCTTCTGTCACGTAGTTGGATGGAAACCAGCCGGATCGTCCGCTGTAGCTCCCGCGCCACCAGCCGTCGCTGCACTTCTCCATCACCACCACCCGCGTGCCTTTCACCAGAGACAGCTCGTCCTCGCGCTCAGCTGTGTAGCTGAATTTGACCAGGGCGGGCAGGTTGAGGTCGTACAGCCGCTCGCCGTTATCTGCGTACATGTCTGTGTCGGCGTTGGAGGCCGTGTCTCTCATCCCCCCCTTTCTGCTCTTCACCTTCCCGATTCCTAGAGAAAATGATCAAGAGACGTTGTAAGCGGCGACACAGAAAACATCAGACACTAAGATCACGTCCTGTGAATCGGGCAAGAAGAAAAGTATAAAACTGTGTTGTTCTTTAAGGTCAATTTGTTTATTCAGTCCTAAAAATGAAGAGAGTTTGTTTGGGCATGAATAAAAACAGCCAGTGGTGATCTTTCCCCACCGTCCTCTAAACTACACAGTGCACCTTTACATTTATTTATTTATTTATTTATATGCACAATGATAAAACAAGAATTCTGTTTAATAATACAAAGACAAATAGTTGTGCAGGAGAGGAAAAGAAACCCAAAGGGCTTATATAAGATCCTCCCCCTCAATACAAAATCACTAAAACAGATCAATCAATAGAAAAAGAAAAGAAAAGAAAAAGAAAAAAGGGGAAAACAAACAAACAAACAAAAAAAAAAAAAAAAAAAAAAAACATATATGCGCCTTTAATCATGGTTAGATCCACAAGGTGCAGTGAATCTCTCTGAACAAACAACTGTGGCTCTGTTGTACAAATCAGTCAATGAAGATCTTCCTCTTTGGATTAAAATTCCTTTCCCAAAACTACACAGTGAACATTCAAAAGTCACCGTTTCCTTGCACTCATGCGGAACAAGTCTCAACAGAAAAAATAAAAACGCACACACTATTTAGAAAACACCTCTGAAAATTTAAGGGAGGAGAAAAAAAACAAAAAACGGAAAAATACCAGGCAGCGATAATAAGCATTAGGGGTTGTGCTGAAATACAGGGAGGGCGGCTAAGTAGGGCTAAAAATCATTCCTTTTCCACATTACAGTGCCCTAAACCCCCCTCAGTCTGAGTCCAAATACATTCTTGAGGATTAGGCCTAGGTGCTGAGGAAACAAAAAAAGCAATGCTGGTGTGGCTGAGTGGGATGAAAACTTGTTTTGGCATGGCCCTATGAATCCTGAAAAAAAAAAAGTGCGCCCTTATCGTCAAACTACTGCCGCCTAACATTGTAATTAATTACAAAATTCACTTGCTTGAACTCTGTTCAGTCACATTTCACTGCTGCTAATCACATCGTGCTAATCACCTCGGCTGACCCGACACCTGCGGCCTCGCTTGCACAGCAGCTGGATACCAAACCCCGTCCCATTTCTGCCAACACCCTGCCCACACAAACCCTCCGCTCCCTCCCCCCTCATTCCTCCCAACCCCCAGTACACCCCACTGAGCTGACCATTTGACTCCAGCGTACAGCGGGGATGATTAAAATGTGTGTACTTATCAAGACTTTATCAAGTGTGGTTAAGCAGAGAAATAGCTTTTTTTTCCCTCTCTGGCTGTTTCCAGTCAAACAGGGACTGACCACAGGCTGAGTTTTATCATGAGTGCAGTCAGACCTCTTGAGTGCGGGAGTGTAAGACCTGCATTCAGCGGCGCCGTCTCTAAACAGCCCAGAGGCTAACAGAAGGGGGATTACCAGGCCCTTTAGCCTTCTCCTGGGTTATAGAGTCCGGAGGCCGAGCTTTGGCAGGCTTGTGGTCATCGTCTTACTGGACAAGAATTTCCACTTGGCAGCCTGGCGTGCTAACAGTTGTATGGAGCACATGTGTAGCTCGCGGTGGATGCCGGGGTGAGATCACAGCTACTTCCAACTTTCCAGAAATTAGTTCTAACACTCACAGCGAGGTCTCTCTATACATTACCTGCACCTTTCTTTTTGCTAATTCCTGCAAAGCTGGTGTGAAATCACTGTTATTATGACACAACGGGTGATGCAGACAAACCAGACTAAAGCCGAGGCAGACATTGATCCCAGACACAGCGATCAGACCAGTGCTAACTATTTTCTGATTACGTTTGCGAGGCTATTGCTTGCATAATCCAAAGTCAGCTCGGTGAAATTACACGGGACGGCAGGGTGTAGTCTTGTGTTTGTTTGCCAAGCGAGGAACGTGACTAATTTGTCACAACGCCATACTGAATCCATTTCACCACAGACAAACTGTTACCGAAAGGTGTCCGTGACTCCAGGAGAGCAGACAAATTTCATGGTAGCGCTGAGAGTCCATCGTCAAATTGCTTCCAGGTAGACCCTGTTATTAGTCACACACACTGTACATAACTACAGACTCCAGACAGGGTGTTAAGAGCTGATGTCTGTGTGTGAAGGTTAGGTCTGGTTATGTCTCGGTGCAGTGTGAATAACTCAAGGTGGGAACTGTGAAAAGACGAGATCAAAATATTTGTGCATCTATAACCATATATATTTATCTAAAAGCATGACTTAAAAAGGTGCGCTACATAGTTTTGGGGAAGAAATCTTATTTAGAAGAGACAGATCTTCGTAATAAATAAACTATTTGTTTTCATGACTGTATAAACAGAATAAACAAACTGACGTTAAAGGACAACACAGTTTCATACCGTTTTACTTTGATGCTAGAAAGGTGGCAGGGTCCGCCACATAAACAAACAGTGTTCTGGGGAGCTTATTTTCCTTTGAGAACAGCTGGTTTATTCAGTTAATGTAAAATCGGAATTTGTATTATACCTCATTTACATGTAAATGTTAAAATTCTGAATTTAAATTCTTTTTCGGAAACGACATAGTGCCCCTTTTCATATAGACTACTAAACTGGGTTTGACCCTACCAAAATACAACACAAGTGTCTAAAGTGATACAAAAATGACAGAATCTACAGCTTAAATATCACATGTTGAGCAAGAAAACATGTTCGTGCAGGTGCAAGCCCCAGGATGTATTCTGTGCGCGGTTGGAAATGACCTAGTTAGCTCCAAACAAAGGTTAGAGGTCAACCCTGCATAAATAAACTATGTTTTAGCTCCAGCTGAGAGCGGGGACAACTGAGAGCGTAACACTTTATCTCTCCGGCCAGGTAACAGAGCCCTTATCAGTGTCCCTTGTCAGAGATTTTATTCGCTGCTTCCTGCTACACTCACACGAACATTTTGCATTAAAAAAGCACAGAGTCAAAGAGCATTGCATTTGACTAGATGCTCAATCTAAGCTGAGGTAATAAAGGGGAAGTTGGGATTTGCCTGCACAACTACAGGTAGACGATACTGGGAGAAGATAAGGATTACTTGTTGCAGTTTAATTGTCGAGAATTCACTTGAATGGCCGCCAAGAACAACTGGGAGTTCATGCTTCTTTTTACAATCTGGCAGAAGCTCTTATCTTGTCAGGCTTTTACACCAAACAGGCAGCACTGGGGCTGCTTAGAGCAAGGCCACCGTCTTTAATGGTCCACACAGCTGCATTCTGCTCAACTAACAGCCACTGATTTAGGAGGAAACCTCCCGCTACACTGCCATATTTGTGAGTTCACTGAAGTTGAACTTTCGAGACAATTTGATCTCATTAAAAGAGGCCTATTACGCTTTTCTTTTTTCCTTTCCTCCTTTCCTTCAGCGTTTTATATTTGTTCTCGTGCATGTAAAAGATCTTGAGAGTTAAAAAGGTCAAAACAGAAGCTCGTCTCTCCCACAGAAACCACTGCTCGTGAAACGCCACGTCAGTAGTCCCATCTTTGATTCCTTGACTTTGTGACATCACACTATGCCACAAAGTCACACATTTGCATAATTTAAGCCTAGAGGCTAATTATGCACAAAATAATTGATTTTATGCGCTGTTGTTGTTAGTGTTGCTGAGTCAGGCATGTGTGAGCTAACCAATCAGAACACACTGAGTTGTCTGGAGAGTGTTTCAAAAAGAGGTGGGAAAAGACTGTAAACCTTTTCTAGTTGTAAACCCCCAAAAAAGAAATCCTGAACCTGATTTTCAGGTTCAGGATTTCTTGACAACTTGACTTCAACTAACCATTCTAGTATTGCCAAAAGAGCTGCAACAAGAACATCTGTTGCCAACTATTTTGATAATCCATTTATAGTTGAAGTCATTTTTCAAGCAACAATGTAAAATACTTGCTGGTTCCAGCTTCTTACATGTGAGGATTTACTGATTTTCTTTCAAATGTATGGACAACAAATGAGGAATCTTGGGTTTGGACTGAACAGGCGACAGACAGAAAAGGCAACCTGAAGACATCACTTTGGAAAATGAAAACTAACATGAAATATGAACGTCACTGTTAGCTGCAGACCTAATTGACAAGATGCTGAATGACTGAAGGAAACACATTTGACTGCAAACGAGGACAGGACGTGTAAGCAGAACTAGAATAGAACTAGCTGAATTTATTTATAGGAATATTCATATTGCAAGCGTGCATTCAGTTTCACGTACGTACTCTAGGGGCCTTCCACCTGTCTTGTAAAAAAAGCCTGCATATGGTCTGAAAGTCACGTAGTTAGAGTGACTGGGCAGTCTGAGGTCAGGCAGTTCAGACGGGACGCAGAGCTGTTATGACGGACACATCACTGGTTATTAGGACTGAAGCTGGAAATCTTTAATTATGGGACAGTCCGTATCAACAAGCAGGCCACAGCGCTGTTCATACCTGCCACAAAACAACCACGTGAGGATGAGTTGAACTGAATTAAACAATAAATAGGTCGTCAGTATGCCAGATATGAGGATAAGGATCACTCCACACAAACAAATGTAACCCGTAACAAATCCCACAATGGCTGGCATGAACATAAACAGTAATAATAGTCAGTAGAAGGTGAAAAACTAAAAATACACACCAACTCCTCCCTGACTGAGGGAGGCACAGTCCTCCACTCAGTCCCTGAGCTTCATCTCTAGCACACAATGCCAACTTTGCATGTATATAAGCAGCAGATGCG
This sequence comes from Sparus aurata, assembly GCF_900880675.1. Lineage (NCBI taxonomy): Eukaryota > Metazoa > Chordata > Actinopteri > Spariformes > Sparidae > Sparus > Sparus aurata. The sequence continues at coordinate 21,868,685 of NC_044205.1, forward strand.
TCGGCTTCCACTGAAACCCCGCAAAACCCCACCGCTTCTTCTGCTGCTACCTGTGAGAGGTCTTCGAGAGAAGAGGGGAATTCAATAGTACTACTCAACACTGGAAACTTTTGTTGCGACGTCAGATGCTTTTTCCTGTGCATTTCCTGAGAGTAGGATGCGGAGGAAGGAAGTCATGTAGCGTCAGGTGGCAGTAAATCACTGCAAACAATGACAAAAGCCCTTAACACGCTCATGTTGGACCCCTCTGAAAAATTCGCTTTTTGTTTACAGATGAGGTGTACCCAGCAGGAGGAGAAGAAAGTGCCGGTGGAGTTTGTTTGGCTGCCAGTGACAGACAGGAAGTAGTTTTGTTTTTTAACTCTGGCCTCCCTGCGCTGGCTGGCCGTCTATTGTCTGCCAGGGCCCTTTCGACCCCTCGGCTTCCCTCCATTCCAGGGCTCTTCCTCTGTGGACGACAACACCCCGCGTCAGGCTGTCTGACAGTGTCGGAACATCACCAGAACACGAAGACTGGGACAAGTTCAGCAGCAGTGACTCAGAAAAACAGAGTCCCTATCAAGCCCTAAATTGCAATCACAGCAAGGTTGCCTAATTACTATGTAGCAACAGCCATGCTGTCACTGTTGAGACTGTAGTTTCTAAGAAAGCGCTCTGCGTGCATGGCAATTCAAAAGTCTGACAACAATGTGTGACTGGCCTCCACCAGACATGTGACGCAACACAGCAACCCTCAACCATATGGTCCGATACGAGAGACTTATATATTAAATGTAGTGACGCCACATGCAGTCAGAAAGGGTGAGTCAAATGAACTAGAAGTAAAAAGGCACGCAAGAGTGAGTAGGCGTATTCTTTGGCGTTGATGGATCGGGGCTGCCTTTTAAGACGACGGCTTCAATCAAGCTGCTAACTTGACTGACTGACGGCTGCGCAGGAAACGTGCAAAGGCCTTTCAACTTCAGCCGTCGGAGACATCAAAAGCAGGCAGCCATCAGCGTCTGTGATGGAGCGGAGGGAGCGCTCCATTTGGTTTTTTACAGCACTGCTGTCAGAGGCGACGCCAAGTAGAGTCTCTCCTGATAATAAAACAAACTGGTGGCTGTATTAACTCCGGCAATTATCTAACTTAGTTTCTGGAAGCCTACTGGTTTTCTTAATCAAGCCAGGTTGTTGATGATTGCGCGTCACTGTAGCAACAGTGACACTGCCGTGATTAAGCCACTTTCAAATCCTGTTTCGCCATTTCTATCTGTGAAAAAACTCCCTTTCGGAAGTTTTTTTACTCGACCTATTTTTCGTATCCTGAACTCTCATGACCTAATTTGAAGCATATTTAAAGTATCAACACCAGAAGACTTCTTTGACTTCATCCTGTTCTATTTTGCTACACCAGTAAATAAGTGACAAATGACATGACACTGATAAGTCTACTGTACTAAACAATGACAGATACATTCAGAAATGACTGTTTGTGGGCGGCAGGGTCTGTGGCTTCTTTCAAAAGCTGTCCAATAACCAGCGCATTTAACTAAAGAGGCCAAAGTTTATGAATGTTAAAGAGGCAGTATGTAGTTGGAGAAAAACGTGTAACTTAGAATATTAATATGCAATAATCAGGTAATAATACAAACTCAGACATGTTTATTTTTGCTATTTTTGCTAGCTATTCTCAGAGGAAAATATGGTCCAGAACACTGTTTGAAGCTGGAAAGGTTGCAGGGTCTGCCACATATAAACAAAGTAAAACAGAATGGAATTGTGTTGCCCTTTAAGGTCAGTTTGTTAATTCAGTCATAAAAGTTTATTGATGTAGGCATAGAAATATCTCTCTTCAGATTGAAATGTTCTTGAATTTCTTAAGTACATAGTGCCCATTTAAAGACCCCCTGTGTCAAAATCTATATTTAAATCAGAAACTGACTGATCAAGAAATAATGAAATGAGATTATAAAGCTAGCATCGCATAACTGACCAGTGTCCTAACCTCGTTGATTCACTTGTTGGTGTCATTCAGTGACATAAAGTATTGAGGTTAAATAGCCAGTTGAGTAAGGTCATGGATGTTTAACTAAAAGAAAAATAAATACAACTGCATGGACTGGACACAAACTAATTTGAGTTCAACAAGAGGTTATTGCCCCCAGAAAGCTAGCTGAACCATTAAAAACAGGAAACCAGACAATTAGAGCTGGAGGATTTAATTGGTTGAACATTAATTAGAAACTATTTGATCACTGAGGACTCGAGGGATGCCCCCATGTTGAAAAAACATTGCAAAAATGCCCTCTTGGATGCCCCGAAAGAGGATAACACATGATGAAAGTGCCCTCTAGGGTGCCAGCATACAGCTGGTGCCCTTTTTTATTTCTACCACTGAATTTGGTAATTAACTGTTTAACCATTTCTTGATAAAAACAGCCAAAAGATTATTGGTTCCAGCTTGTCAAATGGGAGTATTTTCTTGTTTTCTTAATTATCAATGATAGTAATTGGAATATCATTCAGTTTGGACAAAACAAGGCTCTTAAAGACGTGACCACGTGCTCTGGTTACTTTTGACAGACTTTGTTCTATCATTTGCTGACATTCTGCTGACTAGGCTAACCACTAATGATTTTTATCTACCCATTATTTTCTAAAATGAACGGTTAACTATTTTGTACAATAAACGTCAGTCTAAAACCCAACAAAGAAACACATCAAATCCTCACTTAAACGGCTGGAACCAGTAAAAAAAATTTTTTTTAAAATGAGTAATGTTAATTTAATTTTAATGAATTCATGGTTGCAGCTCTTCCACACAGTAGACCACACAGTTAATCAATTAATCAAATAAATTAATGAGCTGTGCTGTAGACGTCACCACAGTTCTCTACAAACATGTTTACAGCACTGGCCGCTGTTCAACAAGACCAGACCACAGCTCACTTCCTCTTAAGTCATCCCTTAATGGCAGAAGACAGTAAAAACAAGGTAGACAGCCGTACAAGAGAAAAACATCTGAGGCGTAAGTAAGTGACGTTGACGACTCAGACGCCAATCTCTTAATTATGATCGTGTCTTTTGCTTTTCTGGTCTGGAGAAACAGCGAGTGGTGGTTTGGAGGGAAAAGAAGTGGGAGTTGGAAAGGGATAGGGGAGAAGTCCAACTGACAGACCCCTGCACAATGATTCAACTTCCTTCTAACTTCTCACTTCCTCTCTGGCATGCACTCCTCTGAAACTCAGGCAGAAAATGTGGCTCAAATTAGAGTTTCCGCTCGCTGGGGAGGCTGAGAAACAGGAAAACAGAGGGAGGGGATAGAGAGAGAGAGAGAGAAGGGAGACTAACAGCTCTCAGTTTACACAAGCAAAAGGTTTGTTAGCTCATCTCTATCGTCTTCTCAGCCCTTTACGCTCTCTGGATTCTTCAGGCTACAAACAAGGCCAGTCAGCGAACACGCACACACACATAAACACAAGTAGGGAAGATAGGCAGAGACAGGAGATACCACTCAACAGTTACAAGGTGAGATTACAACATGGGTGTGCGCCAGGGCCTTTTGAAAAAGTGTGTCAGTGTGGCTGTAAAGTATCCATGAACCGCGGAGCTGCCGAGGTAATGACATTCCTCTGATAACCGGGCGAGGTGCAGGAGATGGGAGCCCGGGTCCCATCAATCAGCAGAGACCCCTTCCTCCCCTCCGCACAATGACTACAGTGTTCTACATGAACACCCCGCGTCCCTTCAACTGTAGCTCATGACTGGCGGTGGGGTGGAGGGACCCTCCCAGAATGAGCGAGCTCGCCCCGAGGGCAGCATAAAAGAAAACAGACCATGTCTTCAAGATATTCCTAAACAGAGCGGAGAGGAGGGGGGTCTTCAAGCATGATAATGTAATCCAGTCAGCTGCAGCCCACTCAGTAGGACAAACTAGAAAAAACATATCACTGTGTGTGTGTAAAAGAAAGACAGAGAAGGATTGCTGAGGCAATTACAGGCTTCAGCTCAGCAGAAGGCTTTTCAAACAGCATATCCACCCAGTGTTTGCAGCCGCTCTCACAGACAGCCTCAAAAGCTGTTGAGACACCCTATCTCCCTCGCCCTGCCAGCACAACATGTTAGCACAAAAATCAGTTTCCTGCCCGCTCTAATTATGACACATTCCTCTGGCCAACCTGAAGCTGTAACCGACTTGCTAACCAAAGTGAAAAATCAGAAAAAAAAAACAGAAAACAGCTTGACAACCCCGAGAGAAAAAAAGGAACCGCTCAAACTTCAGACAAAAGGCTCCTCACACCACAGACAAGTCAGAACAACTTTGATTAAGTAACTACAAAAGAGGAGGAAAGTTGAGAGAAAACTCACGAAAGAAATGTTTGAATAGGTTAGCCATGTCCATTTTGGGCTCGCTGGCTCTCCCTCGCTCTCTGTCTGTCTCCTTCCCGGCCCCTGCTCTCTTCCCACTGCAGCTGTAGAGTTATTCCATGTGAACACCCAGAGAGCTGGGGCGGATAGCGGAGCAGGGGCGGCCCACTCGGTGAGCATGTGGGTCAGGTTCGGCCAATGAGAGCGAGGGACAGAGAGGCCTCCGGTTCAGCTCTGGAAGGCTGAGAACAGAGGCCTCATGGAAAGGGGAAGAAGGACGGAGGGAGGGAAGAAGGGGGGGGGAGGTTGACGCTCCGACTCGGAGAAAGAAAAGGAGATGAAAGAAGAGAGATATAGAGAAAGTAAAGGAGCTATTCCATCATTTAGCAGTGGAGCTGCGTTAGTAAGAGGGTGGCGTTTTAAAAAAAAAAAAAAAGGGGTCTGTGGGGACGTTGCAACAGCTCAATGAGTCAGAGTGCACAGTGTCACATGACAGCAGTTGGTTGCAGAGACACACTCATAACTTCACAACAAACCCAGGAAACATGAGTCCTCTAACACTGAAACACACACACCAACACACAGCCATCTGCAGACGGATCATAGTCTCACACATTCTTCTAAATGATGACACCAGTCCACACCCAGCGACAGGCTTGATTCAAAAAAAAGAAAAAAAGGGAAAGATTCTTTCCTCCCACATAAAATATTAAAGTGCGGTCTTCATACAGGCCCCGTTTCTTATTGTTCTCCCACACACACACACACACACACACACACACACACACACACATACACAAAAAAGAAAAACACAACCACCCACAATCCACCAGCTAAAATCTCTTAAATCTACTTATAGATCATAAAGAATAATAAATGAAGGTGAAGTATTTACAAGCCCTCTATGATTGTATTGCTGTTTAACAAGGCTCCGTTTCGACTTAACTCGTGTTTTACATTAGCCTGTGGTTTATGGGCTTTGTGTGCGCGACCTGAGCCGCCTGTGTGTCATACGTGCAGCTGTTCACCTGAGGTTATTTGATCAATGGATGTAGTGACAGGTGGGAAGTTTGTTGGGAGGCTCGCGGCTGTGGCGCATGACGACACATACCCCCACCCAACCACACGCATACACATACACACACATAACAGACATATAAACCTGGACAGTTAAGGGCAAAACAGGCAGGACAAACTAAAAGGGCTCAGGCCGAGCCAAAACAAAGAGGAGAGGTCTTGTGAAGGGACAGTCCCCCCAGATTCTGAAGTATTTTTCCCCCCTATCTGTTCCCATCTTTAGTGCGAGTTGCTGAGTTTTGGAGATACCAGACGTAAAGATGTCTGCCTTCTCTCTGGTTTGTGCTGCACAAAGCAACAGAAAAAATAATTTGATAAACTCAACAGCAATGTCTCTTCCCAGAAATTTTGACACAGTTGGTTAATAAAATCCACTGAGCTTGTTGTGAGCAGTTTCATGAAGGAACCGTTTTCTCTCTACTCTCAATATCACCGCACAGAAAGAAGAATGGGTGGGACGTAAACATAAACAGTGTCCTCCTCGGCAGAGCTGTAACATTGGCTAGTTTAATCAAGCCCCCAGAAAGACTTTGAAACCAACTATTGTAGCGGCCACACTCTGTAATTACAACCTTAGAGAGACTATTTCCCATTAACTTACATTGTGAAAGAAGCGGCTAGATAAATTTATTGGAGTGCCAGAACCCCAGGCAAGTGACTTATTTTCTCTGACAATAATCATGTTCAATAACTTTTGGAAAGTCGAGAAGTACCGCATGATTTTATTCCCATTACAGTTAGCCAGACGCTAAACCGGAAGTGAGCTGGCTCAGTCAAAGGAAATCTCTAAATCAAATTGATTTAACTTATAACGCCCAAAATCCCAATCACTTTGCCTCAGTGGGCTTTACTCTCTGTACTGTGAACGACATTCATTGTCTGCAGACCCTCAACTCTGGAAAGGAAAAACTTGCCACATTGAAGAGAAAAAAAAACCCCAAAACTTTTTAATAGGGAAAATAAGATGGAAATAAGTGTACACAACAGAACAAAGCAAGAGGAAAATTATACAGTTAAAATTTTGGGGTGAACTGCCTTTAAAGTATGTGGGTTTAAGAGGATGTCTGACAGTGCAAAAAAAAAAAAAAAAAGTGAATGAGCTGTATATACACAAACAGCTACAGTAAAGAGGCCTCTTCCTGTTCTTGTATCGAATTTCATCAGAGCATTTCAGCAAACAGGGCAGTCTGATTGTCACCAGACTCTCACACACATTTAAAAAGAAACACTGCAGCTTACAGGAAGACGAGGCTCACGTGTCACGCTGATAAGTGTTTTGCAAACACTGCAGTGCACGATAGAGTCATAAATTGACGACACACTTCTGGTTAACAGTACTCAGTGCACCCCCATCTTTATCTCTTTCGGTCTACTGTGTGAGGACAAGCCAGCCCGGGGCTCAGGGCTTCCTCGCACAGGTCATCCTACGCAGCGGTACATTAGCATCACCACATCAAACATAAGCAAAGTAGATACGGCTGCGTGTTGTGTCATTCTCACAAGCGTGGTTTTATGTTACGTTTTTGTCGAGCGGGCCTAAAAACAGCAGGTGCTGGCTTCGTCGTTCTCGCTCAGCAAACCAAAATACAATTAATGAATATAGAGCACTGTATTAATATCTCACCCCTTTATAAAACTGGTCAACTCAACTTTAATGTCAACATGATGCAGGCCTGTTTGAATGTACTTTTAAGTGTCAGTGGCTGGTGAACAACCTCTAACCTAATCTGATGAGATCTGGGCTAAACAAACACAAACAAACACGGTTATCCCATCATGCTCTTAAATGAGACACTAAAGCCCCGCACAGCAGAACGAGTTGAAGATTAGAGCGTGAAAAGCATCAAAAACTAAAGATGGCACACAGCAGAAAATGATCAAAAAGTGTAATGTAAAGCAAAACAAATGGCGGGCTGTGTGGCCGTGTTCCAGACTGGATGCCAGTGGTCAGAGTGTATATCCCAAATGATCATGACTGTCTGTCATCAGGAAGAATTACGCTATGACAAATGGTAACCTTGGCTTATATACGCAGTCACACTTGGCTTGCTGCATGAAGTACAAGGCCCTTTGGCGAATGGCAGTGCCCAGAAATATTACTGTTGTGTTGACAGAGCAGACAACACCTGTGCCGTATCAATCCTGGCTGTGATAAAAGGGTAGGAGGATACCCTCTGTTGTTGTTGCTCACACACAAACACAAAGAGGAGCAAGGCACAAGGACCAGCAAAATGTCTTTGTTTGCACCACAGCTATTAAACAAAGAAAACCGTCATATATCTAAACTTCAATAAAACATCTGAAATAAAATAAATGTATTTCTGTCTTACCTGTGCAAATCCCTCAAGGTAAAATGGAAAAACAGTACCCTACATGAGACACTACACCGTAGACAATCCAGTCAGATACTAAAGTTTCGGTCTCTGTTTGCTGTGAGAGCTGTGAAAGCAGCTCTCAGCATTTCAACCAATCAGACATCAGCCTGAGACCATCTTCCTGTGGAGGCTGTTTTACTGTACATTAGACACCACAACAATGTGGTCAAAAACAAAGTGAGGTAAGTACTGGCCTAGATAGATGCTGCTATCTGATGCAGCTGCACCTAGGTTGAGTAACAAAAACCAAGTGTGTGTGTAAATCAGAAAGCAAGTCAGTCAGATAGATAATATGAGTGACTGAAGGACATTAGAGTGCAAAACACCTATACAGGTAAATGAAAATCCTGCTTATTAAATTATCACATGTTGCATTCAACACATGCAAACTTAAGAGATAATAACTGATTGTTTTACCAAGTGTGTCTTTGAGATTCTTGACAATAGAAGCTTTCCTGGCGCTGTTTTTCCTCTCCACATAGTTGGAAGGCACAAAGCCTGTTTTGTTGGTGGCATTTCGAACCCTCCACCAGGACTTTGAGTCGTCGAGGAGCCAGAGGCGCTCGTTTTTCTTGATATCCAGCTCCTGGTCCTGTTGGGCCATGTAGTCGAACTTGGCGATGACAATCACCTCTTCCGTCATCTTGCACTAGGTGCACTGGTGGAGAGAGAAGTGAGGACAGAGAACGGGCGTCAGAGTGAATTTTCAACATTACAGTAAATGGAAACTAATGTTGAGCGATGTCTTATAGTAGCAGTGATAAAGTTGCCCTCAATTTGAAACACATACAATGATTAGGGCAAAACTATGGCACCAGTTCTGCTCAACTACAACAATGCATAGTTACCACCAGGAAATCTCAGCTATCCATAAACTAATACCATCCGTTTCCTCTCCATTTATCCATCCTTCATACATTTCATTCTCCAATTTTGTGTTTCGCTATGGACACAATGACTAGGCACTGTAAGACACACCAAAAGTAAATTTAGAAACTGTGTTTGAAATAGACAGCTGTACCTGTACTGCATCAAAGCTGAGAACTTCAAGGGCTCCGATACGTCTCTGTTGACCTAGAAAACAAAAAACAGACAACGCATGATGATTACAATTTGACTCTTCTCAGAATTTGCCCAAAGTTCTCTTTATAATACACAAAACCTTTATTTCTGTTTAAGTGACTGGAAGGCCACTGTTCGTGTCAAGATATGGAGAGTTTTATCCAAATATATTCAGAAGAAATGCCAGCTACCATTTCCACAGTTTAGTCTCTTCAGACATAATCTCACCCCACCAATTGTACTCTTGAAATAACAGATGTAAAATGACTATTCTTTTCAGTCAGAGTATACAGGGCCAATCTCCTAGTATCCACATTCTTCATAAATTTACAGAGGGGATGATTTCCTCTCAGAAGCTGTCCAACGATTGTCTATTGTGTCAGGCATCACACATGAACCTGGGAGCCAGGAAGATGGCAGAGCAAGATTACTGCAACAGGGAAGTGAAGAAGAGGGGCGCTGTGCGTCAGCAGAGTGGCTACGTCAGCAAGTGAAGCTCTCACTGAGCACTAATGATGGAGGATACTGCTTCAAATTTAGCATGAGCCTATAAATATTCCTGAGTGTGCAGCCTATGCAAATGCTGTGATTATGTAATCGCATTACAAGCAAGGCTCCATTGTTTGCAAAGTTGCTTATCACAAGAACTTTCAAGTTCCCTGGTCATGTTAAAATTATCATTTGGGAGGGCTGTGATCCACAATCAAAACTTGTTTGTGTTCCACAATGAGCACATTCACAACCGACTGGTCTTATGACCCGTGTAGCCATGGGCACAGCTAGGCTATGCTTAGGTTAATACTGCAGCACTGAAGGAGCAGGGCACTACTGAAGCGGCTGTTTAGCTGCTCTGATGTCATGGGAGTGGATGGAGTTTCACCTTTCCCCCCCACCCCCCGCCTGACTTCAGGGACCAGACACTGACCTCATTGATTGAGAGCTCTTGGTCTTTTTATTGGAGGCAGTAGTGTCTAAGTTTCAGCTGCAGCTGGCCTTGAGATAGGCCCCCGAACCTGATCTTAGGCAAACATAAGCTTATGTACAGCATGATTAGCCAAGAGGAGTAAAATACACAGTAAATAAGCCAAGGCTAATCTGAGAAGAACTTCTTGAGTGGATGAAAGGTGCATTAGATTATGACAAGAGCTTAAAGCTAAAATGTGCAATGCTAAGATCCCAAACTGGCTTTAAGGGGGTCTCCTGTGGCCTTTCCCTGTTGAGTGTTTTTTTCGACTTCGATTACCAAAGCACATTAAGGGTGTATGCTGTGGTTTTATCTAATGGCATGTCATTGCCTGCTCCTTTTCCATTTCTAATTAAATTAATGAACACTGGGAGACATGTTAGGGAGCGGCACAGAAAAACAAAGAGCTGATTTACTCTCCTCGAGTGCTGCCTCTTTCACCAAGACAAAGGCAACAATCCCTCCACTCCCTGGGCTGGGCTGGATAGCTGTCTGCCAAAGAGGCTGACAAGTGTGTATATGCACTCCTTCTCCATTTACAACATCCCTCCCTTACTATCTTTTTCCATTTTGTACTCTCCATACAGCACATGAAATAATCATCAATGTACTATCCCTTTCTCAGCTATCTGCCACTTCTAGAAAGCACTCGGCATCCAAGTCTCACTTTCTTTTAACTGCCTTCACCCCCCCAACGTCTAGAGTGACTGAGCACTAAGTGCACATTAACGCCGCAGTGACTTACGCTGGTGCAGATGTGAGGGAGGATCAAAAAGTTGGGCGACAGATGCTCTGAGCTAATCGCGCAGCTCCAGACTGAGCCAAGGCCACACGACACTCCACAGCACTAAAAACAAGGTCAGGCGGGTCAAACTGCTCTAACGGTGTCATATACACAGTGGATCTCCGTTTACCCTGCTGCCTGGAGGAATTAACATGTACTCCATCACTGACCCAACAGAGTTATGCAAGTGTGATCAAAGTCTGATTTTGTGCTTCCATTTGTTACTCATACATAAACAGCAAACTTCTCTTAGATCAATCACGTAAAAAAAAAGAAAAAAAAATTGTACCAGAGTTTTATATGTTTGCTGTTAAGGCAAACATGCTAGGTTCAGCTTGCGAGAGCCTCTTTGAGTTTAAAAGGGTGTCTAATCGAGTTTTGAGATCACAAAAACAGATCATGACGGTACCTGAGATGCACCGAGTCCGGAGCCGTCTTTCTCTCAGAATCTGTCAGTTTGATTACAGGGCTGCAGCTAACAATTACTTTCACAATGAATCGATCAATTGTTCAGTCTTTAAAATGTCAAAATATTGTGATGTGATTGGGACTCCAAAGTGATGCCTTCAAACCGTACAAAACAGCAAATTCTATTTGAAGGAGCTGGAACTAGAAAATATTTGGCATTTTTGCTAAAAAAATAAATAAATAATAATTTACTGGAACGATTAATCTATAACTAAAATGGTTGGCTTTTAATTTTCCTTTCGATTGACAAATCCTCTTAAAGCTCTATTTTAATAGGGACATTAGTTTATCAGCATTGTTATCGACACATTTGACTCTTTCAACATTTGATAAAGGGACAAAGCTGTTCAGTGACAATTCAGAAAAGCATGAAGGAGAAGGAGAACTAACATGGATTTTAAAGGGAAAAGCTGATACAAAATGCCAAATGGAAATGAGGACCTGATTGTCACAGATTAAATTATGCGATGAATCACTGCTCCCCATCAAATAGCGTATGACCTTTGTAATGAGTAACTAGTTGTATAGATGTTTTGTAGAAGCACGTCCAACTCTGAAAATAACTTGGGTACCAGACATAAAGCAAAACCAAATCTGTATGCACAAGCTTTGAGGTTGTCAACAAGGCTGACCAGACCACATGGATTGAAGACAGGTGGTCAGATCTGGTGGCCCGCTGGTGGATGCAGGGTTTTCCCAGCTAACTGTGCCTGCCTCTGCTCTGGGGCTACTACTTCTTCCTTGCAGTATTACACAGTGAGGTGTTGACAGAGAAGAATATTTGTATCTTGAAATTTTGCTTTGAAATGAACATAATTTTAAGGTAGCACTACCTGTGGCAACTTCATAATGAGAGCTTTTAAATGGTTCAACAGCAGTGTAAAGCAGCAGAAAGTATTTCATTTGCATTAATACTACCTCAACAGCTGCTCCCTCACACCAGAAATGCACAGCAACTAATTATTATTTCATAATCAATTATAAAGGAGGTCCTAATGAGGGATCCATGAACCCCCATGGGTTCTTGAGGGTGGTCCAAAGGGTCCTCAGCAAAATGGGGAATAGTTCATTAATCAGCATGATGAAAGAGGTTTATAAGGAACCCATATATATATCTTTCTATTATTTATTTTTAAAAGTCATTACACTGTGCAAATTGTAATAACTTATAGAGGGATAAACTGTTTACTGAGGTAATGCAGCAAGTGAGAAGTAGGGTCATTTTCTCATAATCTTACATACAATGCGATTAATTTTTTAAACCAGTGGAGTCGCCCCCTGTTGGCCATTAGAAAGAAAGTAGGTCAAAAGTGCTTTCACCATTCAGACCTGGAGGCTCTGTCTGTTTTATATACAGTCAATGTATTGAACTCTCTGTTCGGTGATAATACTACAAGACAGCTTTATTGGAAGTGAGCCCATCTGTGTCATGCAAATATACAGCACCATCAACCACTAAATACCAAGCTGATAGAGTGCGCCCATCTTATCTACTGCCCCAGCAACAGCTGTGGGCCAGTGACAGGTCAACCAGTGTTGCTATCAGTAATCTACTCATGTTCTCAAGAGTGCCAACACTGGTCACAACTGTTTCCCCATCAGCCAAAGAGCAATAACCCGAAGCTGGCACTGTTATTTTCAGTAAATAAAAAGCGTCGGGGTGGGATTTTCTTATATTTTCTCCCCAAAAAAAGACAATAAATTTAAAAGGCGACTTAAATAGCACTGTAAACCACAAACCGCAACAACTGCACATCAGTTGTATGATAGAGATGCAGGGTGCAAGTTTGTGAGTTACTATGAAACAACAGTGACACGAGTTCACCACATCCTGCAGTCTACAGCTGCTGCCACAACACCTTGTGCCTCTGTAACAACACACACACACACACACACACACACACACACACACACTTGTCAATGCATGATACTGGGATACAATGCATAAGAAGGAAAGGACTGGAATGGTATTAGCATGGATTCCAGTGAATGGCTTACACTGACATCAGATAGTCTTTGTAAAAAAAAGTCGCAACAACTGGATACTGTATATCTAATCAAGCCAATGAGAACAATTATGGATCCCTTTCTCTTCGCAGCAGGAGCAAATAGCGTACCACTGCTCAACAGGATTGCTGAGGCACTGAGACAGCAAAAGCATGAGCTCACAGAGGCAGACAGAGTAACCTAATCCCTGTGACAGCCTGCTAAAATCACAGCCTCTGCTGCCTTCTGGAATGTGCTCTGTATGCTCACTGCTCACTCAGCCCCTCTGGCACTGCTGCACTTCCTCCAACTCACACCAAAACTCGCATTTCGGCCACGGGGGGGCTGGTCCACTTCATCCACGGACAGCGCGGGACTGGTCGATAAATTTATGCTTTTTTTCGAGTCGCACCACGGCAACTGAAACCCATGAGACTGCATCTCATCCCAGCTGTCCTAGATTCTCTCAAAACAAAACAGCAGCACAGCAGCAAAGGGTCATGGGAGACTTGGCAGGCCAGCTGTGAGACAGGAAGTGTGGACACAAGGGTGACCGGATGATGGGAAAGTGATGCAATCTGACAGAGAGCAGGCTTGACCTCTGAGTAAAGATGAGTCCTGATAACTTATCTTCGCTTTGCATTGATGCATGTAATGTACTTCAATTAGGGGCGGAGATCATGTTCTGTTGATGGGAGTTAATATGATGTTCCCCCATTAAGAAAATCATATTGTTCCAGTAAACAGAGTTTTGGGCTAAGCATATAGACTCCTGACTGTGTGAAAGCAGTTGGTTATCCACCCCTCGAGATCACCCTCAACAGTTGAGAATGGCCTAAAATAGACTGGAGCTCATGTCCTTTGAGAATTGCCAGAGACTTACTCTCATAGCAACAACTAACACCAAAGGTTTCAAGCTGTCTTTGAGGCCAATTTCACATCAAAAGTCTCACTCTGTGCTCAAAACAAATCTGTGAGAAGTGTACACAAACGCCACTGTTTGAAATATGTTGCATAGCGATTTGGCCACAAAATGCTCAATCTGACCCCGGCGACTCCGATTATTCTACAGAGAACTTATTTCAAAAAGACAAGAGCAGTATTTGTGAGAATCGTATCCAAATGATATGATGCGTAACCGAAAAGCTCTTTCATTGCTCCAGAGCAGGGGTGCCAAAACCTCCTCCCTCAGAGGGCCAAAACTAAAACTTAACGGCAGGGTGTGGGCTGAAAGCAAACACCTATTTTATAGCGTGTTTTACGATGAAAAGTGGTACTAGAATCCCAACTGACTTCTAAGTGTCACTCTGCCCGCCGTTCTCGGATTGTGACAATGAAAAATTAATAAGGGATCCTACATATTTAAAGAGTGTTCTTCTTACAAAAACAAAAAAAACAGCTGCATTTATATCATAAGTACTTGAAGGTGCTATATGTAAGAATTTGCCACCTGTCAAATTTATAATAGTACAAAAAGGGGCAGGATTTCACCAGAGTAAGCGATAAATGCTGTTAACAAGTTCCCATTAGCTAGTTGGCTCAGGTAGCAACGGAGCTAGTGGTCCAGACTGTGAGCACCACGGAAGTGTAGGAGCTTACACTACGAGCACGGAAGCTTTGGACTAGGACAGGCCAGGGCTAGCTGGTTAGCGTGCTAAGATATGATATTTCACATTCTGTTGAAAACACCTGTTAATTTTTCAATGTTTCCAACAAAATTCCTACATTTCCCCTTTTTCAAATATATATATATATATTTTTTTTTTTCTCTCGAAACTTCTGGTGGGCTGATTTGAACGTCAAGATGGGCCAACTCTGGCCCACAGGCCCCACTTTGGCAGCCCTGATCTAGAGCTGTATACTGAACTGGAATAAAAGCCTCTTTCTTATTCAAATATGGTTTCAGTCTTCTATCAAACATAAAACCGGATACTCATTACTGAATTTCAGAATCATTACACAGATAAGGCAAATAAACAAGCCATTCTTTATTTTCACTTCCTCATTTTCACTTCACTATTCATTATGGCTGCATATTATTTACTTCACACGTGTAAGGATTGTTGTGATGCAACTGTCGAGCCCACAGACAGAGATTGCATTAGCGAATTTACTTGCATTTTTTGCGGCTGTGAAAGAACAGTATGAGATGTCACACAGCGTAAGATGCTGATAAAAATGTCTTTGTGAATGTAAAATGCTGTCATACAAAAGTTATTCATTTCGGAATGGTGAGACTAGCTCGAGATATAAAAAAGGTATGAAACAAACACGAGACGAACGTTGTGGCTTCACAACATGGGTGCATCCTGGAAAAGAGAAAGTAAAAAGAAACCAAGATAATAAGACTACAGTACAATTGTGATCTGTATCTGCCCTGAAAAGCTTTATCGAGGCATCCTTATCATACATCGCAACAACCAAAGAAAAGAAATAAGACCACCGCATTAGTCTTTGAAGACACTCGCACGTTATCTGATTAGTACCTTCTAGTAACTACACTAATTCAGTTTAATGTAGTCTACAACTGGCCTCAAAAAACACTTACATCCTCTCCGTTAGCAAAGACTTAGCAGAACATAATACCTCTCTGCAAGAAAGGATCCATTTCCTCAGACTCCACCTACAACAGCAGAGCCTACACATCCGCATCCACGCCCTGCCGGTGGCTGTAGTTGCCAGTTGTTGTTCTGGGTGGCCCATTTGCTTACAGGACCAATGATAGCCACATCCAAGCAAACTGGGATCAAGGCAAGAGCAAAATAAACCTCCAGGTTACCTCACCAACTCTGAGAGCCCTGGGGGATTTCCCAAATGACTAATCCAAGTTTACAAAGCAGAAGGATTCCTAACTTCAAGCACTACTGTACAATAAATCTGTTTGTGGTTTGGTTTTGTGTGGTGTCGGACTACTTTAAAACTACCAGTAGCATTAAGAAGTCAGTAAAAGAGATGATAACACAAAATCTAAATTGGGCCACGTAATGAACTGTAGCTGTAGACCTTGTTGCGAGTGTAGCCTTCTGGGAAAAAAAGCTATTGTTGCAGTCAAAATAGCAGATCATTTGTAAACCACAAGATAATAATCCCAGACAGCCTGTGTCAGAGAGGGGAAATTGATACGCTGGCTTCCTTTTAGTTTCGTGCATCCTGGCAAATATGAGCCCTAGGGTGCTGTCACAATAGGACTAAACAAGCCACTTGGGACACATGTCTGGGAGGGCCACGTGTTGGAACTTGTGTATGAGCATGTTGAGAGCAGGAGGCATTCCAGATTGCATGGCGATGCCACAAAAATCTGGGGTCTGCAAAAATCAACAAGATCAGCGAGATGTCGGATAGGAGTGGGACGAGCAAGACAACATGTTTCCACAGAAACCATCGTCTACATGCTTTCTGAACACTGGGAGGACCATGCTTGATGAAACTCAGTGTTGTTTTGGAAATATTGTCTGATGTCATTTTATTTATACAGCATGTTATTAAGATGCTGTAATTACAAAAAAAAAGACCAACAGAAAGACTCCTTACATTTAAATCCATCTTTAGTCTGAATAACCCCCTCCTCCACGGAAAGTGGTTACATTTTCCCTAATCAATCACTTACAACCAAAATATCCGCCTGTATACAAGGTAGTTTCAAGTTGACACTTATGCATTGCCATGCCAATATGCTGGTTTTCAAAAAGCGGTGTCCATCTTGACAATAGTGGTCACCATTGTTGTCATGTCTCCTCCTTGGTTCTGGCTTACAGCTTGCCTGACAGCAGCATTAGTCCTCCCCCACGGTGCTTACTGGATCGTCTGCTTTTCAGAGGAGAAACCACTGTTTGATGTCACGATGCCAGACGATTCAGTCTACTCAGTGAAGTGGATCTAGTCAAGGTTATGTAATGACAATTACCCGATTAGTTGCCTGAACAATCAACAGTCTGGCTTTCGATTGATGAGTTGAATTTCTGGCATGTCCAAAGTTTAAGTCCTGTTATGTAGTTTGAGTAGTTCCAAGATCCAATTTCCCACAAACTGTCAAAGGATCTTCTCTAAAATATATTGAGCTTCTTTTTAATTCATTTAATTACCAAATGTTTTATCATGTTGTTCATGTTGTCCGTAGAGCCTGACCAACATACCTGTAAAATACCTGGCCAGTATTACGGTAGATATTGGGCCAGAACCAATATATTTTTTTGTTGTCTATGACAACATGCACCACTGTGAAGACTTTGTTTACAGATTATAATGCGGATTCCCAGTGAAGTTTACTTTTTCAGTCCATTCATATCATTATACACAGGAAAGTTTGTTGTAAAATATCTCCTGTGTTTGATGATCACATTCCAGGGACTGTCGGCCAATAATTAATATCGGAATTTTCTTATATCGTAGTCAGTCCCAAAATTTGAGTTGTGGTCAGGCTTTAATTATCTACATCTTTTAGCCATATGCAGCTCCATTTTTTCCATCTTACAGAGCAGAACTGCACAAAAACTGCTCTCTACTTTTGACTCATCATCTCTAATCATCCTTGAGTACGTGGTCATCTTTTTTTGAATAAGCTTGATTGGAACAGTCATTGGACAAACTAGCCCAGTCTAGTTTAAATTAAGCGAGCAGCCACGTCATGGCCGGCCAATTTATCAGTACAGTGTGAGCATAAAAGTCGCAGTTTCTGGCTGCGCAGAGACTCTGGTCAGCGAGGCATACTGTTACATTACGCAGCACAAATCTTTCTATTAAAAACATGTTTTGTGATAGGATACTGACTTATAGTAGAGCTATATGAAGAACCATTCGAAGGCTTGAATGGTTCTTCACATGCTCACACATTTATAAATTCCTCAAAGGTGCTAAAATGTTTTAAACACTGTGGTGGAGTGAAGTGGATCTGTCAGCTACTCCTTCTGTGAACAAATTCACACAAAATATCAAGGAATAGGGGCAGCCTAAAAATAGCTTCAGCGTATCACAGTGAAACTGCAGCTGTGCCTCAAAAGTCCTCTTTCAACAAGAAGGAAATTTACATTTCTAAAAACCCATTCTTGCACATACACAACTGTTGTCATCACATAACAGCCGGAGTGAGAGTACACTCATCCTCCTTTTCACACCATCAAAAGCCACGGAAAGAAAAGCTTGAGACATAATTAACTAGTAGAGAAAAAAAGAAATGAAACTGCACACTTCTTTTCTCCTGCACTGAGGAAGTCGAATCACTTACTCCAAATGAGAAATGATAGCAAATATCTTGACCGCACTCAGTTTTGCAGAAGTGAAATGTCATCACATCAAAAAGCATCGACTGTGATGACTTTGGTTTGCAAGCATTGGCAGTGATACATATTAGAAGTTGTTCGTTAACCGTTTTCAGTAAAGTATATAGGCTAATAAAAAAGTTATGACATTCTTACCCTTATTGCTCCTGCTCGTGGCACCCTGAAAAATGTCTAAATTCCCTTTTTTTCCCAGCAGGTGACTTTGGTTACCATATGGTAAGTACGTTTACTACTGACTGTTCAAACATTCAAGCACACATGGGCAATCAAATGAAAACCTGACAGACAGAAAGAGACGAAATCATGAAGAAAAGAGGAAATGGAAGAGAGAGCATGCAATAAGTTAGATAAGGGAGATAACTAGAGAGAAGAGAGACCAAAAAAAGAAAATCCCCTGTTTCTCAATTTCAAGAGAACTCTGAAGCCACTTTCTAGACAAAATTTCTGGGCTTGTCATTTTAGCAGGGAAATTCATGGCCACATTAGATTTTTGGCTAAAATGATAAAGCACAGTTGGGTTTTCCCCCCCAGGCTGTGAGGACAGATTTGGTTGCTTGAGGCCACTTAGAAAGAAGCAAGGGCAACTCGTCACTGCGCATCCATGAGATTATACTGTTAGATCATTCAAATATGAGCCCTGTTAGAGGGTATCTGAGTCAACAAGAGCTATAAATAGGACCCAGATGAAGTTTACCGGGCCAAATCCCTGCATTATCAGCATGCACACATGCATAGTGAAAGCTTCAGTTCAGGGGGGTGAATCTGAGCTCACGACCTGGCAGCTGATAGGTGCAAATGTGCTCCATAGGTCCCCTAATTGTCATTTTAACAAGGCTTACAAATTGGCCCCAACGCCCAAGAGAAATATAATATCAGCCTTTGAACAGGTCACGCTGGTAAGCAGGTCTCCACCATCGTTCTCCCAGCAAACGGTGGCTCTCCTCCCTCTGACTCCCACTGAGAACAGAGCTGCAGCAGACCAAATGTCTCTCTCCCCCTTCTCACCTCCCTGAAACCTTAATGAGAGACTGCGAAGAGGTCTGTCAGTGTGACAATAATTACAGAAACTATACTATTCAGCAGCTGCAAAAAGATCCCCCCTTTGGCGTTTGGAAAGACACACATGTCGCTGCTACCCCCTTAAATCATTCAGCCCCAAACGACCGACCGCATATCTCCAAATTAATATCTGCGAGATAAAAAGACTCGGGCCGGGTAAATCAGCTGATTGTTCCATGGCGCTGTTGACCAAGTTTTATAATGGGCCACACAAATATAAGCCAGTAGAGCTTGCCAACAATTATACAGCCTTATCGGCCATTGTGCTACCGAAGCATGACATTTAGTCTGGCTTTGGTTGTGTAAGGTAGAAACAATGTTGGGAGATAAACAGGAGGGGGCAATTATCCCAAATCTTGCCCAAAAACAGAAATTGTTTCACTTACACAGTATTTGCCTACCTATTACTGGTCTCCCTAGGTGGGTGTAAGCTCAGACATTTTCCTACTAGTGAGTTTCACTCTCTGAATCTGAGAGGAACTGATTAATCCATTGACAAATAATTATTTCGCAACAAATCTGGGCACAAGCTAAAAAACACACAAATCGTTTTTCTGGTGTCAGCCTCTCTCCAATGCTTTTAGATTGCTGAACGATGGAAATGGTCGCTAAATCCAAAGCATCAACGAAAGGCCATAAAGAGTATGCAAACGTGATGTGATAAAGTGACTGCGACAACTGATAACTGGCTGTTTAAAGGGGAAGTATGTAGTTCTGGAGAAGAAAGTACAACTCAGAATATTAATATTTACAAAATGAATGGAGGTAATAAAAAAAAAACTCTCTTCCCCAATAAACAGTCAAGATCAAGGTATCCATTTCATCATCATTAAAGCCTGATTACACTGCCATTAACAGGAGGAATAAAGGGGCCATTTAAAGTGTTATTGCAGCCTTTGCGTGGCTGTTATTGACGCCAGAAGAAATGGAAGAAGTAGAAAACGGTGTAGAGAGTTATCCATCAACCTGGGGATATGTCTGAGGAACCAACACAATGATTAAAAGGGGTTCTATGTAGGCAGAATTTTAATATCTACAATGTGAATGAGGTAATAAAACAAATCAGAAATATTGAATTTTTTCACAACCGAATAAACAAGCTGTTCTCAGAGGAGAAATAAGGTCCCCAGGACACTGTTGGAAGCAACCTATAAACAAAGTACAACAGAATGATATTGTGTTGTCCTTTCAGGTCAGAAGAGAGTTTGTTTAGACAGATCTTTCTCTCCTGATTAAAATGAATTCTCCAAAACTACATATTGGACCTTTAACACAAGTACAGGGAGTCAGAAGTTGAAGTCAGGGAATGCCTCCATCATGATCATGACCAAGCTGAGTCTAATGACTGAACAACAACATAAACTTGTGCATTAATTGTAATTAAATACAAGTCATGCAGGCAGAAGCGAGCCCAGCGAAGAAGACACTGTGACTGCAGTAAATAAGAAGATGCAATTTGCTCTGTAAACCCGTTTACAGTGGCTGCCGTGAAGGCGTCCTCTCCATTTTTTTCCAACCTCACAAATAAAAGCGTTAACGTGGTGCAGTGTAGCCACATTCACAGGTCTGTGCAGCAGTTTTATCTCAGCCTTTATCTTATAAACTTAAGCTTGACAGCGTGTCACGCCATCTAAACTTGGCTAACGTTAACCAAGGAAAATCCCCACACACAGACAAAAAAAAAAAAAAAAAATTCTTCCAGTGGGCACAATTACATACTGGTTGCAGCCAAACTAGCCCTTAGCCAGCTTGGTAACAGTGTTGGCCATGTTGGCAAGGCGACAGACTGGTTTTTTGTCTGGGTTAACAGTTAGCTGTTAGCCGACGTGACTTATAACGTTACTCGGCGAATTCAGGGATAGCAGGGGAGCTAGCCTGTAGCTCTCATGAGAGACGTTGGTGCGGTAGCCTGGATGAGATAGCTTCACCGTCAGTGGCGGCTCAGATTCATACCCTGCTCAGTCATACCACGTCTTACCCGATTGCTGATGTCCACCTCTTCGTGTCTCCTTTCGGGATAATTCAGCGTCTTCAAGAGTCACGCAGACTGGAAGTGGATGCACACGTATGATATCCAGGGTCCCTGGCTAGCAGACAGTTAATTTTCCACTCCAACAAGCTAGCCTAGCTGATGAGACGCTGTGCCCCGTTGGAATAGCATTTCTGTATCAAAGCATGTCATTGCTCAGCAGCGCGGCTAGGCTAGCTAGCAGCAGCTTCACAAGCTGTTCAGACTCCGACTCCCGCCTGCTCGCACCCGATTGGCCGCGGAGGAGTCGACCCTCTGCTGATTGGACAGCGGCGCTGTCAGTCAATCAGACTGCAGCTGCTGATGTTTTGCGTTCCCACAAGCATCCATCATGTTTTTCTGCTTTGTGAGGGCAAAGAGTCAACCTTATCACCACTGAGACACTTATATGAAGAGAGAAATAGACGAAGATATTTTGTTGTTTTATAGTTAGGTTTAACCTCTTTATTATCTTATCTAATCTGGCTTAGAATCAGATGTCCAAAAGAAAAGTTGAGCTCATTGCATTTAAAGCACTGAGTGCGGTCAAAAGATTCACTCTGTAGTTTGGGGGAATTAACTTTAATTAGAAAAGAGAAAGAACTTAATTGACTGACTTTTTGTTTAGCCTAAAAAAAAAACTAAACAAACAAACTCTCTTCTCTTCATCACTGAATAAACTAAATAAACAAACCGACCTTAAAGGACAACACAATTTCGTACTGCACTGTGTTTATATTTGGTGGACCCCGCCACCTTTCTAGCTTCAAACAGTGCTCTGGGGACCTTGTGTCCCTCTGAGAACAGCCTGTTTATTCAGATATTTAAGAAAATAAATATTTCTGAGTTTGTATTTTTATCGCATTGCTATTCTGAGAATTCTGAGTTTGATTTTTTCTCTCTAAAACTACATAGTGCCCCTTTAAATGTCATGCTGTAATGCAGAATTAGCACTTTTTACAACTTTATTTTGAATTGACAACTTGCCTTGAAAAACATAAAGGGGAATTATGAAAGTGTGGGCAATCAGCTCACATAAAAAAAAAATGACCTCTATTCTTAAATTATGAGGAAAGTTGGCCACAGATAGCAATATATTGTCTTTACTTTAAAGTATGGCCTCATATGACAAAAAGATAACTATATAGAATAGTTGGAAAGCTTGTTGTTTTTGAGCTTTTCGGCAAAAATGCTCAGTCATCTGTACTGTGAAGCACTCATACAGATGCTCACAGACATACATATGATAACTCATCATTAAATTCCATTCAGGCCCCTCCTGGGAAATGATGGTGCTTCTAATAAACATGTCTGTGGTGAAGAGGGTTGCAGAGTAATTTGGAAGGTTGTGCAGCTCGCTGCAGGATGCAATCTGTTTCCTGCTCAAACAGATGGGCCTCCTCTACATGTATTCTGCTGTGTGCACCCAAAAACCCATCTCAAAACACGACTGTAGTAGAAGACGCACAAATGGAGACTGAACCAGCGTTATCTGTTTATTCACCTTTTTTAGTTTGAAAAACAAACTTGAACTACCGATCACCGTGTTTTAAAAGAAAACGCTACACAAACAGAATGTGTTTTCGATATAAAAATACATTTCACACCATCATGTGCTTATGATGGTGGGTGTTTAACTTTCGGTTGTCAATGAATGGAGCTTGTAGTTTACTCACCATGTGATTTACTGTGACATCAATGATAGAAGATTGTAGACACACAGAATGATTTCCACAACACCTCTGTTATGTGTGTGTTCACAACCGCAGGACTGATTATAGCTGGCGTCAAAAGAGATAAGTTAAACATTCAACAGAGTGTCATAAATTTAAACACTTTATGTGACACTGTGTGTACAAACAGCTTTAAATGAATCCAATAACTTTTATTCTGCTCACTAAATGAAAAGTGCTTGGATGGAGTGTGTTATGTAATGTCTTTAAAGTGATGCAACAACAGCCCTTAGCTGGGTTTTGTTAACCAGTGGATGTAGCACTAATCATCTCCAGAATTCACTGTAGTAAAGTATTACTTCAATAATGAAGTGGATTGTGAATGCCACCTGCTGGGCTGTTAGTGGAACATCCGTGTTGTGTCAGCTTTGTGCCGCAGCGTGCAACACGTCCTTTTTCATCTGCTCTGCATCATCATTCTTTCATTGCATCACTTTTTGCTTCACCCTGGGGGACTCACACACAAACCGAGTGCCTCAGTTTTTTGTTTTTTTTTTCAGAGGGGGGGGGGTTATTTGACACAGAGAAAGGAAGCATTGCTGGTGGTGAGCCACTGAAACGTCCACCACAGAAAAAAGCAGATGGTCT
This sequence comes from Sparus aurata, assembly GCF_900880675.1. Classification (NCBI taxonomy): domain Eukaryota; kingdom Metazoa; phylum Chordata; class Actinopteri; order Spariformes; family Sparidae; genus Sparus; species Sparus aurata. The sequence continues at coordinate 21,892,415 of NC_044205.1, forward strand.
CATGTTGTTAAAGCCAGGGGACTTTAATTTAATACGGTGCACCTGCCTCTGGGCATTAGTTTGATGTGCGTCTGAAAGTAAACAGAAGCAGCGTCCAGGGACGTAATCGGTGGTGTTAAATATAGAGCAGCGACGGGGCCAGAACATACATGAGAGGCAGTAAAATAAGTGCAGTATGTGCACAAGATATATGCTGCATGGCTAGTTCTCTGTGTGATCCCCAAATATTATTTCTGTAAATTAAGATTACATTTCAGTATTCTTATAGAGGCTGGCTCCTCTATAGCAGCACTTCTTATAAATTATTTAGACTCTTATGGCAAGCGGGAGATTAAGGCTGAGAAAAGAAATACCAGTTATTTTATGAAGCGTGGGTGGTATCTATTTTTATTCTTTCATTCCTTGTACGTTGTATGAATGATTTCTAGGCTGACATTTACACAATCTGACAGGTGTGGCAGTGTGACGACAGAGAGATTCACAGCACCCTGTTGATGTAACAATGATAAAAGGTGCTGTAATTTAAAGGTGCACTGTGTAGTTTAGGGGAAGACGGGGAAAGATGATCATTGGCTGTTTTATTCAAAGTCAATAAACAAACTGACCTTAAAGGACAACACAATTTCATAATGTTTTACTTTGTTTATATTTGGCGGACCCTGCCACCTTTCTAGTCTCAAGTGACGTCTCGGCCCTCGGCTTGTTTTTTCAGTTATGGAAAAAAACATATATTTCTGAGTTTGTATTATTACCTCATTCATATTGTAAATATTACGATTCTCCAAAACTACACAGTGCCCCTTTAAGGTAACATTTTACCTCAGGGCTCCTCTGTAACGTCATCTTTTAAGAAATATATTCAGACCGTCTTGGAGAGCAACAGACTGGAGCCAAGTAAAGCAATACCAGTTATTTTATGAAGCGGGGTGGTATTTATTTTTATTCTTTCATTCCTTGAACGTCGTACGAATGATTCCTGGACTGACATTTACACAGTGTGACAAGTGTGGCAGTGTGACAACAGAGAGAGATTCAGCGCACCTTGTTGATGTAACCACGATCGAGAGGTGCAAATCATTTAAATGATCATCTTACACTGCCACTCACAAGACCAGATTCAATACGGTTTAGAAAGAGCAAAATCCATCACAGAAGTTAAAGGAGCAATATGTAAGAATTGGCCATGTCTTGAGTTAATACTCCAAACCAATAGCGGGCAGCATATTGCCAGAGGAACTGCTAACTGCTGCTAAGTGTAGCTGGTTACCTCAGCTAGCCATGTAGCTAGAGCTCCTGTTTGCTGTGTTGCTCACTATCGGACCATAACCTCTTCAAGTACAAAGTGGGCTAGCTTGTTAGCATGCTAACATAAGTAGGTTTCTCTGAAACACAACATACAGACGTCTCTGATATATGGTCAAAACGGCTATTTCTTCACATTCTTTTAATAATTATAGGTTTGGTTTGTTTAAAACAAAAATTCTTACATAGTGCACCTTTAAATTGACTCTTTTTTTTTTTTTCTTGCTGACACTGTGGACACAATTTGACATTAAAGCAGTACTATCAGGGGACATGGTCACCATATTACATTTGTCTTTTATTTCACACACAAATATTAAGACATTAGTTACACAACTGGCACCCTTCCAACAACACAACAATACAAAATCATCAGATGAAGATCCAGACATTCTTTAAAATTGCACAACCAAGCAACATTGTAAACAAATAGACCGACATATCAAAACTCATTTGATGGGCGAGTCTAGGATCTCTTGATAATCCTGCCGGATGGCCCTGCTCACCCTGTACAGCTTGACTCCTGTCAGGGTGAACACGCTGATCATGATGACCAGACCTCCTATGACGTCGTAGACAGACGGGATCATCCTCAGAACAATGAGCTGGAGGAACATGGCAACCACGATCTCTAGGTGCTGCACGGTGCTGACTAAGGCCGGATGAAACTTGTTTAGAGCATAGTAGACTCCGAGGAACGCCACGGTGGAGCAGATACAGATCCCAATTAAATAGCCCCAGGTCTCCCCATCCAGAGGGATGATGGGCTCCTGCATGACAAACATGGTGGAGGCACCCCACACCGTGCCCGTCCAGCCGAAGGTAAAGAGTGCCGTCCACATGCTGACGCGCTCCTTAATGGCTCTGTAGACGATCATGGAGAGGGCAGCGGTCAAGCCGGCCATCACTGTCATTGTGTAGCCAAAGGCCTCCTTCCAAAACCCCAGCCTGGACTTCTCCTCGTCTGCTACGTTTGGCACCATCACCAGGCACAGACCGAACACGCTTCCCACCACCGTGACCACATCTGTGTAGCCCAGCCTCTCGTCCAGCAACAGGAAGGCCAGGACTGCACTGAAGACTGTGGTGGAGGCCCGCCACATGATGGTGCCATTGCTGGGCGGTACTATGGCGAACGAGGTGTAGGCGCAGGTGATCGAGATGACGTTGCACACACCGTAGAAGAAGAGACGGAGCCGGTAGCCCTTGGGGCCAAAGGGGGCCTCGTGGTAGTAGACGACCACCAGGATTGACAGCACTTGGATCACGGAGCGGATGAAGAGCAGCTCGAGGGAGGGCACTTTGGAGCGGTCGGCTGCCAAACGAGTGATCAGCGCCACACAACCGTGAGCCACCGCCGCCCCGAACAAGGCCATCCAGGTCACCCTGGAGGCCAACACATTCGCCTCGCCGAAGCTGGCCAGCTGGCCTCCGACCCCCTTGTCTTTTTGCACATTTGGCTGCTTAGGCTGGGTCTCCATGGTTCCAAAAAAAGTCCTGCCACTTTTGCTCTCTGACACCAGTCTCTTTCCCACATTAGCCTCCGCGAAGGCGCCAAAGTCCTCAAAGGAGGGCGCGTCATCGTACCCTTCGTCGCCAGGCTGGGGGAAGTGGGTGGCGTACTTCACCGTCACCGTGTCTGGGTGGATCTTAACCCGCTTTTTTGATCCGTACTGCAGCGAGGACGAGGATACATCCATGTTTCTTTATACTTCAGATCTGAAAGAATAATCGTTGCAGTGTTATTTTCCACTGAAGTAATATTCAGATATTTTTCACCCTGTGCTCTGATTTTTTGCTTCTCTAAAAAAAAAAATGTTTGCATAATTCATCACCTGCTTTCTAAGTATCCAACCCTCACACCCGCAGAACACACACATGTTGACACACACAAACAGAAAGCACACACACTAATTACCCCTATCTCCCTTACCTTTTGACTGTGCCTAGCCTTACTAAGTGTTGTGTTACTTCTATATATATCCCACGCAAGGCTCGGGAGTATAAGCCGAGCAGCAAACACTGTGAGGCTGATGCAGTCTGATGGGGATGAAATTACATAACAGGAAACCACAGAGGGGACAATACGTGAATGTGGGCCACTTATGACATGAATGGAGTTGTACATCTTATAATAGCAAACCCTGGGAGGGGAGGGAAAAAAAAAAAAAACTGTGAAAGGGTTAAATGCAGCTGAATGTTTTGGACGTTCCCCTTCGCTGAGGAGAGATTCCTGATGCTTAAACAGAAAAAAATTTATTTCTGGGAGTGAGGATGACCAAATTCATAAAAACAGGCTGTTTGAAAAAAAGAAAAGAAAAAAAAACGAATAATCCTGTCAGGGTTGAATCTTTTTTTTCAGATCATTACTTCTAACATTCATGCTGTCAATTCCTTCAAACACAGCATGGATCAAAACCACAAGGGGGCAGAGATAAACTCTGATCCTCTCTCTCCTCTCCTACTGGGGGTCGCTCCTCCTTTTTGAAACATGCATAAATATAACTTGATTTTTTACTATAAACGATGCAGGTGTGATTTAAGGTAGTGAGATGGGGATATAAAGGAGAAAAATGTCTTTATTAAGTCGGAGAAGACGCCGTTGAAGAAATGCTGGGAGCGCTTGAAGCCAATTAAGCGAAAGGCTCAACGTCTTGTCCAAAGAAATACACAATTTTCAGTAATTCAAGACAGAAAAAGCACGAGTACAAATAATCATTTCCTCTTAAAGATAAGCGCTCGTGTTGATATGCGATATGTTTTGAAGAAACATGACTCAAATGTGGTTTTAACTTAAAAAGAGCGTCAGTTTGCAGGCGTCAAGAGAGAAAAAAAAAGGAGAATATCAGCAAACGTCTTACCTTTTGTTCTTTGAATAGTTCCTATGAATGCATGAACCCTGGGTTTGTATCATAAATGAAGATCTCGTTTGATTTCTTGGTCCTTACATTCGCTCATTTTCCCCATCGTCCCCTCCGAGCGATGCGCCTCCTGGAGATGCGTACTGCCTGTTCGCTCTGCGCGCCGTCGATGGACGCTGCTGCTGCTGCTGCTGCTGGTGGTGGTGAAGCTGAAGCTGCTGTTGCTGAGGGTGATGGTGGTGATGGTGATGATGAAGCTGAAGCTGAAGCCAGGAGGGGGTTTGGGGTGGGAGGAGGGGGGGAGAGAGAGAAGCAACTGTCGCTGTCACAGCCAGTGGTTTCTCCTCCTCTTCCTCCTCCTCCTCCTTCCTAAGACTGCTCCACACCTCATATTCGTCATCTCTCAGGAGGGAGAAAGAGGATGTGCGTTGGTCATCATCAACATCATCATGTTCAGAAGACAGAAACCCATCCGCTTTAAGAGGAAGGTCTGATTTCCCTGTCTGTATTAATTAGGGTTTGACTAAGGGAATGGATCTTGATGATGGTGTGGGTCATGATTTTACCCCCTGCTACACAACCTAATGGCCAGAATAAACATTAGCAACTGCAAAAACACAAGTTAAAGCTTATTTTTAATACTTTAGTTTAGGCACAAAAGCCAGTTGGTTATGGTTAGGAAGAAATCATGGTTTGGCTTAAAGTGTCTATTTTGGTCTCCAAAAACATGGCCGGAAATGTCCCAAAGTCGTCTTAGAAACACCCGGTTTTGCTGCCACAAACATGGCTGGAAATGTCCCATGGTGTCCTTAAGATATCTGGTTCTGGTCTCCATGAACACGGCTGGAGATGGCCTAACTTCCTGTGGAAAATATCCAGATTTGGTCTCCACAAAGACAGTTGGAAATGTCCCTATAGGTTTTCTTAGAAATATATGGTTTTGACCACCTCAAACATGGCCGGAGATGGCCCGACTTCCCAAGAAAAATATCTGGATTTGGTCTCCACAAACATGGCTGGAAATGTCCCCAGGTTTTCTTAAAACATTTTTTTTTTTTCAAAAACGTCTGGTTTTGTCCCCACAAACGTGACTGGAGATTGCCTGACATTCCGTGAACAATATCTGGCTCTGGTCTCCACAAAGACAGGTGTCCTTGAAAAAATATGGTTTTGATCACCTCAAACATGGCTGGAGATGGAGTGCATTCCCAAGAAAAATATACAGATTTTGTGCCCACAAAAACAGCTGGAAATTGTCCTGAAGTCTCCTGGAATATTCCCGCTTTTGGTCTCCACAAACACTCCTGGAAATGTCCTTAGGTCCGCTTAAAGCACACCTGGTCTTGTCACCACAAACACGGCTTGAAATGTCCACAGGTGATCACCATAAACATGGAGATGGCCAGACTTCCCATGAAAAACATCCAGTTTTGGTCGCCACAAAGACAGCTGGAAATGTCCAGAGATGTCCCTTGAAAAAACTTTTTTTTTTTAGCCATGAACACAGATGGAGATGGCCTAACTTCCTGTGAACGATATCCCATTCCCTCAAAACCTGGAGACGTTTGGAGAAACGTTAACTACCTGATTTATAGGCTTGTTTGCAACACCTTTGTTTGGCCCACATGTGCGGATAGATTCTGAATGATTGCTTTATTTGGTGTCGAGCTGTGATTCCCATTAATCCTTTCTGGGAGACTCATTAGCTTAAAGAAGACTCTCCTGAGACCCCTGGTTCTCTGCTCTCGCTGCTTCCTCCTAACCACCTGAGAACAATACATTCCTGTCCGCCTGGCTTTAGGAAGGTCGCTTTAACCATCACTTTAATACGCTCAACACATTGATCTGTTTGGTGGGCCACATGTATACTGAATACTGACGTGAATAAAAAGTGGCATATCTTGATAAAAAACAGGCTTGCACTTGAAGTCACTTCAAGAAGTTGAAAGCACTAAAATTAGATTGTTCTGTTTAACCTGCAGGCGGTGCAACAGGAAAGATAGATCATACGACCACGAGCTGTCACCGCCTCTGTGACACGACTGTGAACTCATACAGAACGCCATGTTAGGTGATCTTGTTGCTCTGTGTCCGCATTTATATTACTAAGCTATTCACAGACAGCATTAACCAGACTGCAGGGAAAATTAACTTGACTGGCCTGTAATGGTTGCACTAATTGTGGTACTTAAAGACTATTTCATTATTGTATAATGTTTTGAATAATGTGGTTTTCAGGGCACCCTGGTAGAATAAATACATTTCTCATTGCATACTGTAAGTTAATTCTTCAGTACATTTGACAGAAGTCAAGGATGATTACTTCAGAATTATTGGCATAAAACTACAGGAGATCGTCATATTCAGCTGTTACGTAATTGTTGCATTAAATGAACAGTAGGACATAATATGTAAGAATTCTGCATTAAAAGGTCTAAAAACAACTACTTACATTATGGCAAATGTTCAAACTCAGAGAAATCTTAGTTACTTAAGCTAGTGGTTCGTTTATTTTGGTCACCTGTCTTCGCTACGGAGTAGGCCAACGAGAGAAAAACGCAAATAAAACTTTAAAACATTACCTCATTTATGAACATTTGTGCAAGATTCACCTGAGATAGGTCTTCATCAGCACTGGCGGTTATTTAAATGGTTGGTACGAGTGTTTATTCAGCCCCAAACAGCCAGATTACTGTACACTAGCTGGAAAGATAGTTAGCAGCGAAGTACATCGGTTAAATTCAGGTCGAAACAGCTCAGAATCCGATGTGACTCTGGGTGTTTTTTCCTCCAGAGAGTCGGCTTGGCACCTGACTCTCTTTTCCACTGCTAGCTAGCTCTGAGCAGCTGCCGGGGCTGCACCCGGCCCTCCACACAACACTCGGCTTTTCACGCCAGGAGATGGAGGGGAAGGTGGATATGATTTCATGTCTGCTATGAGACAGTTAGCTCAGCATACAGACTGTAAAAAGGTGGAAACAGATTGCCTGGCTTTATCCTAAGGTTAAAAACGGCTTTAAGAGCTTAAAGGTCTTAATTAACATTTAATGGGAGCTAATCTTCATAACTAGTGCGTGGACACAAGAGCTGTGTGTTCAAAATGTCTCCGAGATTGTGCATGAAGCTGCGACTCCGTAAGCATCCAGCGTCTGCGCCACAACAGTAAACGGAACAAACTCTAAATCGCCTCACAGCTCATTGAACCACAGCGAAAGCGGGAGGCAACAGTGTCGTGTCTGTTCCTTTTACCATCCAGGGTGAATTATCCAGCCATTAAAAAATCATGGAGGGGGTTTTCCTGATTTTCCTGAAGAAAACCTCTGACTGTTGGAAGTAGAGCTGAAGGAAGTGAAATACTGGTGGTTTCTTATCGTCGCACTTAGAAGGGCGGAATGAAGCTGCTCTATCAAACATCTCTGGGGAGGTGGCAACACGTTAAGCTTCCCTAATCCTGACTACACTCATTTTAAGTCAGGCAGCTTTAGCAGAGGCTCTTGCCAGATGCCTCATAGAATAAGAGTATGGATTGTATTATATATCATCTAGTGTGGACAGTACCAGTCTTTTGCAATCTTTTTACACATAAGTAGCTTGTATACTTGAAATTGCTCATGAATGTGTGAAAAGAGAGTTTATGTGGTTTGTTTGGGCATAAAATTGCTTCCCCCAAAAAAACACATAGCGCCCCTTTAATATGCCCTCTAGTGCAGCAAGTTTCAGTGCAGCTTCTTCGCATCACACAACATTTTGGATCCCTGCAAACGCGACCGATAATTTGTGACGAGGAACAACACTCCGCTTGCACAACACGCGGTTAATGAGTGGAAAAAAGAAAAAAAAAAATCTCAAGTCATGTGCAAAACCTTGTACTTCTCCTGCGAGGAATCACACTCGTGGAGGTTGAGCGCTGATCGGCACAAAGCAACACCACGATTAACCAGTTTTCTTGTTTCGGGAAATGAGGGAGGCAGATAAGCGGAAATGGAGCTCTGCGGGTCGTCTACTTAATGTTGCTTCAGAGGCTGTCATGTTTTAAAACAGAAATTAGGGAAAGGCGTCCAACTGGTTTTGATGATTTCTGGGATTCTGCCGCAGGAGCTCGTAGAGAAAGATATAACTCCTTACCTGTCTCTGCAGCCATCACCTCATATTGCCTGCCCTCCAGTCTTCATATTCTCTCAACGAGCCGTTTTCCACTGAAGCTGGAAAACATATTGCCCCCATTGGCTTTTTGCTGAGCATATTGGATAAGATATGAGAGCCTTGAGGGGTGTTTTCGTATTGATCACCTGTGTTCTTTGCACATGCGGCTGATTTATCCTCCGTCTGGGGCTTACGCCGTCTGTCAAGGACCAGGCAGGTATATCTCTGTTTTATTGGCCGTAGATCAGAAAAAAAAAGAAGAAAAAAAAAGAGACAAATACCCTCCCTTCTGTTGCTTGCTGACTGACAGGCTTATGCTGCAATTTAAGGATTTGGAGAACAGGGACGGTGATAGCAGGGCTGTCAGTGACATCGAGCTAATGAAGTGCAATGAATAGAAGATGGGAAGGGCTTGAAAAGGCAATTTGTGTGTGGGTGGTGAGAGAATGGATGTGGTTTGTGTTTACTCACCTTTAGGGCAGATGAAACCAAGGACCAGAGTGAATATGATCAAGCATGCCTCACAATTTTTTACTTACAAACTAGACCAGGGCCACATATCTATTGAACACACAGTATTTACCAATTTATGACCACATAAAAGAACATTTCAGCTTGTAGCACAGTTATAATGTTCACCAAGCCGTGAATTGAACAAGCCAGACGTTTTTTCCAGCATGATGCTACCTGCCAGCGTCGCTCTGACGACAGCTCATCCCCGTCCGCAAGCCATCTATTTGCTCAACCCCCCCCCAAAAACCAAACTGGGCCTCATTCTTTCATGAATCTTAAATGGGGCAAACTCAGCAGTTTGTTCTAAATCAAGCCCTCTTTAATAAACCATGAGCAGAGGAGGATTCATATTTTTTGTGAAGAGGAGCTTATTGTCCGGTTCCGATGTTCTTTTCCACTCCAACCAAAACCGAAGACACAAGTAAAACAAATGAATTGTTTCATTAATTGTGACATTAATTGTGAACATTTAATACTACAATTTGATTCATATCGTAACTTGCTTTCCTTGTCATTATCTTCTCATCACCGTGCTTATAGAAAATATAGTTAAGGGAATTAGAAAGGTGCAATATGTAAGATTTGAAGTTCTGTCGAATTCATACTCAAAAACAAATACGGCGCAACGTCACCAGAATAGCCACCAACTGCTGCTGCTGTTAGCTAGTTAGCTCGGTTAGCTGTGCAGCTAGCAGTCCGGACGAGGAGCTGGGAGCACTGGAGACTAGCACAGGTGCTTTGGACCAGGTAAAGCTGTGGCTAGCTGGTCTCTGCAACACATTACATCACAACGTCTTATTGTCAGAAACCAACCTTTAAAGCTTATTAACTGTTCCTAGTACAAAGGTTATTGCATTCATAGTCTCAAAGTGTCACTCTAATAATAATAATTTCTTATCTCACATAATTCTCACCTCAATTAGCCCTACAGTCCAAACAAACGCCAGAGGAAGAAAGCACATGGAGGAGATAATTGACCATATGGTGCATCAGTCCGACTTTGACAACACGATGACGAGCGAGCGCAGACTGTACCTTCGAAGAGTGCTGCTCACAATTCTGCCAATTCAATAATCCGAAAAATTAAAAGATAAGATGCACTCTTATGTAAAACAAGGTCATCGTGCTCAAATATCAGCAAATTGTTCCCTATCAGAAACATCTGTTCAGTTAGAATGTGAATGCTTTTTCAATGTCCCCCTCGCTCTCTCGATCAAACTTGTACTCGCTGTAGCAGACGACGAGTTTTAACACATTATTTTTTTTCTCTTACTGTGATATTATCAGCGGGTCGGAGCCGCAGAGGCTGCGAATAATTACATTCTGGCGCTCCGGCAGCTGTCAATTGTCTGTCTAGGTTTCGCTTCGCTCCCTCTTCGTCGTGCTGGTGAGAACTCTCCGTAACTCAATAGTCAGTTGAGCTTATCATTTCTTTCTGAGGGAATTTTTTTTAAATTAGAGCACCATTTGGGAGAGATGTGGTGGGGTCTGTCATTAGTTTCAGATGTCTCGCAGCGAGCTCGTGGGTGTACCTCGAGACTGTATTAGCATGATTGAGTGCGAGCAGCAGATGGGTCACTTTAAAATCTGCCTCATTCTTTTTTCTGTGGGTAATTGGCCGGAGGAAAGTTGTGTCCTAGTGTGTGTGTGTGTTTATAAGTCTGCATAAACACAAAGATAACTGATAACTGTGTATACTGGATGCATGCATGTAATGTGTGTTTTTTCCTGACCGTCTTTCATCATATGACAGATTTTAGCCACCTAAAAAAGATATATCTGTTTATATTTTGTAGTTTTGGATAAGTTGAGACTTGTTTCATTTCTGTAAGCCTTGTTTGCAGCCAACTGAAATAACCCTAGTTTAGAAAATTATTTCAAACTATAGCCACTCAAAAACTTGCTAGCTAGCTATAACAGTGGCTGCAAGCTAGTAAACTTTTTCTGTTTTGGGGCATTTCCTGCCCAGTTCCCAAAGCATGTACTATATATTTAATTGTTTCACTGACACTGTGCATGTAGGCCTAATCCCTGAGAAAAAAGAGCTCTATAGTGTATTAGCTAAGAGAGCAAAAATTAGCTTAGTTAGAAGCTAACTAAGAAAGTGGCTACAAGCTAGCTAACTTAAAACAGTATTAATGTAAAAATACATCTAGTATATACCTTTTAAGAAACTCTGTGAAAATAGGATAACAGAATCACAATCAGTATTCCTTAATTGTCCCACGAACGGGGAAATTTGTTTGCCACAGCAGCCAAAGGACAGAATATTACAGAAAAGACAACAATAGTAAAAAATAAACAATGTAATTAAAAAAGGTAAGAAATAGAATAGACTTATATTTATAAGTTTAGTCGATCTAATGCTAAGCTATTCTGCATTATTAGGAGAGAAAGGCCTTTAATACAGTTCGATTGCGTGGGATAATGTCAGATTCAGGAAATACACACATACTGTAGCTGACAAAGTTTATAGAGGAAAAGGCCTGTATATCTGCATATCCTGTTAAGCACTTAAACGTTGGACAGCAGGCTTAAAATTGCAATCAGGGGAAGCAGAGCAGAGAACGTACTCTGACATGTGAACATGAGATAAGGTCGGCCTGAGGTATTGCTTTTCCATCACATTGTGACGGATGAATCTGACAGCTGACGCTCGGTATGAACAGGTGCAGCAAACCGCCTTCACCGGCTTGTTGAAGGTGATTCGTGTAGAAAGGCGCACGTACGGTGATGCTGTTCAACCGGCTCAGCGACATTGCATGTTACCCAGGTGGATGATGGGGACTTAGACAAAGTTTACTTGGCTTCATGCATTTATCAGTCTTACATAGCCGCGAATAGATGCGTTACGTCATCGTTATGCACCCTGGAAACGGCTGTGTTTGATAAAGAAAAAAAGCTAAATATGTTGCATCAAAGGTAGAGATGAAGAAGAGGCGATGCTTGTACCACTGTTGACTGCAGGATACACCAGAAGCAACAGAAGTTGAATGAGTGTTCCTGTTTTTATCAGCTGTAAAAAGCCATTATACGAGAGAGTACAAGTGGAGTAGGAGGGCACAGTATCTCCTGTGGCTGTTCAAGAGTGAACACTTTGGTGTACAGGAGATGCTTATTTAGGCTTCAGATAAGGACCACATCTGAAAGAAAATGACTCTTTACATGCACTGCACTGGAAAAGAAAAAAAATCTGTTTGTCTTTATCTTAAAAAAACATCGGACGGACCATCTGGAAGAGAAACATCCAGTCCTGCCCCCGGTGGTTTTCCCTTACCAGAGTCTGTGATTAAGACATGGCCATTTCTGGTTTTGATTAGCCTTTGCCTCAACCCCTGTAGACTTCTGCCACAGACCGGCCCCGGAGGCTTGCTGCAGCAGCCTTTTGAGTTTGCCACTGTGTGTGTGTGCGTGTGTGTACTGATCCATAAATGCATGCAACACTTTTAACTACACGCCTCCTCTCCCGAGAATGCCCCTTTTTTCTTTTGCATCTGTCCGCCCATTAAAATGTTCCATCTCCTCTGATCCCAGTGTTCTTCTCAATTCATGAGCCTCACAATCACACCGACGTCTTAATGGATCATTACGCTGACGTTGCTGCTGTTTTTATTCTGTTCTGTTCCTCCACCAGGATAGTTTCCAGCCAGAGAGATGGGGACATGAAGACTGTTGACAGTATGCGAGCACAAGAGGTATCTGTGTTGTGTTTATTGTCACCGCCGTGTATCAGATGCAACAGCATGTTTTAACGTCAGGACGCATCTGTCATGCTGTTATGGAGGGCACAAAGGATGCGTCGCTCAAAATTACGAGGTGCAAAAATGATCCAAACTGCATGATTCACACTCTGACTCTGTGCGAGAGAGAGAGAGAGCTGCAGTTGCTGTAGAAACACAGAACAACAACAACACCGATCAAAGTGCTCCATGACAGTAAAAAAGGTGCTGCAGAGGCTGTAGTGTGATGGTGTAAGTCAGCAGCTCGCGCTGACAGTTTCAAACTCGACGCATCTACATCAATAGTTGTATTGATTTTTGAGGACGGCAGTTGGCTGGAGAAAGTGTGTCTGCAGCCAGTACACAAATCTGATGCCAGAAGAAACATGACTAAAATAAAATCAAATAAAAACATCACGTTCTAGATCCAATCCTGAAAAATTATATTCAACGGTATCCTGATGTTCTCGTTGGAATCAATGTGTAGCTGTAAATAAAACTCAATGCAGAGTCAATTGATCAATAAGTTGATTGACAGGTAATCAGTTAAAGGGCAACTCAATACATTTCATATGTCAAAGTGTGTTTATAGAGCTTGGAAGGTTCCACGCATACATGCTAAAAGTAGTATATATGTATGTTTTTGTTGCAGGAAGCTGTAATCTGATAAATTGCCACCAGTGATGTCATGTTGCATTGTGGGTAATGTAGGCGCCCACTGGTCAATTATGGAGTTTTAAAACACGTGATCATAACCGATACATTAACCAGGGGCATCGCTTTTTTTATTCCACGGATTTATTTGTCCAAACCTGATGCCTACATTACCCACGATGCAACTTACCACAGAGTGACAGCACTGGAGGCAATTTAGCAGATTACATGCAGTTTCCTATGAAGCCAGAAAAAGCCTCAAACTACTTGTTTAACATATGCAGTAATACTCTGCACCCTGTAGAACATTTTAAAGGGAAACTTTGTAGTTTTGGAGAAGAAATTCAAATTCAGGATTTTGATATTCAGAAATATAGCAATATTCATCTTTTCCACAGTAAACAAGCTGTTTTCAGGAGGAAAATAAGATTACCAAAACTCTATTTGAAACTAAAAGGTGGCAGGGTCCGCCAAATTGTGTTGTCCTTTGAGGTCATAAAAACAAGAGTTTGTTTATTTAGTCAAAGATCTTTCTCTTCTTGATTAATGTTTTTCCCTCTAAACTACAAAATACACTTTTAATGTGTAAAATATTTGGCGTTACCCTTTAAAGCCTCTTATTCAAACAGCAACACCAAATTTTTGGTTCCTTCGACTGTGTTTTAGTCCAACAGCACAGAAAAAGCAAGATGTCAGATTCAGCTCTGGGGCATTTTCCCACAATTTTCTGACATTTTATCGACCAAACAATAATTCGAATGATGGAGAAACTCACTGTAAGGTTAATCAATATTAGAAATAATCGCTAGTTGCACCCAGAGGCACGTCAGATCTTTGTGATTAACTCTAAATCGATTTTGCCTCAGCTCCCTCTCGCTCTAAAATGTTCTATTAGACACGTTTTTGATTTCTTGACTGTGGGAAAAAGGAAAAAAAAAAAAAACCTGGGACATGGATGTGAAAATATGCAAATGAATTAGACGAGAACACTTCACACGCACACACACTATACAGATGGCAACACTTCAGGCACAGACATGATGATATACTCTGTGAGATTGCTTTATCTAAAAAGGTGCGGGGATGATGAGGCGGCATGACGATACCTTTTAACATTAAAGGTTTTCGATCTCATGTTAAACCATTTTGACTGCGGCCTGACATTTGGCACATCATCCAAGGATACTGAAAACTTTTTTGTTCGGAAGTCATGAGTCCGTTACAAAAAGGTCACAGACACACCTGAGGAATAATATTACAGAAATATAAATGCCTGGTGGGGAGAGGAAAATGCAGGAGGATGATGGAGTGATAACACGGTTTCATTTGAGTTTTCCAATTGTAAAAGAAATGACTCAATTTAATCCTCAGTTTGTGCCTCCGAGCATAAAATCTGCCATCTATCTACCACTGGCTCAGAATGTATTCGTACTTCCAGCTTAAAGTGGCCCTGAAGTGCAAATCACAACAACACAGAGGAAAAGACAACCACAAACCACAAGACAACAATTTTTGGATTTGCAGTTGTGTTTTCCTGTTTGTTGTTTCCTGTTTGTGATTTCCTGTTTGTGGTTTCCTGTTTGTGGCTCCGTTTACTGTTTCTGGTTCTGTTGTGTTTGTTTGCGGATATGTTGTCCTGTTTGTGTTTTCCTGTTTGTGGTTGCGTTTTCCTGTTTGTAGTTCTGTTTTCCTGTTTGTAGTTGCGTTTTCCTCTTTGTGGTTGCGTTTTCCTGTTTGTAGTTCTTTTTTCCTATTTTTGTTTTCCTGTTTGTGGTTCCTTTTTCCTGTTTGTGGTTCTGTTTTCCTATTTGTGGTTCTGTTTTCCTATTTGTGGTTCTGTTTTCCTGTTTGTGGTTCTTTTTTCCTGTTTTCGTTTTCCTGTTTGTGGTTGCTTTTTCCTGTTTGTGGTTCTTTTTTCCTTATTCCTCTTTGTAGTTCTTTTTCCTATTTGTTTTCCTGTTTGTGGTTCTTTTTTCCTGTTTGTGGTTCTGTTTTCCTGTTTGTGGTTGCGTTTTCCTGTTTGTGGTTCTTTTTTCCTGTTTTCGTTTTCCTGTTTGTGGCTCCGTTTTCGTGTTCCGTGTTTGTTTGCAGATATGTTTTCCTGTTTGTGGTTTCCTGTTTGTGGTTGTGTTTTCCAATACGCTGCTGTGATTTGCACTTCAGGGCCACCATCCCGTATCAATCGGATCGCGTAGAGAATCTGTACTGCCCACTGGCTTGATTTGGTATCTGGAGTGAAACTGATAGCATCGTATACAACAGTCCTTGTACTGTACAAAGCCATCAAAGAGGAGAATGGATCAATAAGACATTTTATTTTTACATCTCAAATGTCTCATCGGGAGCCCACTGAGGTGTACCCCGCCGCCGCCGAGGCCCTGAATAAAATCAATCTCGAACAACAGCAAATGGGAATCACATCGTCCGCCGCACCTGCCAATAAATGTGTCCTTCAGAGTCCTTTGTGGAATCACTAGTCTGCTACCCAACAAGCTGTCCAGTATCAGATGCATTTATCATGTTCAATACCTTCACGGTCTCTAATTGGACAGCAGAGCGAGGGGAGAAAGGGATGCAGGAATGTCGTGACATGTGATGACTCCTTCCTCACACTGACCTATCACTCCTGTGACAGCACTGTGATCCACACCAGTAATTACAGAGAAAACTGGGGACATATTACCAGATAGAGGATTAATCATCGTCCGCGTCCTGACAGTGTTGTCTAAGACGGAGCGGCGGGAGTGAGGAAGGTCGGAGACAAAAAGTGATTTATTATCATTATTTTATTTATTACGGAGCCACATGTGAAAATAAATCTTAATCCACCTGTTCATCATTGCTTTTCCATTCACTTATATGACCACTCCGTGAAATGAGAATGTATGTTGATGAAGCTCAGACTTTCAGGACATGAATCATGAATGCTGTTGTTGGTATGTAATTCAATTCCTCGCAACTGCTTCATTTGAAGAAGGTTGTCGCCAAACAAGAAATATGGGTCATAATAAGCTGCTTTCACAGTCCCCCTACACAGGGTCGTTTTTCTGATGAGGACAGACCGGATATATATCGTCATATAGTCTCTGTCATATGTACTGTAGCTTGCAAGGCTAAATGTTTGCAACCACGCTAGCAGCTCTGTGAGACAGTCAGCTCCTTTGGTAAAGTGGAGCTTAGAGCAAAATGCTAACATGCTAACCTAAGAATGCTAACAAACACATGCAATGCTTAGTGCAGTAATTTAACGAAATAAGTGTTTGTTTTCAGTCTCTACTTAACTGCTGAAACTGCAAACAATTTGGGTCATTTAAAAGGTGCAATCTGTAAGAATTGGCCACCTGTTGAATTCATACTCCGAACAAATAGGGGGCAGCAAATTACTAACTTCTGCTTGCTGTAATTGACATTTGGGTAGTTAGCTCAGTTAGCCATGCAGGTAGTGAGAGCAGTGTAGGAATGTTGGCGTTTTCAATGCTAGCACAGTAGCTCTGGACTGAGACGGGCCGGAGCTAGCTCGTTAACATGCCATGTTCAGTTGATAGTCTCTACGACAACATGGTAAGCATCAAAACTATTTATGTCCTCACATTCTGTTGATCATTTTAGTCAAATTTATGGCACCTTCAGAGGGAAGGAATTATTTTCCATAGTTATTTTTACGATATCTATTTCTGCATCTTGCTGGGTTACTGAACCCACTTTAACCAGCCCCAACTGCTCTCCATTTCCTTTATCCTGCCCACTGTGAAATCATACTCAGGCTACATTTTCATATATATTGGGTGTTCAGCAATCATTGAAGCTGGCAAACTGAGATATCTCATCTTCACTCTAAGGCCTGTGCTACATTTCCCAAGAAAACAAAACCTGAAGGACAGGGGTCGCAGGTTGGGAAACCAACAAAGCACTGCATAAAATCACAAAAGGTTCAAAGCAGAAAGGCCCCTCGGTGTCTAAAAGGTGGTGGTGGGGATAAAACACAGCCACCCATTGATTCTATCAAAAGGATAGACAAACAAAAGGAATGGACCGAAAAACCAGAGGTGAAGTGGGAGTCACTAAACAGGGGAGGGAACAAAATATATCGAAACTGGCCAGAAGAAATAAAATCTCAAACACTCGACCCAGATTTTCCTTCAAACAGAAAACGCAGCGAGCCAACTGATGGTGTTGACTCCCTGAAGATACGAAACCAACAGAGCAGCCGAACTGCAACCCCCTCGTAGAGACTCCCATCTGACTGATTGAAGCCACCTGTGGGAGAACATCACAGGTGCACCCAATGGCTTCTGACGACCTGAGACCTAGATCTTGAGTAATCTCTGTGGGGAAGCCCTTGGGGAATCTTTGATCTCTGTCTATAACACATGTGTCTGACTGCACAACATTTAAGATGACATTCCTTGCACTTTTTCATGAATAGTGAATACATTTAAATTTATGACCTGGTCTCTATGAAATGGTCTCTTCACAATTACCTCAATTTCACAGCAGCTTTTTGCTGCCATGTAAAATGTTTCCATCACATGTACATTGACATTGATACAAAGTCATTTAAACAACTTTTTCTACGTAGCGCTAGTTAACCAAACTAGACATGTCCCGGGGGTAGCTCTGCTGTAGTGGTACCAGTGGGAAGTAATTGGCAGCTAGCGGCGCTCTGATTTCAAAGTAGCTTGACAATTAGCGCTAAACTCGAGGCGCGCAGGGATGTCATTAGTTTTGAAAGAACGGGTTGTGAACCAAAGTTTCGAAGGAACTCATGTAAACACTGAGTAGATGAAAAGTCAGAGGATTGTTAAAGCTGCTTCTATTCATCCTGATGGGGGGGAAACTTTACATATGTAACTACAACCAACAGTTACTGACACATTTAACTGAAAACCATCGATGTGAGCCATTAAAGTAAGTAGGCTTCATCCTCTGGGGATGACATGGCCACATCTAGAGGGATGGACTGTAATGCCTGCTCAAAGCTATACTTCTCAGTTAAAGTAAATTAAATAATGAGTCTATATATTGTGACAAGTTATCAATATTTCTTAGGAATTAATGGACTTCGGACTGAACGCCAAGGACAGTGAAGGGACGTCAGAAAGTACTGAGAAAACAAATGTTGCTTTCAGTCTTTTCATGGTGAAAAGCTCAGAATAGCCCCCAGACTCGCCTTTAACTGTGTCACTCACAACAACCTCTCTCTCCATTAGCTCCCATTTCCGAGGCAATTGGTCTTTAAGGACAAACACGGAGAAGCCTGTGATCTGCCATTTATTTACAACCCTCCAACTATTTCGATTCAGCTTTTTAAAACTGGCCTGCTTCTTTTTTTCTTTTTTTTTTTCCATTACGCCCTCAGAGTGCCTCCTTGAAATGCACATCACCGCGTCCCCTCGGTGTATTAGACCATGAGGCCGGAGGGGGAGGGGGGGGGGGGGCAGTTTGCTTGGATTCTTTTTGCTTGAAGGGAACATTTCCTTCAAACACTCCTTGTCGCCAGATACCGCAGAGTATTGATCGGAGCGGTCGGCTCGCTGCGTCGCATTTTATCTCCGCAAACACAGTTTCCATGACATAAAACCACCGTTGCTAGGCTAATTTTGCATTTGTGCCGAAAACGTCCACGAGGGATCAGATAGGGAAAACGAGCAGAGGAGGTAACGGATGTGAGATAACAGGGGCCGTGTAAACAGCAGGATTGTGTGACATCTGTTATGTCGGAGGACGCTTGATAGCTTAACATGCTGTAATAAAACACAGCCCACAAATGTCATCACTATGCGTCAAGCCGAAGCGGATCATAACCGCCCTGTGCACTGATGCATTTTAATCGGTGAATAATGTCACGAGATGAAGGACGTATATCATGCTGGGTAAATGTTAGTGGGTTAATAAAGTCGCAGGGTTGTCGTGCAAATTGTTTCCGCATGTTTGCATGAAACGATGAATTTCAAGCTGCAGTCGGAAATGTCACAAGAAAGACTTTATTGATATCTGTGCGTTGCATGAGCCTGCATACATTGACCCTGCAGCCCTCCAGTAATGCATGCTCTTTCCCCCCCTGCGGGCTGAACTGAGAGGGCCACCGCAGTTCCCACGCCTCTCCCTCAGATCCAGCAGGTAAAAAAAAAAAAAACCTCATCGACTCGCCGAGCAAGCCATAGCCCTCTTATTGACTGGCTACCTCTCCTGGTGGCCATTATCTTTTTACGGCCTTGTTACCAGATGGAGCCGGCCAGCGCTGGCACATAGAACTGCCTCATGCACCTCCTTTTGTGCGAACAGATGGACCGCGAGGAGACGGCTGATATCACACGGAGAGGAGGATGCAAGAAATTGAAGAGCGCTGACTGTGTGCAGCTAGGCAGCGCAATGATAAAAGGAGAGAACAGATATCTGGGAAAATTACCTGTATAGATGATACGATTAGGTCACATCCCGTGGAGATAAACATCTTAAATAAATGGAACTGCTGGACTGGAATCAACCAGATTAAAGCCGAGTTGGAAATTAGCTGCACCTTTGTGAGAACAGAAATACTGACATTTCTTTGAACACATGTGAACACACATTAGCTCAATAAACCCACCCTACACACACCTATAAATGGAGAATAAATACATCCAATAATCACAGATTGCGTTACAATACTCACCAGGACTACAGTAGATCTTTCTCCATATTAAACATTGAAGCTTCTCAAGTGATCTGCAGATGTTCGGACCTTGACAAGCTTTCCTCGTCCAGGTGTATTATTGTTCGGAGTTTGTTACCTTAGCCAACATCCTACCACAACTTTTGGTAGGACTTTCCCTTTTATATGAATTAAAATGATAACATTTTTACTCTTACTTTCAGGGAGTCACCCCTTTTCAATGCATTGTGAAGTATAACTAATACTTCAACTATGTATTTTTGAAAGCAGCCTAGCTACAGAGAGCCACAGGAATGAATTAGCATTTTCGCACCTCTGGTTCCATCGTCTTAAAGTGTGTGTTTATTTCAGTTAGATGTTTAGAGATAACTTTAAGTATGTGATTCACAAGAGCTTAAATGATTTTCACATTTTTTACTACGATATAAAATACGTCAGTAAATACCCAACGCATGATTAATGAAGGCCTATACCGTACGGTCCTTTCAAAAGGTGGCCGCTAACAAGACTCAGCTAGACACTAGTCCGTCTTTATAGGCAGATTTTGGTTGCAAAGTATTCTATTTTTTTTTTACTTTTATCAGATTTATAGTAAAGTGTGTATAGTGTAGTGAAGTAACAAGCTTCAAGGTAGCGACGTTAAAGTAATGCCACCGGAAAGGAGTGCGTTTAGCTAGTTAGCGTGTTGCCTCTGGCGGTTGCATTTACGCTTCAAAAATCATAAAAGTGGTGTTTATCTGTGAGTATCTAGCTCAACAAAATATAATCAAAAACTTTTCTGCAATAATTCAAAAATGTCATATAATTCAAAAATCCAAACCGGACGATGCTAACTGTCAGGTTAGCCTACAGAAATACATCATCCCTGCCGCTCAGTCCACAACTTTGGTGACACCCGACATCTTTCAAACAGATTGCCATGAAATTCGGTATACGTTATATACATGGCTCCCAGATGATGATAACTAATGACTTTGATGATTGCCATGACATTTGTTGCAGACATTTATGTTGTCAGGAAACGGAACATTAAAGAAAGTGAGAAAAAAATCCCTGAATCCAAAATCTTTTATCCAGATCCGGACCAGAAGTTAATGGGGTCCATTGTGAGCCGAGACCTCCATCCTCCATCCAAGTTTTGCGGAAATCTGTTCTGTTGTTTTTCATGAGATCCTGCTGACAAACCAAACAACAAATGGACACGGGCAAAAAACATAACCTCCATGGCGGAGGTCAGCATGAGTGACATTCCCATCAGCCTCAGTTGCGCTTCGGGGTTCAGAGCTAATTAGCGTCTCTTAGCATGCGTCAGCACTTAGCCCCAAGCAATATTCTGCTCAAGAACAACCCACCACAGCTGCCAGCATGCAACTCTGACCACCTTTAATGACAAGTTCTTATGGGCTAAATCCTTATTAGTAAGTGGAGTAACACTTGCTCACAGGCTTTGGCCCGCTCGCCACAGGAAAGTCCTTTAAAAGCTTTCTCCCACTCGCTTGCATAAAATCTGCCGCTTATTGGAAACACAACCAGCCATGGGGAATCCTGGGCTGTGGTCAAATAGCCTTTTTTTTGCAAAGGGAAAGAAAAAATGCAGCATCCAGCAATTCCATGCACAGCTTGTTTATGTGGAGTCAAATAATCTTTTTCCCTCAATCCATATGAAGGAAACGTCTTCGGGAAAATACAGAGGACATAATCATATTGACTATTCAGCCACAGTCGTTGCTATACTTGTATCTGCCTGGGAATGTGATTTTTAACAATGCATGGATCCAAAGAAACAAGTTCTGAAGGACCTCAACCGTAAGAGACACAGTGTTACTGTTACTGAAGTCATTGTTAGAGCGAGCGAGCGTACTGGTGTCTGATGTTTGTGAGAGGATCTGCTGATTTATTCGCCTCTTCATCGCGAAAATATGGCCTCATTAGAGAGGCTTCTTCCTTGGCTGAGACATTTCTCCTCATTCGGATTCACAGAACAAAGAACTGTTGGGCTTTTTACTCTAGAGGGTTTTCTGAAGCGCTGCCTGCCCTAAATTTCTGGCACACCTCCTCTTGGCGTCGTGCAGCGACCTGAGCACATGTTAAACCGAGACACATGCGCCTTTTTCCAAATGATATCATCCTGTTTTCTCCCTCACTCTCTCTTTCACTTTTCTGCCTCTCCGTGGATCTGGCCTCGGGGATCCTATTTATGTGACCGGGCAGCTGTCAACAGGGCAGCCTGGCAGACTGCAGAGGAGCCTGAAATGTGAAAGGGCTATTTCTAGGACTCCGCAAGAATACAAAAAAATTGAAGCTCAGGAGAGAATCAGGCATGGCACATACTGAACAGCGTCGACGTGCATCGGATCCGTAATCAGGTCATGCTGCTTTGCTTTGCTTTCCCCAACAAGACGCCTTACACCTCTGAAAGACGTCAGCTTTCACATCGTCATCGCTTGATGTTTTGCCCCAGCTCTGCATTTAGCTCATTTCAAAAAATGCATAATGAGAAAGGCAACGGGAAGAGAGAATATGTGTGTATGTGTGTGCCGATGTGTGCTGTAATGTGTTTAAAAATGTGTTGGAGAGAGAAACAGAGACTCAGAGAGGAAAAGAAAGGGGAGCAAAATGAGGAGCATGAGAGGGAGAACTGATAGATGGTCACGACCGGCGAGACATGAGTCATGCCGAGCCGGTGACGTAGATGGATGGGTCAGGTAAGCGGCACCCATGTCATGTAATCGGTGACCCGCAGGCTGCGGACAGGCGGAGAACATGCAACGCTGTTAAAGCTGTAAAAAGGGGCAAGAATCCCGGGTCGATAAATGCCGTAACTCTCAGCGTCGTGTCGTTTTTTATGGTGCGTTTTACCGGCTGCTTGATGTGGCGTTATCTCCCCCCGAGCAGGATTTATTTGTCTTTGAGCCTCTGAAGGCATCCGTGTTCGGTGAAGACTTGTCTCCTGTCAGTGAAAGTATTTGCATTTTTAGAGAAGAGTGTATTCATGTTGCAACTCTATGTAAATAAAATGTAAACTTTGAATAAAGGTATGTTTAAAAGTGCAGTTTTGAGGAAGAACTTCATCAACTAAACAAACTAAAAAAAACAAACTCATTTTGTTTTCATGACTGAACAAACTGAATAAACAAACTGACCTTAAACTGTTTTACTTTGTTTTTATGTGGCGGACCCTGCCACTTTTCTAGCTTCAAACTAGGTTCTGGGGACCTTATTTTCCTCTGAGGACGGCTTGGAAAAAAATACACATTTCTGAGTTTGTATTATGACCTCATTAGTATTGTAAATATTAAAATCCCGAGTTTGAATTTCTTTGTCAGAGTCCCCTTAACTTTTAAATACAACTTAACATAACAACAATTTCCCCGGTAAGGTGCCTTGATTCCCAAATTATGGGATAGCTTAATAAAGTTTGCTGTGATCAATATTTGTTTGCGACAGGCGCGCCAAGCTGGACTTGTTGCTATTGAATGGTTAGTTAATAGAAGTTATATAAACCTTATGTTGTTGCACTTGCTTGATGATCGCTTGCTAGCTTCTGAAGCCAAATTGACACTTTTCCACAGAGGTTTAGCCTGTGGCGTGTTATAGCCAGGTGTTAATGTGGCTTAGCGTTCTGTTACTTTTCTGAGTTGTGCATTCAAGACATAACACTTTGACAATTTGGCAATTGTTACAGAAACCTGGTATTTGTATTAGGGTGGCGCCAAATAGCAAAAAAGTACAAATGACTACATAATGTTGCTTTAATGTTTCATCATTATATGATATCTTCAGTGGTTTACTGCCACGACAGCACATGCAAAGTACTGTATTAAAAATCAATTTTGCAGGACTCTTTAAAAGCCACTTCTAGTTCACTACATTTCAGAGAATGATTTGTACTTTACACTCCTCAAGGTTTACCTGACAGTGTATTTTTGTATCCCAAAACTTACAGCTTATTAAAGATGATTCTGTGTTATAGATCAAACCACACAAGAGCAAACCTGAAACCACCTCTGCTCAGACGCGAACAGTTTTTACATTTCAGTACATTTTCATTAATGCTTCCCTCAGATCTTCACGGATTAGGGAAGGAAAAAAAAAAAAAAGGTAATGTGTGAAGATGGAAAAAAGAAATGAGGTTTTAAACACAGCTGACTCATGCAAAGGGGTTCAATGAAGTGAGTCACAGACGGAGAACTAAGCAGCTTATCACTGCGTGTTCTTCTGCGGAGCATTATAATGTGTTCTTCCATGGATCACACATGAGTGGATCAGCGTCTTTAAATCCACATATGCATGAACACTTTCATTTGGATGTTTTTTTTTAAGACTATCTAGATTTAAAAAGACAGCGCAGGGCCAGTTTCCAAACTAGTTCGTAATGTTACGTATCCTCTTACAAATTACGGAGGCCAAAAAAACGTCCAAACTTGCAAATATCCTTTCTAATGACATTATCTCAAGATCACAATTTATTTATTTTTTATATTCCCAACTGAAGAAGATAAACAACCCGTTATCTTGAAAAATCAGCCTTCTGTTTTTTTCGAGGAAAAATTCGATAAATGAACGGCTTATCACGAAAAAAAGGGGCTTCGTTTTAAACCACATCCATCACTGATCTTCAGACAACGGCATTTAAAAATGGCAAGAATGGCCGTTATCTGCTGACAGGAGCGATGTCCACATGAGGCTTTCCTTTATAATTTGGCTCCTGATTTGTTGCATATGACAAAAGATAGCACCTGACAACCACGGCCAGGAGAACACGTCAGCGCTCGGACGGTTATTCTGTGAAACAGTATTCAGAATGTCAGGTTTTGTTGAAAAAGCATGACCTTTACAGACAACATGAGTGCGTTCACGATGTTTATCTTTTCGATGCATCGGATAAAAACCCTGGTCCAGTCTGAGGGGGACGTGTGGTGGGGGAGTGGATCTCGTGAAACCAAATGTCATTAGACGAGGATAGATGACAAAACATGGCAATAAAATCTCAGACTTTTGTCTTCTTGTTTTGGTTCTGCTACCACATCATGTCTGTAACTGTCACGTCTGGTACATCTCCTCGTTGTTCTTGCCACAGATATGGATTATCTGATGCCCATGTCTCTGTTTGCATGTGTGGCTGGAACATTACAGCTGTTTTATTATTAAATCAACAGGCAAGATAAAAGGCTCCTTTGCCCACACTGAATAGCAGATGGAGATAAAAGCCTCCTGACTGCAGTCTGGGAGCGACATTATCACAGAAGACAAATCTAATCACAGGGCCAATTAGCATGAGGGATGTATTTTATAGGCCATAGCCTCTGGAATGTAATATCTCTATATTTGTGAGTAAAGATGAGTAATCAAAAACAGACTCATAGTTCAATTGTATCACTAATGCCGTTAATATGTTCTCAGATCCAGTTTGGAGTGTCTCAAAGTACGCATCGAACAAGCACATTAACATATTTGTACCATCAGGGGAATGAAAGCCATTTGTTTGGATGGTAGCTTATGAAAGAAAAATGATTCTTGCGTCTCTGCATGCGTAATATTTCCGAAGGGAGTTAAAGGAATAGTTCATCATTATTTGTTGTCTTGGCAAGAGTTAGATGAGAATATTGATACCACTCTTATGTTGAGACGCAAAATATGACACCACAGCCAGCAGGGAGTTATCTTGGCATAACATAACAGCTGGGCAAAACTCCAGACTGGATTGAAACGGTTTAGATCAAACTAAGGAGATATAAACTGTGGCTGACTGAGCTTTAGACATGCAGGTGGGTGGATTTTGTTATTTTTGGAGCGAGCCAGACCAGCTGCTTCACCCTGCTTCCTGCCTTTACTTTAATGGAGACATACTAGGTCGATTTTCAGGTTCGTTTTTTTATTTTGAGTTACTACTAAAATAGGTTTAGATGCTTTAATGCTCAAAAAACACATCAGTTCTCTCGTACTGTCCGGTGCTGCAGCACTGTACTCAAACGCTCTATTTTAGCTCCTGTCTCTTTAAAGCCCCGCCTCCTGAAAACCCAGTCTGCTCTGATTGGTTGGCTCACACACGCCTGGCCCAGCACCACTTACAACAGCCGTGCTAAATCGATTCTTATGAGCCAAACTGGCCGCTGCGCATAAATTACGCAAAAGGTGGGAATCTGTGATGTAGTGTGATGTCACAAAGTCACGGAATTAAAGGCGGGACCACTGATGAGGCGTTTCAGGAGCAGGGGACCTTAAAAAGACAGGCACTAAACCGTAGAATGAATAGAGGTGCTGCAGCAATGGAAAGTACGAGAAAAATAATGTAAACAAGCAAATAAACTTTCAGTAGATAGATAAAAATAAAGTATGATTTTTTTTTTAATAAAGGCTGCTGAGGAGGCACCAAGATGCTCGTGTTTTTGCATCTTTCTTTGAAAAGAAGAACCGACTTTAGACACGCGTTCATTCATCATTCATGTGGAATCTCTAACACACCAGTAGGGACGCTTCCGAGCCCTCTGAGTCTTCATCCAGATGCTGATGCTCCATTTTTAACCACACACGGTTTTTGATGCCCGCTTCGAGCATCCCACCACTGAGGATGTGAGAACATGAAAAAAGTTAGACCGCTGCAATCTGCCAGAAGCCATTAGGTGGATGCAAATGGCTCCTGCTTAGCCTTTTCGATCAATTGATCGGTCCTGACTGGAGCACAGGCAGGTCTTGGAGGTTGTCGAGGGGGTCAGCAGCGGTGGAAGGGAAGGGGAGGTAACCTAAGGGCGAAGACAAATGTGGTCATGGATGGGATAATGAATGCGATGCTGTGTGTTTCCAATAACGCAGCACATAGAGCTCGGTTCCTGTCTGTTATTATGTTTTTAAGGAGTCAAATTTGGCATTTTTAACATATGCTGTCTTAACTTTGATGTCTGAATTAACTCATTTTGGAACCGACGTGCTGTTTTTTCAGGTAGGAGGAAATGCATCGTCTGTTATCCTGCCAGGTCCCCAGACACGAAGAAAAGCTGATTTTTGTTAATCCACTCTTTTGTCGGTGAAATTAGTTCCACAGCATTTCTGCGACTGCGCTGCCTGAACAGATGGCGTCTGACAGAAGTACAAACGTATCATCAGCCCCTCTAACTGCTGCAGAAGGTTATATATTAAAAGCTGTAAACACAATTGCAGATGTTAATTTTTCCACATTTCTTACTGGAATTGCACGCTGCCTGAGAAATGTCACTGATGGGAATGTAGGGCGGGGAGGCAGCAACTGAAAAGGAAGTGAGGAGTCAGCAACTGCCAGCTGGCTAACTTCAGGGCACGTTGCTGAAATCACGCCTACGTGATGATCTACATTATTGTGTTACTGGGAAAAAGAAAAAAAATGCTCTGATGTAGCGCACCACACACGAGGAAAACCTATAGGTCCAACCCCGCCTCCCTGCCAGTGTTGGCATTTAATAACCCTGTGCACTGTGCAGCTATAGCTTAGTAGAGCAGGTCCCTCAAAAAATCAATCGCTGAATCAATCATGGTATGAATAGGGAATAAGCGGTAAGTGATGCATATAAATGGAAGTCACAAATATATGAATGTTCAGACGTCTTGCAGCACCCTGTAATCATGTCCTTCATGGTAATTTCCAGTTGCCATAGGGACAGAGACAAGGCAATCAATTAAACCTTGCATGTTGGTCATAGTTATTCAACAGAAGAAAGGCCGAGGACATATTGCTTCAGTGACCAACAAACAAAAATAAATGAATAAATTAAATAATGATGGTGTTTGTGCGCCAGAAAGCCACACTTTATTGAAAGGACCGGGGCCTCATTATAGAAACATTTCTGTTTTTCCAGGCTACAGTTTCGAAAACAGGAGAAATCCTCAATTCTCAGGCCTTAAATCCTATCTCAGCTTGAAAGACAACTTCACCAGTTTTACACATTCAAGTTTGTGAACAGGATTTGGAAAATACCACTGCACTTGTTTTGTTTTTTCTTCTTTTTTTTCAATTTGTGGCTCCAGAGGAAGATGTATGTAATCTGATAATTTTCGACGTTTAGCATCCCCACAGGCTAACATCAGTGTTAGCTCTTCCAACAGGCTAACATCAGTGTTAGCATCCACACAGGCTATCATCAGTGTTAGCATCACCACAGGCTACCATCAGTGTTTGCTTCTCCAACAGGCTAACATCAGTGTTAGCATCCACACAGGCTATCATCAGTGTTAGCATCACCACAGGCTATCATCAGTGTTAGCATCCACACAGGCTATCATCAGTGTTAGCATCCACACAGGCTAACATCAGTGTTAGCATCCACACAGGCTATCATCAGTGTTGGCATCACCACAGGCTATCATCAGTGTTAGCATCCACACAGGCTATCATCAGTGTTAGCATCCACACAGGCTAACATCAGTGTTAGCATCCACACAGGCTAACATCAGTGTTAGTATCTACACAGGCTATCATCAGTGTTTGCTTCTCCAACAGGCTAACGTCAGTGTTAGCATCCCCACAGGCTAACATCAGTGTTAGCTCTTCAAACAGGCTAACATCAGTGTTAGCATCCCCACAGGCTAACATCAGTGTTACCATCCCCACAGGCTAACACCAGTGTTAGCTTTTCCAACAGCCTATCATCAGTGTTAGCATCACCACAAGCTATAATAATGCATATATATATATTTTTTTTTATTTGAAGGCGCCTTTCAAAGCACTCAGGGACACCGCACATAACAACAACCTTACAACAAAAGACAGTTCAAGTAAAGGACAATTTAGTGCAAATAAATAGATAAGTAAGAGGATGCAATTACATGGTGCCGGCTCGGCACAGAAGTCAGACTCTGCAGTCCTCACCATACAGGAAGTCAACCAGGTCAGGTAAGGTTAGGCAGGGTTGAGCTTCCGGGGTAAGAATAGTGGAATGGAGAATAGGCAGAAGTGTGATTATATGATTAGGCTGATTCAGAGTAAGCCACGCGGAATAAGTGTGTTTTCAGGCAAGATTTAAAAGTGGAGACAGTGTCAGAAGTGTGAATGTCTAGTGGGAGAGAGTTCCAGAGGCTTGGGGCAGATCGGCTGAAAGCTCTTGACCCCATGGTGGTTAGGTTGGCAGATGGGGTAAAGAGCTGGATGGTAGAAGAGGATCGGAGAGTGTGGGAGGGTGTGTGGGTATGGATCAGTTCAGCGAGATATGGTGGTGCCAGGTTATGAAGGATCTTGAAAGTGAGGGGTAGAATCTTGTTCATCAGTGTTAGTATCCCCACAGGCTAACATCAGTGTTAGCATCCCCACAGGCTAACATCAGTGTTAGCATCCCCACAGGCTAACTGTTAGCCTGTTGGAGAAGCCAACATTGATGTTCGCTGCTAACATCAGTGTTAGCATCCCCACAGGCTATCATCAGTGTTAGCTTCTCCAACTTTAAATCCCAGATAGGGTGTATGCCATCTTTCTTCAGTTAAGACGGCTCTGTGAAAGTTAAATTCCTATAATGAGACTTTTTCCTTATAGGTGGAATATGGAATATGAGCTGAATGCCGCCATCTAGTGTCTCAAGATCGTAGTCCCGACAGCAAAAAGGTAATTCCAGCGGTCGGGTTGCCAGGTTTGGACAGGGCAGGAGGATTGAGCCGCCTCCGTTTCCTCCGTTTACTGGGTGTGGAGGTCGATGGGTCACGATCAGTATTCTCATATCTAGGATCAACATGATATAATGAAAATAAGTATAGCAGAGGAGTTTGACCGACAGGTAACGTTAGCTAAGTTAGCAAGCGAGTTAGCTTACCGATCCAGGAGAAAGTTCGCCATTTCCGCGTGTGTTTTGATGCCGTGGAAATCCTTTACCTGAGTCCATCGAGCGTATGCTTCTCCAGTCACTCAGCTGCTGGGACAGATAACGCACCGTTCGCTGGGGCTCTGAAGAGCTTGCAGACTCCGCCATTTTACCCAGTGTCAGTCTAGCTGTGCCGAGCTTTGTCGAGCATTGCCGAGGTTTCGAAATTGGCAACCCGCAATGCCGGCCGCTATTTGGCTGGTACAATGTAAACAGGAAGTCATTGTTAAACCCGTCAAAATTTCTTAAATTATTTATTTCAGACTAAATATAATTTTTCAAGGAAACGCATTACTTTTAATCTGCGCCCCTCTAAACGCCCCGTGGATGTATTATTTCTGAAAAACTATAGCTTTTAGTAAGCATATTACATATTCAACCTTTAATGTGGTTAGAAAATATGTGTGTCTAATACCAACACTGTCAGTGTCACTCTAAACTGAGGCAGGATATGATGACAGACCTCTTCATACAGGCTAACGTCCCAGCCTGAAAGTTTGACTGGCAGACAAATTAATTTAGATGACAGAGACTGATTGAGTTAACGCACGGAGATTAATTAACCTCTTCACCGTTATTACAGCTGTAACCCCTTCCTTATGCTGAAGCCTTCACCACAGAAGTGTTCGCGGTGCACGCAGAGAACAAAATGTACTGAGGAGAAAATGACCATCTCGTCTAAATCAGTGAAGCCCTCCCTCTCCTGGTGTCTCCATCTACATGTGTTTGTGTGTGACACATGTGTCTGCAGGCGGAGCTGGAAAACAACAAGAGGCCGCAGTCACATTGCCAGAGGACACTAGATGACCAGAGTGGAAACTTGCCATCAACACGTTGAAAACCTCCCACACACTGATGAAGACACACAAACACAGATCCACAGACACACATATCCAGATGCATGTGCGTAAACCCCTCCCTCCGACTCCTGCGTCTGATGTGCCGGTGTTGACAGTAGGAGCCGCCGATGACTCACCAGCAGAGAAGTGATCAGCCGGCCCCTCTCTGAGTCACCTGAGCGCTCTGATCGCCATTTGTCAGGGTAATTGCGGTCACAGGTGGGGGCAGAGGGCCAGACTCACCTGCCATCCCTCTGTTTACCTCCAGGCTGTGTACATAAAGTCTTCCTTTCACGTGTTTGGCTTTACACTAAAACACAGACCTTGTCCCCCGCGGACTCCGAAAGCTGAATCTGCCAATGCGAAAACCCCCCTGCCCATTCATACGATTGCAGTAATTATGATAGATTGTTAATGCCACCAACTGATCGCCGTCCACGTAAAACACTAATAGCAATTTAATGGCCCGCATAACAAAGCGACCGGCGATTTCAAGCTGCATTTAAGGCGACGCATTAGCAGCGCGGACGCAGGCCGAATAGGAAAGCTCTTGACAGAAAGCCAGAGCGTTTAAAAAGCAGGAGGAAGAAGTCACTTAAGGCTTTCACACAGCAGGAGAAAAAAGCACAACCCCCCTCCTCCCCCTCTCCAAAGTAATTACCAAAAAAAGGGGAATCTCAAGGGGAGGCTGGGCGTGTGTGCAGCAGCTCAGCTGTTGCCGGAGAATGTCGCACTGGCCTAACCTGATAACGGCACATTTTACCTCTCGCGGCGCATATTCCACCCACACAAGAGCACACATAACTGCTTCCAATGGGTTACTCTCATTTTGGACATTGTTTTTTTCGTCAGCTCCCTCTCTGTTTGTCCCCCTGCAATTCTCACCCCCCCCCCCCCCCCCGAGCTGTTTGAATATTATTACACTCTTGATGTCTGCGGGCTCAGGTTTTGTCAAAAACAGTGTGTACACAGAGGCACAGTGCTGAGGCTCAGCAGCAAAACTCAGCCCCGTCAGCCTTAAGTTGTTTACATAAGCATCACTTGCCTACAGATAGTCCAATATTAGACATGTAGGACTGAAATTAGATTTTATTTTTTTTTTACATGTTCTGTTGTTTGTCTTATCTGACTGAACAGAGCTGAACTCTCACAGTCCTGTGGTCAGTTTATTAACCAGAATCAGTTTACTTACAGTCACGGTGGCTCTGTTGAGATTCAACGCACGCGTCTGTAATACAATAAATAAATAGGAATGTTTTATTTTATGAGTGTTAATAAGTTAAGATGAGACACTACGGGCGATAAACCATGACATGTCTTCTTTCATCCTGGTGGAAAAAAAATGTCCAAAACAAACATTTGGTTTGAATTTCTGCTCTTAAAGTTGCAAAATGGAAGAAATTTTGATGAAAACATAAAAAAAAGTGAGGAAATAAATAACAGTTTTGATTTATATTTGTTATGTTTGGAAGATCAATGGAAGATAGCACGCTAACCAGCTAGCCCCATCTTATTCCAAAGCTCTGACAGCTAGCTAGCTAACATTAGCGACAGTTAGCAGCAATGAGCTGTTACTCCCCTATTTGTATGAATTCGACACATAGCCTATTGTTACATATTGCACCTTTAACATTCATGGAATTTGGTGCATTTGTAATTAAATAGTGTCATTAGCGTAAAATATAAGAACGCGTGTAACCCATAACATCATGATGTGTCTCCTCTCAAAGGCGCAAAATGTAAGAATATAATAACCACCAAAGTAACTACCGCTAACTGCTGCTATCTGTAGCTGACGTTAGCTAGTAAGCTCAGTTAACCCTGCAGCCTCTTGAGGTACAAACTGGCTAGGTGCTAGCTGGCTAGCATGCTCACTTCAACAGATATCTCTGCAGCACGACACAAAGATGTCTCGATATGATGTCTAAACTGTTATTTCTTACACAGTGCACCTTTAAATGTGTTCCTGTCAGATCTTCAAGCTGTTTAAGATTCACAGGCAGAGAAACTCATTTTCACATCCCCTCTCACCAACACCAGTCTGCACACCTCCGACAGCTCCTCTGAATACACTTCCAGCATTTTGTTATCTGTCTGTGCCACAGTTCCCTCTAATCCCTTTCCCCCCGCCGACGATACGGTGCCTCCATTTTGCCGTGAAAAGCTGACAAAGTTCATTCCCCTCCACCATCATACTGCCAGCGCCGTGCAGCAGTACGCAAACAAACCTCTCTCTTTTTTTTTTTTCCTGCCCTGACACGAGGACCCGATGCTGAGTGACGCGCACGCTGTGGTGTTGTCAGATTTGGTGCTGTGATCTGTTTACGGACATACGCACAAACACAGCAGAGCCGGCGCTG
The DNA here is from genome assembly GCF_900880675.1 of Sparus aurata. NCBI lineage: Eukaryota > Metazoa > Chordata > Actinopteri > Spariformes > Sparidae > Sparus > Sparus aurata. Next base: position 21,925,279 of record NC_044205.1, read on the forward strand.
ATTGAAGGAGCTACAATTGGAAATAAGTGCAGGAACTGTTAGCGTAATTGGATGATGAATCACGTCAGCACGGGGAAAATTGATACCGTCATATCCAGAATGCACTGGGAACATGATACGAACAATTGGTCGGATGTGCTGTGGAGCATCAGAACTAGAATTTGTGCAAATAACATGTCCGTAGCACCGCAGCAGCGATGTTTGGACCACCTACGTGAACGCTGTGCTCCAGTTTCAGCCTCACCTGACAATGAGATGACAAAAACACAACCCCCAGCGTTCCCTACATTCAGGCTAATCCTGCAAGAATCCGCCGTGTTATGCTTTGTGGGCCCTTCGTAGCATGCTATCTCGTGTGCGTTTTTGTATATGTTGACCGAGGCAGGCATGCATTGCCCTGTGGGGTCCGTGGTTGACTGGTGAATGAGGTTAACGCCAAGAGACAGCTCCCTGTCGGGTCAAAAACCAAGCTCGAGCGGTGGTGGGCAATGTCACAGCAAATATGTCAGAGGCCCAGGGAAAAGCAGCCGGGAACGTGCTGAGCTGTGTTTCCCCATCCGCTCGTATTCGTGGTGAGAGGCTGAGCCGAACCTTTATCCTTCTGTCTCATCCGCTGCTTCTCACCCGAAACACAAAAAAAGAGCTTCCCGATCAGTCAGAAGAAATGAGAAAGCTGGGAGTAAAAGCAACGCCGCTGACTGGATGACGTCGCCGCGGCTTGACATTTTTTTGTTTTCGAGCAATCTAGAAAACACTGCCAGGACGTTCAGGAAAATCTGCTGTGATGAAAGCGGCCGCCTTGCACTGGTACTTCAGTGGCAATTCTTCTTTTTAATCTCGCCGTATAATTTCAAAAAGGATGCCTCGAGGACACACTGGGAATAAAAACTTTGCTCGCAAAACTATTAGGAAAAGCAACGTAACGAGCATCTACCAGAAAACAGCCATCGGGTTAAATAATGAAATCGTCGACGACTGTTATGAGCGAATTAAACGAAAGCACCCGAGGGGCTGAAAGATATTGGGTTGATAATTAAAGAAGCCATCTGATTTTGACAAATTGCGCAACTGACAGAAAAGATGGCGATCATTAAAGGGAAGTCATTGTTCTCAGGTTAAGAGACCGAGAGCCGCGGTGGCAGATGGGTGCGGACTTGACATCAGCAGGGTCATTTTGACAGAGGAACAATGTGTGCTGTCTGGTCTGGCCAGCTCCTCACTGCCCCGCTGAACGTCAGTACAGGAAATAAAGCAGGGCATCCTCTCCTAACCTCCTTATTGACTTCCCATTTGCCTTATCTCTCGCTCCCGATGTCACCAGCACAAATTGTACGGCATTAAAGATTGACTTCAGGCAATTTTGCTGCCTTTGATAGTAGGAGACTGAGAGGTGGCAACGATCCCAGACAGGGCCAGGGACATATTGGATGTTGTTTTATGCTTGAGAGATGCTCAAGTGGTTGGTTGTTTCCACTGCTTTGCTCCAGACTGAAATATGACAACAACTATGGGATGGATTGCCAATGAATATTAACCCTCCTGACTCAGGCCTAATCTCAATACCCCCCTCGCTCCATACCACTTAAAACCACAGACCCTCTAATATCTGCATGTAAGGTGTCCCGATGCAAGTTATCTGTTACGAAACTCTCTGTGGTTTCACTGTTGAATGGTCTTTGTCTGATAGCTTACTAGCCGGCTAGCTCATCATTTGTGCTCATTTGTACACGGCAGTCCTGCATTTTTACGCATTTCAACGTTGCGTTCCCCTCCGTTGTTGGCATATGATGCACAAAATAAAATGTTCTTTGATAGACATTTTGGATATGTTCTGCTGTTTGCCTTATCAGACTGAACAGGGCTGAACTCTCACAGTCCTGTGGTCAGATTATTAACAAGAATCAGTTTACTTGCAGTCACGATGCCTCTGTTAAGGTTCAACGCAAATGTCTGTAATGAAATAAATAAAAAAGGAATGTTACATGTGTGTTGAGATAATAGGTTAAAAGAAGACACCACAGGGACATCACCATAAAATGTCTCCTTTCAAACTAGTGGAAAGAAAATTTCCAAAACGCATTTGGTTGTTCAGCTCAAATTTCTGTTCTTAAAGTTGCAATATAGAAGAAATTTAGATGAAAGAATTTTTTTTTTTTTTATTTCAACAAAGTGTGAAGAAATAACAGTTTAGATGTATATTTACTATGCTTGGAAGATCTTTGGAAGTTAGCATGACCAAGCAAACCAGCTAGCCCCACCTTATTCCAAAGCTCTGACGGCTAGCTACATGGCTAACCGAGCTAACTAGTTAGCATTAGCTACACTTAGTGGCAATGAGCTGTTAATCTGGTAATATGTTGTCCCCTATTTGTTTTGAGTATAAATTCTATGGAAGTTAGCATGCTAACCAGCTAGCTCCTGATTTGAACATTTTTGTTGATTCTAGCGTCCCCCTTGGGACAAAAGTGGTACGACACCAGCGCCCGCTGTTGTAAAGATCTTTGCTATAGCGACAGAGATAATGTATTGAGATGCGGTAATGTATTTATATGTGATGTTATGTGTCATATATATGATCCGACCTGAGCACAGGCGTTCATAATAACTATATAAAAAATGCTGTCTTTTCATGGATGGTGTCGTTTGCTGTTACCGGTCTTTTATAATCATCAGAGGAATCACGAGACCGCTTCAGAAACACTTAAAAGTTCCGCATAGATGTTTCAACTGAAATCCAGCAGTGAGATTCTCCACCTGGTATCGCTCCTCTGATCAGGAGGAGTAGGAGCACGGGTTGCTAATATCACCCCATAAAGCCCTGCTAACATCATTTCCTTTTCTTATTTAAATCACTTGCCACAGTTGTCAAGATGTCATCTATGCATGCTGGCGTGTCGTTGCTGACAGAAACACTCTGACTGATAATAGAAGGAACAACCTCCTTTTTTTTTATGACAGCGGGTTGATTATCTAATCATCTCCAGATCACGGAGCTCCTGATAATGAGAAAACAAACTCATGATCTTGAGATAACGGCATCAAAATAATAATCGCAAGAACGGCCGCACTTGGCTTCCGTAGACGACGCCAAGTGTTGAGCAAATTGCTTAAAAAAGATAAAAGCAATCACATATAGCCAGCTGATAATTACAGCAGGAGACGAGAACAACTGGCCTCTCAGAGAGATAGTCCTCTTGCATGCAGTAATGTAATTACAGCCTGTATGTTTGTGGTCTAACACACACACAGGGCGCTTATTGAGATTATTTCCAGGCGCTGGCAACACTCTGGCACACTGTGAACGCCGCATGACACTTGTATGAAAACGCAGCTCGCAGCATTACCAAATATAGGCTGCAGCGCGCCATGATATCTGTGATCAGGGTGGGAAGGTGACAGAAAACTGGAAATAGAAGCCAGTGAGTGCGCCGTGCCCACAGATACGAACCGAGAAATGGCTGATTATAGTTTTTTGATCCCACTCGTGTCAGACATAAACAGGGAATTTGCCTGCATTTGATTTTATTTCACACATTCCAATCTAACCATTTTTCTAGTGATGTTTTTTTTTTTTGCTGGAAAAAAAATAAATCAATATTTACTTTCATGTGGAGATGTGTGACCACTGTGCTTGAAGAAATGACTTCAAACCTCTCTCCAGCCTAACAGTATCTCGGCACCTTTTCTCCCCACCCTTCCCACCATGTCCGTGCCTCCTTCCTTCCCTCCCCTCTCTCTTTCTCCGCTAGTTATTCCATTTCACGATTTGTCATGCTGCAACGACAGGCTGAGGCAAACGGGCACGATGCTGGTGCCTGTGAGCTGAGCCTCTCAGGGGTTGAGATAAAGTTAAGCTGACAAGTGGGTTCGACTGCGTCACAGTGTCCTTTGAAAACGGTCCCTGGAAGAGGGAGGAAAGCCGAGGCGAGGCATGTTCCTCCCGAGGTGGCCCCCTTTTACACTTCACCTCTTGGCTCCTCCTGGCACGCAGCTGCTGGCTCGTGCCTCGGGGCTGCTTCTTCAAACAATGCCATCTTAATGTCGCAAAAAAAAAAAAAAAGAAAAAAGAAAAGAAACCCCACACGAAGGCGATGGGAACAACAAATTCACCCCGAGGTGACACCCCTCCCGGCTCTGTGCTGTGTTGATTTGACTTCTTTTTTCTTTTCTCTTTCTGCCACATTTCAACATTTCTACTCCAAAAAAGATGTGTGTCGGTTGTGGAGCCACTGAACTGCTACATATTCATCTTAGAAGTATAATCCCTCATTCAACACACACACACACACACACACACACATACACATGCAGGTGTGCCAGATGAAGGCTTTCTTAAGAGCTCCACTCACTCCTCCAGCGGATAGACAAATCCATCTCCCTCTCGTCTTTCTTCCCCCACACAGTGTTTTCTCTCCCTGGATTGCCCATCCCCCCTTCAGCTGAGGAGCACCCTGGTAAATAATTGAGGCATATTCCCGCTCTGCTACTGTAGCCTCCCTGCTTGGATTTTTTATAAAAAATGTTGGTGCATATTTTGGGTGTCGTCAGTATTTGGGTTGTGGTGAGATTTAGAGATGTTGAGGACACATCGTGAAAAACGAGATGATGAACACTGGCCTCGCAGCTCGTGTACCAGACGGGTTCACACAGCAAAAATAAATGAGAACTCTTTCCATCATCAGCTGGAGAACCACATTTTTTCCCACATCTAATATTTTATCCCCTCCACTTGATTCTGATATCATTTTGAGGAGGGCTTTCCTTGGCCAGCCCAGCAGGTACCGTATAAATATAGAGAGCTAAAAATGAATATATGCAGCAGTTAATGAGATGAATGGTGCAAATGATGCATCATGTCACTGAGTCTGAAAAGGCATCAGTTCCTCCTGTTCTGCAAGATTGAACAAACAAATCCCATAATTTTACTGCAGGCTTCAGGGGAAATGTGATATTTGCAGAAAAACACTCTACAGACACACTTCACGTCTCTATTCATTATTGGAAATATAATCCAGCAGACCCATTTGACAGTAATTTTGATGCTGCAATGGCAAAAAATATATATAACTGACTGACTTCGGTTGGGATCCATAACGAGGCGTCTGCTGACACCTGCTGTCTCGAAGCACGAAGTTACACTCGCACACATGTTCGACACACACGAGTTACAGCGAATAGAGAATAAAAAAAGACAGACTGGAATAATTAGAAACCATAATTGGTGTTTGCAATTCAGAGAAATGTAGAATAATCTCTACATTGTATCAACGCCTGATGGACAGAATAGGGAATACGACATTGTAAAACAGAAATAGCAGAAAGGACTAGGTGTGGAACATTTCAGAAGATGAATGGCAACGTCTTCATTCATGTGCTTTACTTGCAGACTTCTAGCACCGTAAATGTATTGCATCCCAAATTAAGAGCTAAGTACTTGTCTTTAGCATGTTGATGTTGTAGGAAATGTGGTGTAATCAATGTTGACCGTTCACATGTATTTTGGCATTGTCCTGAAATTGTACAGTTTTGGACATGTCAAGATTCTGGGCTCGGAATTACCTAAAACATGTGTAGCACTGTGTTTTTTTTCTTAGTAGTTTTCAGGAAATACTGTGAAAATCCTGTTGGCAGGCTGCAGAAAAGCCCATTACAAAGAGCTGGTACAAGGCAGAACCGCCAACACAGGATGGATGGCTGAAACAATTAACTACTAGATGATGTTTATATGTCAGCGACAAGATAAGAGAATAAATCACTAAACGTGTCACAGGAATTAATTGATTTTGTGGAGAAAGGGCAGTCCAGACCTTTTCATGTGGGTTTTCTCTTTCTTTTGTGTGCGTGTATGCACTTTCCTGCTTAATGGAAGATCAATACAAAATAATGTATTCAAGGAAGAAAGAGAGACTCCGCTGCAGGTTTAACTTGAGCATCTTCTTTTTATAAATATCTGAATATTTTTTTTGTCCATCCATAAAAATCTGAAACATAATTGAATTAAAATCTTTACAAAGAGGGCGAACAGAAAACAACCAGAGAGCTGCGTCGAAACACGGCTCGCTCATTTACACCAATCAGAAGTCAAACCGACACATAATCTATTTAAAATGAGACATAAGGCAAAGAGGCTTAAATGGTAAATGCCTGAGATTAAATCTGATTATTATTATTATTTTTTTTAACATCTGAACTCAAACTCATCCCATTGGAAAATAAAAACCTTAATTTCTAAAATACAAAAACATAAAAACCACATGATGGATCCGTGCGAACTCCAGCTCTTTTTCTAACAGTGTTTCGTACTACTTAGCAGGCGATAACGGTTAAGAGCAACAAAACAGAATATGATTCAACTTTGGCTTTTAGTGCAAACTAGGATGAGTTTAACAGCAACTACGACTCAACTAAGGCTTCATCCTGCTCGGCGTTGAGACATCAAGTATGCCGAAACCATAAGAATACATTCAGATTGTATAAATCGTCCGACCTGCTTTCCAGTCAACGTACTATCTTTCTTAAATGTGCAGTTCAGCATGCAGCAATGGCACCTGCATAAACATAAAATAAAATTCCAGTGATGCATCTTTTCTGTAACCTCCTCTAATGCAGCTCAGTTATGAGTGAAACAGGTTACTTATACTCTGGTACAGCAGTCTTCCTAACTGTCAGGCGCAGCAGTCTCCGACGTCTCCTCCTCCGTAATATTGGCCGGGATTGAGGGCTCGGAACTAGTTTCTTGTGCCTCTGGGATATCAGGGTCACTCAGGTTCTCCGTGGTGACTTCAAGGCCTATGAGGTCGTCCGGTGTCTCTCTGCTCGGGGAAGCGGAAGTGATCAAGTCGATAACTCGCCCCTGCTCGGTCTCCAGGGTGTCTGAGTCTTCTTCCCTCCCTGGAGATGAAGGTCTTTGGTCAAGAGATGAGGTATCTGCAAAGATAAATCGATGAATAAGTGTAGCTGAAGGAGAGTTCCGCCTCAGGTTACTGTTTAGGGTCAAGGAGCTATCTCATTTCCTTTAACTTGCCTCATGTAACACTGGTTCAGGAAAGTTTGCTGCTCTATCTTGTCTTAGTGTAAACTTAAAGGTGCACTATGTAAGAATCAGCCGCTTGTTGAACTCATGCTCCAAACAAATAGGGTTAGCATATCACCAGAGTAATCACTACTCCGGTTAACTTTTCTCTCTTTATACATCCATGACTGTAGCTGCTATTAGCTACCTAGCTCAGTTAGCTGTACAGTTAGCCAGGCAACTCAGATAGGATAGACCAGGGGTAGCTGACTAGCATGCTAACTTCAGAAGATATCTCTGCAGCACAATACTTCTTTGACCTAACAGAAATAACTGCAAATAACTGCTTTATTCTCACATTCTACATATATTTAAGTACTGTATATATCATTTAGGAACACTTTACTCATGTTGCATTAATCTAAATATAAAGAAAGGAATCTCTGTCTGTTTGTTTGTTACTTGCATATCTTGAGAACTTTTCATCCGACCTACTTCATGTTTGGCAGGTGTATTTCTGAGGACCCAACAATGTGCAGTGTCAAATTCTGTGCAATTTTGACACACCAAACGCTCAATATCAATAGATTTTCTCTTGGCGAAGCAGACGTAAACATAATTGAGCGCTAGGCAGCACCGTCGGCTGCTCCAAGACGCCTCTCTCATTGGTTGTACTGGTCTGGTTTGGAAAGTACCGATATAATCATCCAGATTTTAAAAATTGTACCTGACAAACATATTTGAGTTTGAGTCTGTTAGCAGTCCAGGAGGCTTTTAGACTAAATCTCTAAACTCCTGTCATTGCCAAATAATCTTTGTTGAACAGCATGTTTTGAGCAAGCACTGCACTAGTAAAACAAACGTATGAGGCCAACCAACAATAACTGGATTAAACTGTTTGTCCTTTTTAAGCAGGATGGCATTGAAAGCATGTAATTGCTCCATTCAGCTGCACAATTCAATCACTTGTAGAGGGTGTAGAGGTACTTACCCAAGCTGCACTGATCACCAGAGTCATCTCCATAATTGGCAAACATGGAGCTCTGGCCGATGTCATTGGTGGAAACCATGTCTGACAAGTCTGGCGTCATCGCTTCGGGTATGTTGGAAATATCTGGAATTCACATAAAGACAAACGTCCATTTTAATCCGAGTGAAAACAAAGAGAATGTCAGACACTCAAAACAAATTCTCTTAAAATTAGATCTGTTACCGAAGTCTACAGCAGCCTGTGTGGGTGAGGTTACACATAAGTCCTGCACAGCTCCTTCAATTTGATTCAAATCTACTTTACTGATGTTCGAGGGGCTACACGCAGCTTCTGAAGGCACCTGAGAGCAGACAGACAGAAAAACACTCGGCAAAGGTCTTGACCACAGAACATTTAATAAAAGAGATATAAAGATGTGATAAGGTCTACCTTAGTGTGGTCACTTGCAACCAGCTCTTCACTGCTGCCAATCACCGTGGATGGAAGAATATTTCTGTTCTGGGTGTTGGGTGGAGCTGGACGAGTTGGGATTCTGTGCAAGTAGCCATAGCCGATGCCACAGCCTAAGCTAAAGTGTGAGACAAGCAAGATGAGGTTTTTAGTCTTTATAGGTGCGGTGTCATTGTGATTAATACATTTAAATCAGAAGAGAAAGATGCCTCCTGCTTAAACAAACTTAATAAACAAACTCTCTTTGTTGACAACAAGATTTCATAGTGTTTTACTTTGTTTATATTTGGCAGACCCTGCCACCTTTCAAGCTTCAAACTGTGTTCTTGGGATCTTATCTTCCTCTGAGAACAGCTTGTAAAATAAATATTTCTGTTTGTGTTATTATCTCGTTAACACTGTAAATATTAAAATGCAAAACTACATCATGCCCCTTTAATGTTAATTTTGTCAGGGGCCATCATAATAAAAGGTTGCAGCTCTCTAAAAAAATCAATTTAAAGACAAACAGTACCTTCCCTCTCCTCCCCAGGCTCCATTTGGAGTCACCACAACCTCTCTGCATTGATCCGTCTGTGTGTTGTACACCAGCAGCTTCAGAGGTTTCCCCTCATTTGCTTCAATCAAAGAGAAGAAATCCTCGGACTGCAAACATTAAAAAGAGAGGAATTTAACATTTTGCACTAGATTTGGTTCATGAATGCTAGTGTCTTTTTTTAAGTATCCATTCACATTAAGAAAAGCAAATAAATAAAACAAAGCTTACATCTTGTAACACCTGGTCAGCTCCCACGATGAAGTCATCGTGAGCAATAAGGCCAGCTAAGGCTGCAGGAGAACTGGCTTCCACATCCTAGAAAAAGATTGTTGTGAAGACATTTTTATTTGAAATTGCTGTCTGCATTCAAGTTAGACTTACCAATATAGTCGTGTAGGGGAATTTAACCCTACTTTTTTTTTCTACAGCTTTGTTTTTTAAATTGTTGAAAGAAACTCTGCTGGCTACTACCTCAAAGCCACTAAAAAAACTGTTTTATATCAGGCCAAAGTTGAAGAATAGCCCCTATTGAGGCGACACTTGACTTACCAACACATGCCAAACATTCTCATTGGCTCCTTCAAAGCTGCAGAAGCGGACGCTAGCGCCAAGCAGACCCTGACCACCCCACATGTTGCTGGGTGTCACCTCCAGTTCCCTCACCCGCTGGGTTTTGGAGTTATACACCTCAAGTTTGACCGCTTTCTCCACATTGGCTTTAAGGAGGTCTTTCAGCAAGTCGCTTTCCTTATTCTGGAGGAACAGAAAAAATATGGTTGGTTCTAGCTGAGAGATGGCAAACCAGCCGTCATGTAAAACACCATAAAATGAGATTATAGCCAAATGAAAGTCCACTCTTCTTTTTCCCAAGGCTATAATTTAGGCCTCATGTTTCATTTTTAATTGGGGAAAGGAAAATTGGCTGTCAAGCAGGGGTTAACAGTAAAACTGGGCACAGAGGCACACATCACAACAAAATATGTCACTACAATGTAGCCTGCATTTAAACAGTTCTAACAAAATTAGAGCAGGCCAAAAAAAATAAGTTGGTCTTTGCTGTCTGAGAAAACATTATGTAAATGTGCAACGTCAAACAACAGTTAATACAGTTGACAAAGGATAAGTCAGAATATTTACTTGATAAGTGAACGTATGCAAATATGTTACCATAGCTGGGATCCAAAGCTACTTAATTAACTACAGTTCTGATTTCCTCAGCAACCTGTGTGAAGCCTTTCTTTGATTTCATATCAAACTCTGAAGTTGTGAAATAATATATGTGTATTAAGCTAAGGAACTGAAATCAACATTTTGTCCAGACTCAGGGAACAAGATGACATCATCTAGTATGCACGAACTCATTGAAAAGCAGGCTCTTTAAGTATCAGGCAGATAGAAAAGCTTGAAGTCAACACTGCACAAATATGTACCTATTAAATAAAACCATACAGTGTAATGTTAAATACGTAGAAATACGTATATATATATATATATATATATATATATATATATATATCCTCTTACTTATCTATTTTTATTTTTGCACTGAACTGTCCCCTGTTTTTTGTTGTACTGTTGTTGTTATGTGCGGTGTCCTTGAGTACTTTGAAAGGCGCCTTCAAATAAAATGCATTATTATTATTATTATTATAATTATTGTTATTATTATTATATGAATTAAATTTGAACACTTTCACATAAAAAAGTTCCAAGTTCCTTCAGGTTTCTTGGATTTTTGTTACAAATTCCAACCCAATCCTGGGAATAATAAGCCATTGATGAAATTTAGAAATGCATAAAAAGATGATCACAACATATAAGGTGAAAATTCTTGACATTAACTGGGAAAGCTCTACAATCTGATTGTGTTGTCTGTTGTAAAGAAACACACATATTCAATGCCAAGCATTCAGTACTACTCCATGTTTTTTTCATGTGGTGATTTAAGCCTCATTAGTCTACTCACAAGTCTGGTATGTCCTATAGAGAGAATGAAGTCAAAGAATGGCTCCAGACCAGCATTCAGGGCAGGTGAGTCCTGCTGAACCTGAAATGTGAACACACAAACATTGACACAGCTGTGTTAGTCGCCATCTTGTGTCAACAAATCATATTGCATTGACCAGGATATGGGGATCTCATCGCGAGATACACAGTTAATGTTCCTCACACGGTGAATAGGCTGATATGTTACTTAATAAGTCATCCTTGCTAGTATCAGTTTCTGCAGTGAGTGCCAAACAAACTCAGCCTCTAGCATGGCTAACAGCCTGGATGTGTGCCAAGTGCCACCTCATCATGGGCGGACACCACTGACGCTGACCACGGTTTTACGAGTTAATAAACTTGCAAAATAACCCGACAATTACCAACCAGCTTCCGCAGAGATAAATGCAACGACATGACATGGTCAGGACTAGCATAGTTAGCAAGTCTAGCGAGCAAAAACTGGGTAACCCAGATTGAAAAGGAACCGGCATTTAACCTTGCACCACGCTACAACGTACCCCGTGGACATGATATCCACTATTAGTTCCCCCGTCCGACAAAAACGAGCTCTGCGGCAGCCCCATTGCCTCCTACAGTTCCGTAAGACTAACACTGACTGAATGTCACTGAGGTATAATAAAGTTAGAAGTCATTCCTGGTGGCTATATTCCAGCTTCAAGCTAGCTAGCGCCGACGGCTGAGGCAGCTTGACAGCGGGCGCTCCAGGGCTAGGGAAGCTAATAAATAAAGATGGCAGAAAAATCGAGCCTGTGCTGGGCTTGGTATCTGTGGACAGATCGTGCCAATTGTGTTCGATTAGCCATCCTTGACTACGCTGTTGCCTGGCAACAGACAACGCTAGTGGAGAAGCGTTGATTTCTATAATGAAAAACTGACATAGCTTGTGATCGGATATTTAATACATAAAGATGTACATAGAAATACACGGACCTTTTCTAGCCTTCCATGGAGCCTCTCTCAGGAAAATAAAACGTGTTTTTGACAATGACAATCCGTGTATTAATGACCAATGTTATTGTTTTATCAAGCTTTCGTTTTAGCATTTTATTGGTTTTGCTAGTTAGCTTCAATTTTAAAGCTAACATAAAGTTGCAATGTAATACATAATCCGTATCCAGCAGGTAGAGACGTCTGTTATATGATTTGGTAAGTTAAATATAGTCCTTAATGTCGATATATAGATACATAGACTCATTTAAGAATACTTTAGCTTTCGCGTTAGCTTACGATTAGCCCTGTGTTCAAAGGTTAAGAACAAACATGCATCAGCTAGCTTCAGTTGTTTACTGTACATATTTTAAAATTATCTCCAATATTTAATTGCTTTACAATGTCAGAAACCTTAGTCTAACACAAAAGGAAGTGAGCATTTTACAGGAGGCGTGAGAGACTAAATAAAAAGAAATAAAAGACAAGAAAAGACATTTCACAAGGAAGTAATACAGAAATAAATACAGGAATAAACAGATGTAAAACTGAATGAATCAACTGACCTCAATAGAATGGAAAATTATGTAGGAAAGTTGATAAAAAAGTGAATAAATACAAATGAAAAATAACAATTCATTTTTCATTATGTATTTTTTAAAATTGGAATATAATTTTTTGTGCATTTAATGCCATTTTTTTGTGTGCTAGTTTTGGTTCTCCATACCAGTGGGCTAAAACAAAAAAAAAAACATAATGAAGGGTCATTCCTGTAAAAGATATTAGAGTATTAATTTGGTTGACAGTTTTGGAAAGAGCTAAAGTATTTCTTGGGATACTGTCTGCCTGCTCATCTGGATGGAGGCTAAAGTAGTGTAGGAAACATATATCTCTCACTTTATTTCCACAAAACATACAAATAATAATTATAATATTTGTAATAATGACGTTCTTAAAACAATGTGGCCAATGTGTCTACAGAAGAATGTTTACATTTTAAAGGTTAATATTTTAAGACATTAACTTAATGAAGTTTTGTTTTGTGCATACACTTTACATCTGAATATATATCTGAATCCCCCAATTGAAATAACCATCTGTCTTTTTTTAAGGCCCCCTTTTTTTTTTTTTAAGTCCTACTCTGTAAACAGGTTGTGGAACATTTCATGGATTGCTGATCAGTTGCATCAGTTATCTGCTGGAAACTTTGTGTTCCAGTCAAGCATTTTACAGGTGGTCTGGCTGATGCTGCCTACATCTTATTGCACCTGCTCGCTTCTCACCATGATAAGCAGTGTGAGCTCTCTTGTTTTTTAGTCTTCAAAATGAATAAAAATAGAAGTACATTTACAATAACTATATAACAATGACTATAAAATTAGGCCTGTCTATGTCAACTTGAGAGATTTATATGGTTTCTGACTACCTGTAAAGAAAATCTAACAGTTTTCCACTGTGTTTTTCCTCGCCTCAGTACAACATGGCAAGGTGCAGGTTCTGGATTTTATTCTCATGGATTGCTGATGTTGGCAGGTAACTTGTTGCCTCATACTTCCTGGAGGTCTTCCAGTCTCAAACTGATATAAATAGTTGAACTGCCACTGCTCATCACCGCTCCATCATGATTGGGCTTGTGGCTTTCCTGTCCCTCGTTGGTAAGTTTTTGCAGAAATATACAAACACTTATACACCACCTACTGTACTCTCTTTCGTGTTCATGTTATTTTGTGCACCAAAGGGCTGATTTGTGCTGAGAAACCCTTCAACCACAATGTGCACAATGAGAGGGTCATAGGAGGCAGCAATGCTCCTCCCAACAAATGGAAGTGGCAGGTAAAACACATGAGCACGTTTTGTTTAATTTTTTTTTTCTTTTTGTTTTTTACAGTGATTCCCTACAACTGGGATTCTGCAAACAGCTTCAAATTGAGATAGTAGTCCTCATTATACGAAATAATTTCTCTTTGTCTCTCAGATTTCTCTCCAGCAGGATGCATACAATGATGGTAGCTACTACCACATCTGTGGAGGCACTATCATTGATCCATTTAATGTGATGACTGCAGCCCACTGCATCCTCAGGTTGGGTCTCTCATTGGTCCTTACAGTCATCAATATACTAAATATGTGTGCTTGTGAACATATGACATGGTCACTTTATCTAGATGTCTCTGTTAGTGTCAAACTGAATGCAACAAATAATCAGGGACAGATCTTGTCAAGCCTGTTCTGCGCTTAATCATAGTGTGTTTTTGCCTTCTGTGTTCCATCCAGCATGGATGCTAGGACCTATCGCGTGGTGGCTGGTGAGTACAACCTGTACGAGTATGATGGCAGTGAGCAGTTCATCGGCGTGGACAGGATCACCGTCCATCCTGGCTGGACTGGTGATCTTGGCAACGGGTAAAGTGACAGCAAGTCAGACACCTTCACTTCATTGAGACACATTTTAAGAAGGCAAGCTATTAAAAAAAAAGTATTTCATCAACTGCGTTATTGTTATCAGAAATGACATTGCCATCATGAGACTGTCTCAGCCTGTGTACGACAATGGCTACGTGGCTATCGCTGAATTTCCCTACGCTGGCGAGACAATGCCTAATGGCTTCACCTGTTACATCACCGGCTGGGGACTTATTGACTGTAAGAAGACACTCATGATCACATATGTGTCCAATGCACACCATTTAACTATGTCTAATAAAACATTCCTGCACTACCTCTTTACTCCCTCTTTTCACAGTCTATGGGACTGTCCCTGCCATCCTGCAGGAGGCCGCCATCCCTGTGGTGGGACATTCAGTCTGCTCCTCGCCTAACTGGTGGGGCAGCCTTGCCAAGGAAACCATGGTGTGTGCTGGAGGGGATGGAGTCATTTCAGGCTGCCAGGTACGGTGAACTCACACGTGTGCATCTGTCTAATGCAGGACAGTTTAAACGGTTTAATATTTCTTTTATTTCAACGGTGAAATATGTATGATGTTTGGTTTGAAAACATTAAGAAAAAGTCAGAAAACAACATTTAATTGATGGCAAACATGTCAAAAATCGCTTAATTTTGAGATTTGTTGCGTCAGAAGAAACTTTAGAAACTCTCTGAAATGCTTTCTACAACACATTCTTAACTATGTGGGCCTACTTGTTAATTCAGCAAACAAATTATATTTCTTTGTTTGTGTAAACAACGTTGTGTGCGTTTGTTGCAGTGATGTAGAAGCACATTTGCATATAGAGCGGGAAAGTGAGATACGATCACAAGGGGTCACTTGAGACGCAGGTTACATCTGTACGCTCATGATCGGATGACTCAGGACGGATGGTGAAACCAAATGTGAGCAGCCTTTGAGCTCACTAGCTAAAAACAGCAAGCTGCAGTAAGCAGTTCATCTGGTGATATGCTGCCATTATTTGTATGAAGTCTGTAATCAAAAGATGGCAAACTTTTACATATTGCACCTTTGAAGTGATCTATAGACGAAAGGTATTATCTGTGACCCGGCAACAAATGACTAGATGTGGAATAAGTGCTCAGATCTTGTACTTGAGGTAAAGCAGCAATACCACAAAGCAGTACTCGTGTCTCTTCTGTCCCAGGGCGACTCTGGAGGCCCCCTGAACTGTTACACCGACGGAGCCTGGAGAGTCCACGGTGTTGTCAGCTACGGTCCAGCAGGCATGTGCAACCAAGTGACTAAGCCAACCGTCTTCACTAAAGTCTCTGCCTTCCAAGACTGGATCCTTTCAGTGAGTCTTCACGATGTGTTTCTGAGAATGTCACCATATCTGCATATTTAAACTGCCTGACTTTTATTTCTTTGTACGTTTTATTTCAGGTTTTGTGAAGTTGTCCACTCTGTCAAATGGAACCAGCCAAATAAAATGACTATGCATCTCACTCATTGTTGTGTTACATGTAGTAAATGCTTACTTGTATTTCTACACTGGGCCAGAGGGTGGCGATCGTGGTTCACGTTTTGCATAAACGCCACTCTGACTCCTCTCAGGCTGTCACGTGCTGATTGACACTCTTGTACTTTCTCACCGTCTCAGAAATGTTTTGCACATTGGATGCATTTTGTGGTGTTGCTTACAGTTAGTCTTAAAATTAAGAGGGAAAAAAAAGGTTGCAAAGGTCAAAAGCAGGCATGGTGACAAGCCTGATCCTCTGACCTCTCAGGCTGTGACCCCAGTGGATGGAAAATTCCTCAGGATGCTACAAACCAAAGACCAAAGGGACGGGACTTCTATTAGACTATAAAGGCTTAAGTGGCATTGTGGCACAGAGGTAAACCCCCTTTAATGTTAGGATCACATCCACCTAAAGACTTAACAAGAACCACATTTTGTTAATGGTGGCCAAATGTGAGCTATATGTAGTCACCGCTGGCCCGTCTGGGAATTCTGGGCATATGTTTGTAGTGGTAGTCAGGAGACTACAGCATGACATCACATCAAGTGTTTTTCTCTTAGCCATGGAGACCAGAAACCACAGATGGATTCCTGTGGTTTTGACAAAAAAACAAAAAGAAAACCACTGCATGAGCGCGGGAACATCTACTGCATTTAACACCAGAGGAAATATAATGGTTGTATTGGGTTAAAACATGAAACCATTTGAAATGTTTGCAGTTAACAAGCACAGACATAAAATATGCAAATCAAAGAAAACAACTGTGTGGGTATATTTGCTTATCCTCTGCCCTCTGCCCAACATGTGCTGGTCTTGCTGGTGACCAGTCACTAACAAGACCAGCATATGTTGTGTTTTGGTGCTTTGGTCTATGCTGGTTTATCCAGCAGGGCTGAACTTAAGCTTCACGTTTATTATGCAGCACAAAGTTCCCTTTAAAGGAGACATATTGATACTAGAATAGGTGTGATATCAAGGTGCAATATGTAAGAGCTGGCCAACTCTTGTATTCATACTTCCAAATAAATAGTTGGTTGTGCATCACCTGTGTAACTGCTAAAGGCTGCTGCTGTTAGCTAGTTAGCTCAGTTAGCTGTGCAGTATCGGTCTGGCCTGGAAGAACAGGCCGGGACTAGCTTGTTAGCATGCTAACTTCAGTAGATATCTCTGCAGCATTTTATATCAATGTAATAATGTTGAAACTCCATTTTCAGAGCATTTGCTTTATAATTTAAGTTGATATGGGATTTTATAAAACTACAATTCTTACATATTGCATCTTTAATACTCAAAAACACCTCTGTTTTCTCATTCTGTCCACTGCTGCAGTACTATGTCCGCCCTATGTTGCAAACAGCTTTGTTTCAGCAGTCTTAGGCCCCCCTAGTGAATACTCTCTTTTGATTGGTCAGCTCAGTCATGCCTGTGCCAGCACTGCTTACAACACCACCAGAGAAGCTGAGCAGAATTAATTATCATGTGCCGAACAAGATGCTAGGCATAAATCATACAAATATGTTATACAGTGAAGTAGTATGATGACACAAAGTCATGGAATTAAAGGTGGTACTACTGACGAGGTGTTCAGGAGCAGTGTTTTCTGCTTAACATTTAACTTTCAAGATCTTTTACATGCACAAGACCCTATAAAACACTGATGGAAGGGAAGAAATTATAATAATAACAAATTAGGATGTGACAAACAACAGAGTCAAGCATTTAGAAAATGTTTTTTTTTTATTATTATTTGGAGGGACAGGCTGTCAAAATGGCTAAGATGAAAGAAACTGTTTTTTGAACAGCAGGTTAAAGTGTGAATATGTAAAAAATAAAGCAGCTTTGTTTGCTCTGCAGGACCATTCAAGCAGAAATATGTACAACACAAAAGGCAAAAAGTAAGACACGTTTCTTTGAAAATAAAATTTAAAAAAGCTGTACTGTAATACATTACATTGATAAACACTCACTGTTGCCATTTCTTCATGAGAATTGATGTTTTTGTACAAGAGAAACAGATGTTTTGCTTGCAAAAATCAGTGCCCTCTTCATGGCGTATGAACATATATCGGATGGATTTTCAAAGTAATCAAAAAGGCAAAAAGCGAATAATACATTTCCAATGTGCACTCAGCACTTTTCAAAGTATACAATTAATCAGAACAAGTTTTAACAAACAGGACCTGCATGCATAATTTCTAAAGGGTCCAGAAAGGCTGTTGAAACAGCTGTAGAAAGGGTGAGATATGTACATCAACTCTCTAGTGTCCTCACACAGGTGACAGCGGAATCACCTTCGAAAGGTCTTGTTCTTTAATTAACGAGGCAACTCTTCAATTTTTCAGGGTTTGTGTGCGATAGGAATTGTATAATATATGCAGTTCTTATCCACAAAAGCCCCTTTACATGTGTCATTTATAACATAATGCAACCCAAGTCACAGACTTCCAAAAAATTCAGAATACAATCAAATTGATCTTTGCAATTTACTTACTTTTTTTTAGTGGCATTTTGCTAAAATATCAAACCATAAGACTGCCTATGAAAAATACTTCAGAATGCTAGAGAGCGATCACCTTCATAAGTATAACATTTCTCTATAATTCATATATTACAAAGGTTGTCCCGGATTGAAAATTACTCATTTCGCTTTCTTAATAAAATATTCAATTTGTCAGTGATTAGAATTCATTTGTCAACCTACATAAATTAGTTACAAAATATTAGTGTAATTTTCTATGGTTACATTATAGGCAGCGATACAATAGACCCATAATTTAGTTTCAGTGATTAGGGAGATTCCACAGTTTTCAGTCCCAAAGCTTAAATGGAAGCACTGTGCACACGCCGTCGGCAGGCATGGCTCCCCTGATAAGCAGGCACATCCAGTAAACTTCACAACACCCCATTTTATTGCCAAAAATGTCTTAAATTAAATAACTAATGAAATGATGACATAATAAGTTACCAAAATAAAAGGAAATAAAAGTTAAAGGTATAAGAGAATAGATATTAAATACTTTCTGATGGACTTGTGGTCCCGTTTCCCATAGCAACGCATAAATGTGATATGGAAAAAAAAAAAAGGAAAAAGGAAGATTGCACTTTCAGGTGAAAAATATCAAACCACAGTGCTTCTTGAGTGAATGTAGGCTTTTATCTGAAATAAATACAAATAAAATCATGAAAGGAAATAATTTAAAACAAAAGTAATAAAAGACAATACAGCTACAGCTTTTAATGGTATGAGCATTATTTTCTAGTTACCCGGCTCATAAATAAGGAACTCCATAATTTAGCGTTGACTGTTGAATCGACCCCATACAACCAAAACAATGCCTATTCATACATAACTATGTATTTTTTTCACAGATAAAGTGCTGATCGAGGAGCTTTTAGAGGGATTTATTTTTTTTATTTTGTACCATATAAGACCCTTGGGAGAGATCTTGAGGAGAAAGAGTCCACTAGCTTCAGGATTCAACACAGGGAGGACCCTACCTACTCAAGTCAAAGGGAGGACATGAACAGGGCTTTGTTGTGATTTGACTCGGGTTTCATGTGAAGGCCATCACAGCAATGGTCACCATACATTGCCTCCAAAAGCTAGAAAGCTAGAAAAAATCCCTGAGGTGCACATTCAGCTGTGTTGAGATTCCCAACCTGGCCCCAGGTTAAGGTTGATTCCTGTCTAGCATATGGTTGGTGATCTTGGTTTGGTTAAAAGAGCTTTCTTAGGAATTGAGAGCCATCATTGGTTTCTATGGGCCTGCAAGCCAAATTGATCTCTAGTTTTTTTTTTATTTTGTCACTTTTAACACTAGCTGCCATCTCCACACAGCAATATTCCCAAACTGCTTTGCTAACGTTTTGAAGGCAAGTCTGGAATTTGAACATTTATTAGGCAAAAGGGAAATCACAGCTTCCTCCCAAATCACTTCTTATGTGCATGTTCAGTCCTCTCCCAAACCCCTCTTTTTTTTTCCTTGCACTGTCCACGCATTTTCACGTTTCGTCAAACTTTCACAGACTCCATCACAGACAATTTCATGGCTTCCTCCAACAGCTGATTGTCTGTAAATGTGGCGGGGGGTTCTGGGACGGATTCTGAAAGGCCAATCAGTGACTCCAGGAGGCAGGTCCCTGGGTCACTCGCCGGAGGGAGGCTTGGGTAACTAGGCAACTGAAACTGAAAAAAGTTGTCCATGTGTTCGTACTCCTTCAGGGAGTTGTAGAGCGAGCTGGGCCCCAAGCAAGGGAAGCCATCGAAGAACTCCAGATCTGACTCTGAGGAGAGGCTCAGGTCCATGTTGTAGCTCGCAGAGCGATCGACGGTGGGGGAGGGCGTGCGTGGCACACTACTGCTATGGAATAGGGCGTTACCCTGGTTGGCATTCTCATCCAAAAGTTCTGAGATGGCTGTTGCTCGATTGTCTGTGTGATCCAACAGTGCAGCGTCTATATTGTCATTCTCGTCAGCAAAGTCCACCATGCTAAAGCTACTAAAAGCCTCCGTAGACGGCAGCTGTTGTTCCTGCCGCTGATCTTGGCAGCACATGTCTTTACGCTCTCCACCATCCCGGCTACTTCTCGAGCAGTTCTCTGCGTCGCTAAAACTGAGAATGCGGCTCAGGCCTTTTTCATCGACATCCAAAGGGGTGCGATGCTGGCACAGGCCCTCGCCCACCTCGGAGTCCTCACTCTGACCTGAAGAGTCTGAGTCTGTCATATCGCTGCTGCAACTGTTCTCTCCAGCTGCCGGCAGTTGGGAGTTTAAGGGGAAGGAGGGCACTGCTGGTAGGGAGGTTGCGTTCTCCTCCTCCTCCTCCTCTGTGCTCGACTGCTCCTCCAGCCTCTTCTCCAGCTCCAGCTTCATGATAGTGTGGATGTAATGCGTCTGTACCCTGGTGGAGTTGAACTCGATGCGGCCCTCTGTGTTTCCACAGCCGTCCTTGGTGCAGCCACATGGGAAAGAGGAATGATCCATCTGTCAGAAGTAAAAAGGAAGTTGTTAAATTACTTGTAAAATGCACATAAGTAGAGTCGCATCTGTGTTGTGATCTCAAAGCCCGTATCGTTGAACCTCTTTTCAGCTCTTACCTGGCATTTGATGCCTGCCAGGCTGCAGCTACATGTCTCAGGCTCGCAGAAGCCCTGACAGTCGCAACCGCAGTTCTCCCTGGAGATCCTCAGCTCATGCAGCTGCCTCTTCTCCTCCTTGTCGATCTTCTTCACACCGGCCTCTTTGAGCAGTGCGTAGCGACGTTTCGGCGGGTAAGGCTGGAGGAATGATCCCTCCTCCAAGTTGGTTCCACTGATGTCGATGTCCTGCTCGGGGATGTCGTCCACGGTGAGCTTCTCCGCCTCCTCGTTCTCTTGGGTTCCATTCTTAGTCAGCTGGAGAGAACGAAAGGCATCAAATGATTAACTGTCGCACTGAAATTTGGCTGATTATTTCACACACATAGTGGAAAGTCCGCTCACCTTCAGTTTGAGAGCCTCCAGCTTCTCCTCCCTGAGTCTGTTGAGGAATTTTTCCCGGCGCAGGAGCCGCTGCTCCACGGCAAACTCGGCGAGCGTGTACGTGCGGAGGACGCTGTGGCGATGCATCATGCCCAGAGTGCATCCTCCCCGACTGGGAACACTGGTGAATCCCTGGCACCGTGGGAAGAAGAACACCGTCACCTGGTCAAACGTCACGTTGCCTCGCCGCGCTCTCTTGGATTTCTTTAGGATGGATGTTGCTGTGGATGAAGACAGAGTACGTTTAGACTCACCTTATCCAAGAAGGAGATAAGGGTTGGATGGTTTTGCACAGAATCCTTTTGAGCTGCAGCAGTTGCTTTTATGTGCCACTAGATGGCATAATGCCCCGCCGCTTGAGGGTCTTTAGATGTGTGCAAACCCTGCTGAACAGACTGTAAAAGGACACCCCTCTGATTCATTGCCCTAGTCCTCAACTGAGCCTTATCATGTACCCAATTAAAAGACACTGCTAACAAGAGTCCAACACGCTTGCATCCTGTAAAGTGAAACCTAAACTACCACAAATCCATTCAGCCTTCTTTCTCACCATGCAACAGAAGAAAAAAAAACAAAAAAAACACCCAGCCCAGGAATTTCCCCTCTGTGGCGGCCGACACAGTGGAGGAAGCAGAGCTGCCAGGATCACAAACTGGTGAATAAATGCTCGGGGCTTCCGGAAGAGGTGGAGGGTGGAAGTGTAACTCTCAGGACAGAAATAAAAAAGCTGCCCACCCTGGTTGTCCTGCAAGCTGAAAATCTCTACAAACGGGCCGGTTGACTGAGAGGAGTCAAAGGTCTTCTCTCTGGTAAAAACATTCAGGACCCACAGCGACCAGTCATCTTTCTATACCCAGACAAACACAATAAAACCATATGGGAATCAGAGTGGAACCACATGTGGGAACGAGTCCAACAACTATTCCAGCTTTATTATAAATTCCACTTCCTCGGCCCAGGAATATTCAGCAAGAAGACAAGCAACTTTTTCCTCTGCTCGAGCCGCCGGAGCCGATGTTTCTCTGAGCAGAGAAAGGATGCTGGTGCTCCACATGTGTTGAGCATTACCTTTATTGTGCGGTGGGGAATTCCTTGCACAATTTCTCAGCCGAGGAGCTTTCTGGGGACACACCCCGAATGGCTGGCCGCAAAAGTCGCAGAAGTCAAAACTGGGGAAATCTGATAACTGGAGCAACCTTTTAGCCCCGTGCAGGTACAGACAACAGCCTCACTGTGTCGTCTATTCTGCCGCTAGGGGTAATACAGATGAAAGGAACTGCCAGTTTCAGCTTCTCATCCATCAAATCCAGTCGGGCTTATGACACCCTGAGGAGACAAATGACACCTTCTCTGCTGCTTCTAAATGGGATAGCTTTACTGGCTCCCCCCCCTTTCGCTTCACAATGGCAGGCCACTTTCAGTCCAACACAAACACCGGATTTATAATGGTCTGCACAATCTGCTCTTCTCGACGTGTTTGCATGCCTTCTTTTCTTGATTGGCCAACCCCTCCTTTTTTGTATCCCTTCACCCAGCCTCTTTCAGCACCTGTGCTGGGTGCATGCCCGGGCTTCAGACAAGGCTCTGTGTGTTCCCAGCCTTGGCAACCTGCCACGCTTCTCTTCCTGGCTCCCTGCCTCACCATCCTGGAAACCTCACAACTGTTTGCCCTTCTCCCCCGCTCTACAATCCCTCTCCAGCCCCGACCGGTGCCTGGAAGGCCAGCAGACGCACCCAGGTCCAGACAGAAACACCCCGAAGCCGTTCGGCCCACACCTCTCCGCCATAGGTGAGGCGGTCTGGTCTGTCTGTCTGTCTGCGTAGCTCTGGGAAGAAGGTGGATACGGTGCCAAGGTGAGCAGCCACTGCATAATGCGATTAGCCATTTTGCAGCTTCAGGGCATGAAATCAAAAGGGGTATTCATTGCAGAAGTCTGAAATCATTTCTGTGAAATGTTTCATGGGCTGCCAGCTGCCTAAATTCCTTAACTCTCCCCCATTTTTATGGGTTTGTTATCAGGGCCTCCGCGGAGCCGTAAAGACAAGGCGAGAGAGCGCATTAAAAAGCGTGTACCATCAGCTCTTTCTATGATTTATCATCACTGGAAGAGGACACTCACTGTTGAAATTTGTTGCCGGGGAGCTGGGGTTGCTGGGAGTGGAATCCAGGGTGTCCGAGTAGCAGCTCTCCCCCTCCGAGTCCCAGCCCGAGCAGGCAGAGGAGAGGGAGGAGGGTGAGGAGTAGCATGGGTCCTCATCCACCTCCTCAAACTTCCTCTTGAGAAGCCCACTCATGGCGTCAGCGCGAACAATCTGCGGGAGAAAGAGCAGAGACGGAGACGCTTTTTAGTAAATTATTCATGCTTATTTTAACAGCTTTGATCGCTAAAGGATTCAAGTTTTGTCACATGAATGTAAAGTATCTGCCGGTGTAACGCTGCTCGAACCATGCTGCACCGGAAGCCATTGTACACACACGGCCTTGTTCCGAGCCCTGCGCTCAGCCATGTGAGACCGTGTGCATCCCGATCTCATGCTGCACTCAGCTGAGAGGGGAAATAAGCCATGGCACAGGAAGCAATCAATCAGGCCTATTCGCATAAGTCAACAATTACTGGACCCTTCACCCTCCTCCGAATCCCATCAGCTCTGAAAATACATTGATTAGAGAGAGGGGGCGAGCGCAGAGGTGACCAAATCATCCCACCGTAGACATTTAATTCTGCATCACACCCTTAAGGCAGCCCACCTAACGCAGCCACCTACCCTGTTTAACATGCGCGCACGGTCCTCGTAGTAAATATGCACGGCTGTGCATGCTCAAAGATGTTTTGTTATGCAACTCCTGCATGTATTCTTCCAGGGCTCCCGTGAGAGAAGCTGCTGCTTCAGCGATAAAAACAATCAATCCTTTGAGAGAGACACACGGGCAGACAGGCAGAGACGGGAGAGAAAAGATGACCGCCGGTTCACGGGAGGAGGGGGATGCCATTCACGCTCCAGTCTTCAAAAATATCGCCTGCCATCTCCGGAAAACTCCTTAGAAAATGAGTAATTCTCTCATAGCTTGAGCAAACAAAACTCTCGTCTCCTCAGAACAGAGAAAAGGCATGACATGAAAGATGAACACGTTTGGAGGGAAGGAAGGTTCACTGGGGCTGTGTTTTACGGCGACGGGACATAATTGCGTCACGTCGCTCTGACAAACAACAGGGAATCTTCACAACTTCTGGGAAGTTGCAAGGCGACGGGTGAGCGCCCGACAAGACAGGCCATCGTCACAGTCCGTGGGCCGAGCTCTTCCTAACTTAAACAAGGAGGGATGGAGGAGTGGAGGGAGGGAGGAAGGAAGTGAGGGTAGAGGGGGGAGAGACGGGACTGGGCTCGGCTCCAGCGCAGACACTCCCTTCCATGATGTGGAATGGGAAAGGAGGCTTTTACTTTACGCATAAAAGGCGATCATTTCACCATCAAACTGTTTACTGTCTTCGGAGTCGCGGCCAAATCACTCGCAGCTGCTACAACTCGAGCCTGCCGCGGATGCATTTCAATCGTCGGGTATTTTTAGCGGCGTTTGCGCAAATATTTGCTTGGTAATACCTATGATCATGTGAGAATGTTTATGACGAACGTTCAAAAGTCACTTTTGCACTTTTCTGTTTTCTTTTCATAGATTTCTTTCAGTTAATTAAAGAGTCGGGAGCTTATAAACGAGTTACATTTATGTCCCAAACATGTCAATTAGTTGACTGAACATGCTGTTCCGCCAAGAGGCTAATTTGTGACCGCTGCTCCTCAGAGGACGTGTGTCAAAGGCAGGACACGTCACGAGCACAGATCCTGCAATGGCGAGAGACCTTCACTCCATGTGTGACCTGCTGCACGCCTGGTTTGTCTTATCAGGGTGTTATGCAAGTGTCAGCACTCGTAGGAACAGCCTGAGCAGGTATACGGGGAGAGGGTCAATTCAGCCTCCAACCGGGAGCAATTATGCAAAAGCAATGCTGCCTTTTTTGACAAGGATAAAAGCGAAGACAGAGTCAAGGGCAGGAGGCTGACACCTTCGTACGGGTGATGGGGGCGGCTTTGCAGCTGTAAACGGGGTTACTGTTCCTGCTGCAGTCAGACATTGCCGTCCCCAGAGTACGTATGATGAATGAATCACCTTGCGATAGGTCAAGCCGCCTCATCTAGAGTATGCAACAAAAAAAAAAGAGAAAAAAAAAGGCTTCCTTCGAACTGTGACCAGCTGCTTATTTCCCAGCCTTAACTAAGTCGAGTGGGAAATAATCTCCCGGCGCCTCTCGCGGCCTCTAATATCATCACATCATGGGATTTGCCTTGAAACGATTGAGGAACACCTGGGCGCAGCGTCTGTTGCTCGTGTTGTGCACTGATCAGACAACAAGTGTGTTCGGAACGCCACGCGAGAAAGGAGAGGAAGCGTGCACCTTACATTTTTGCCATACCACCAAACCCCCCCCCCCCCTTTTCACTGTGAAAAAAAATGAAAACAAAGCTGCGAGGCATCCTCAAGGGAGTGCATAGCGCCAGCTAAGCAAAGTCTTTTTAATTAAAAGCTGCAGTGAGGCAGAAGGGGGTGGAGAAGGGAGAGAGGTGGGGGGGCAGTGGTGTCAGAACTGGGTCATTGTCTCTTGACTGCAGTCTACCTGACACATTGATTTGTTAATCCTGTTCAACGGGCAGAAACAATGGCGAGAGGTTAATCCTGGCAAGGGGACGGCTTGTAGTCAATCTGGAGCTTCTCAGCCGCCGCTGCACCCAGAGAACAAGGCCAGGAGAGCAAGAAGAGAGCGCGGAACAAGGGACTGGGGCTAAAAAGACAACAATCGTGCAATGACTCATTTGCAAAAAGGAGTGGAGGGAGGGAGGAAAAGAAGGAAAAAAAAAAAAAGAACAAAAGATAAAAGTGGAGAATTCAGAGCCTGGGCTCCTCGAGAAAGGCAGCGCCTGCGAATGTCTGCTCTAAATGGAGAATGGATGTGATCGGACAGCCGAGCCAGGGAGGGAGCACAGCATGTTTTCAACGCGCACTAAATTATGCATCACTGTCATTCCATCAACCGCACACAGGCAGGCAGATAAAGGACGCATCCGCCGAGGTGCTCCCCAGCCAGTTGTCACGGAGTTGGGAAGATAAATCTCAGGCGAGGAGATTTGTCACCAGAAGCACTACACTGCTCGAGTCAGATGCATAACTATGTCAGCCGAATGAGATTATCTTGATACATGCAGCTACAGGCTGCTAATATGACTTCGGAATCCCAATTCATTTCTGTTTTATCTGCAGACAGCTACTCAAGTTCTTATTAGGGATTGTTAAATTATTCAAACAGGGGAGGATGTTCGAAATGTTAAAAAGTTTAGGTTGAGTCAATCACTTGTGAGACCGTTCGGCTGCAACTTGCTCCACCTTTCACTTTACAGGGTTGTTTGTAAAAAGAAGATGTGAAGATTGAACGATCACTACCTTCATATTTAGCCCTCCCAGTGCAGAAAGAGATGAGCTCCAAAAAAATGATTTAGAAACACAAAAAAAAATATCATGAGAAGAGATGTGAATGTTGCATCTCTGACATCCCCCATGAGCTTGTTTGAACTGCCTCCATCTGCCCAACAGGACAAGTCACAGTTGACTTTGCCCCCTTACGCTGAATGTTTCAGCCCCTTTGCGGCTGATAACAGCGTGGGTGGGAGCGACAAGTTGCACTAAACTTGGCCAGCCGAGAGCGTTTACACGGCACACTGACAACCCTGTGCAGTGTCTGAATGACTGACTGAGCAAGTTGAGTGCTCATAAAATGTGATAATGATGAGCCTGGGAGTCTTCCTGCGTGTGTGCAAGCGTGTCTGGGCAGGCCGTCCAACAAACCCCCCCCCCTCGCCTCTAGGCTTCGAGCTATCGCACCTCTCACTTCCAGCTCTTGTCACCGAGAACACGGAGGTAATTGATCAGAGCCATCAAGGTTGACGGCGGGGCTGGATTCCAGCTCCCGCACAGCTGGGGGAAACACTGGCTCATTTCTTCGACTCAGCTGTTCCTCAGAAGCGCTCCACCTGCTGGAACAATGCGGTGAGAGCTGCTCCCGTTCCCCCTCTCCTCTATGAGCCTGTTGTTCTCTCGCTGAAAAGCCCAGAGCTCGCCGCTGTGACTGTGCCACAGAAACATTCTGTTCCCCTAGCTGCCTCGACCCGTGCACTCGCCGATTCCAAAAAGGAGAGGTAGTGGGAAGAAGGAGGGAGGATTGCACAAAACAAATAAATAATGTCATGTCTCCAAACCGCAGGAATTCCACTTTGGCAGCAGTGCTCTTGCTGTAATAGTGGGAGAAGAACACAGGCTCTATCTAACCCAGATGTGTTTTCTGCTGCTAACCACTGGAAAGGCCTTCCTCCCAGAAGGCATCTGAGGCGAGCTACCTTTCCTATAGCCACACCTGACAGGGTATTAGCTTGCACGTGCGCCTCACATACCCTCAGCTGTCATTAA
Source organism: Sparus aurata (assembly GCF_900880675.1). NCBI lineage: Eukaryota > Metazoa > Chordata > Actinopteri > Spariformes > Sparidae > Sparus > Sparus aurata. Next base: position 21,953,148 of record NC_044205.1, read on the forward strand.
TCTGCTGTGCAGGCCGAACTTGAATGGCCAGGAAGCCTTCAGGAGCCAGACTGTGTCCGCTTAACGATTCAGGGTAGTTTACACAAAAAGAGAGACGGCTAAAAAATATATTCAGTTTGACTGCTAGAGGAAGTGAAACACAAATATGCAATTAGTTTTGAGAGATTTGCATATGCCGGTGTGTGTAGAAATGAAAAAAAAAAAGAAAGCCGAGTTGAGAAACTCAAGTGAGAAATTCCTTTGCATAACAGCAAACATGCAGCTTTTGGTTTCCGTGTGTGTGTGTGTGTGTGTGTGGAGGAAGGGAGGAGGTGGTTGTGGGTTCAGGGGTCGTGCTCCAGTCTGGGACGCTGAAGAATGCTGGGAGAGAGGGACAAAGCAGATGGGAGCTGCTCCGCTGCTGTGTGGGAGACCGTCAGCAGACTCCCCTCCACACACACAGAACCTCCCCCCTCCTCACTCTCTCGCTAGTCGTCTCTAGGCACAAAAGCGTGGGGGCCATCCTGCGTGACCGAAATGAAGCAGGCACAGACAACCTTGTCTGAACTCGGCACTGCTGCTGCTGCTGCCTCTTCTCCCAGCTGGGGAGGCAGATACTAAAAGTGTGTGTGAGCTTCCTGAGGTTGTGAAACATAAACTGCAGTGCACAGGAAGTGGTCATCTTCCAGTTTATCAGCGCTGTGTCTGACAGCTGCAGGCACCACAAGGTTAGCCGAGTACAGGGGGAGATGGAGGTATGGGGATGTTGAAAATTCCTCCAAATGTTGCAAGGCTTTTGTTGCCTTCACGCCTTTTTTTTTATAAGTCACAGAAATATGCAACACATCCATGGTAATCATTGTTTACAGAAGGATCATGGTGCACAAAAGAACTGTGAGCCAAAAATGGAGAAAAAAAAATTTATTATATAAGCACAGAGAAAGAGTCATTCAACATCTCTGCAAATTCCTGAGGAATGAAATGCACAGCAGCAAGTGCCATATTCCCTCTCTGTAAACAAAGGATCATTCAGCTCTCTGTAGCCTAATTCCAGAAAACATGATTCCAAAAATGATCCGGGTGAGGTCGCGCTAGAGACGATTAGATCCAGCCAGTGTGGAGTCTCTGCGAGAGCCTCAGACTCTGGTGTCATTTCACATTAAACGCGTTAATAGCAGCTCCTGATGAGATAATCACATAAAAAAAGAGCGAGCGCACATGTTCATTTACGCGCATTTACGCGTCAAGGCAACATCCATGTGCTGACATGGGGGGGGGGGGGGGAAATAAAACCATTCAAACAATGAAGGCGCTCAACATTCTCCACACCTGGTTCGCTGAGGTGAAATATTAAATTCGCCAATCGCGCAATCAATCATTAAATCTCGATGATGCGTTCACGTTCAGCTCAGCCTGCTGCTCGCTCCCCCCCCCCGCCTGTCTGTCTGTCTGTCTCCCTCCCTGTTGACCCGATCATTCCTCGTGATTAATGCTAATTCTAATGACAGCAGCCCCTGTCAGCTGTGTGTGCTCACATGTAGTGCCTTCAGGAGTCGCTCGAGTTACAAGAGGCGCACCAGCACCGCTGAGGTGAATGAGAAACAACTCCGAATACACAAAGCCGACCTCATCAACAGTTCACAGAAATGAATCCACAGCCGAAAAACACGCTGTGATGTAAAGTAGAACAGGCAGGCTTCAGTGGAAGTTGCAAAAAAATAAATAAAAAACCCGATTAATCAGTGATCGATGCGTAAATCGATAGGCGAGCCAAAGGAGGGGATCGTTGGAATCTCGCCTGGATCGATTAATTATTATATTTCTTTGCCATTATCCGACTGTGATCACCTGTGTGTGAAGCAGCCGCTCGTTAAAGCTCACTTCCAGCGAGCCGCCAATCATGTCAATATTCAGAAATAAAGCGTCAAGTTAACCAGAGCCACAGCGCGTAAAGTGGGATTTTTACCAGAAATCTACCCAAAGATCGCACCCAACAGCGTCCTCACACGGAGCCACCTTTAAACATTTAAATGCCTCCCGACACAACATCCAACAACTCTCCGGCTTCCACCTCCTGCTGCGCTGAGGGGTTGAAACACACACAGAGAAAATAACGCTGGTTCAATCAGCTCCTCAGCAGCGGCGAACTCTCCATTCTGTCCCCTTTTTACTCACCACCAATTCGCGTATCCGATCACCATCAGTGGCAAAAATCAGCGTCGGGGGGGGGGTAAAACAGCCGATGTGGATAACAGTGTGGGTAATCCAAATGGCACGAAGGAACACGGCGCTTTATCCCCGCATATAGACGGCTCCTCGGTGCTATTGTCTGCGTGTGTCCGCCGCACGGGGCTCCGTACCAGCTGAAGCGCTTCCCTTGTCTGTAGCAGACTGCCGAGAAGCGCAGCCTTTTTCGTCAGTGGAAAACTCCCTCCTGGCGTCTGGTCTGACGCAGGCGGTGACACAAGGAGGCTGCCCACGCCGCTTCCTGCCTTGTCCTCCTATGTCACCGTGCACATACGAGCCTACTACTACCTGCATGAGAGGGACGTGGTGATTAAATGTTCATTTAATGTGATGACGGGAATGGGTCGTTTAATCAAAAAAAGAATAACAGGCAGCCTTCAGCCTTTAAAGAGCCTCTGGTGGCGAGTTTGAGGAAATGTGTTGCTGTCGGATTACCAGACAGACAGATATCAAGTCAAATCAAATCAAGTTGTTTGGTGTCACGTACAAAAATTCATCGTTCTAGGGAAGTAATGTAATGCACGTAATGGGATTACGTCATTGGGATCCAAATAAAGGTGACCGTATTCCACTGAAATGAAGTTTTGTTAAGTTAAAACAAAGATAAACGTTGCTACTTCATACTCGTCTTTACGTTTGGTAATCCAAAAGTAACGGAGAGTAATCAAACTACATTGCTTTAATATTGTAATAGTTCATTGGATTGGATTAGGTTAATGACTACCTTTTTTAATGAATAACCGGGACACAGAACAAGGTGTGATTAGGTAAAAATCTTAGAGATAGATGATTGAAAGGTAATTATCTGGCAGTAAATGTAGTTAAATAACAAAAGAACAAGTAGAAGTTTATCAATGATGCGTTTACATGCAGGTACATAATGTGTACTCTTGGTTTTATTCAAGATAAAATAAACAATTGATCTTTAGTTCTTGATGCAGCATGCTATCTGCAAAGTAATTAGTAACTAGATAGATAGATAGATAGATAAAAGTCATACTGACTGAAGTAATACTTGAGTAAAAGTAAAGATATCCTGTTAAAATATTATTTTGATTCATGTGAAAGTCACCCTTAATAGCAGAACATGAGTTAAAGTAAATGTACTGCAGGTATCAAACGTAATTTTCTGGCAAAACATGTAAATTAACAAAAGTACAAGTAAAAAAATATACTTATAGTACATAGTTTTCTTTTATCTGCAAAGTAAGTAAGTAACTAGAGAAATTAAGTAAATGTAGTGGAGTAAACAGTTCAGTGTTTGAGAGATGTACAGTACTTGAGTAAATGTACTTAGTTACATTCCATCACTAATAGACAGGATAAATTAATCTACAGCACCTAGTGAGGTATACGTATTTAACTAATAACTCTTAAAAATAATCACTAAACAAACTACATTAAGGCACCCAGAAGGGCAGATAAGAGAATAAAAGCATAAAACATAAACAACCAATGAAGAAATAAATGATTAAAACTGAAATAAAACTAAAACAACGTGTTCTGTAAACGGTACATCTTTGTTTCTTAATTAACATGGACTAATAACTATTTAATCTCCTTGAGAAATCTTCTGTCATGTAGATTAAAGACCATCTGTTTTATTCTTAGATCCTACAAAAGTTTGGAGATACGTGGTTTTCAAAGGACAGTGAAACTACACTAGAGCTGAAAAACAGGGCTGATGTTTTGGAGATGTGTGGTTTTCACCAGGAAAGCAGCAGTGTATTATGTTGTAATGTTTCCCTCAATCTGCATCATCTCCAAAACATCTTCAGATAAATAAAGAAAGAACTGTGCGCGGCTCCCCAGATCGTCTCCGTATGAGCTCACTGTTGTGCAGTTAGAAACATTATCATCACCGCACAGATAACATCATCTCTAATAGTGACGTGGGAGGTGCTGTAATGTGCTCTGTGGCAGGGCTTGTTTCCAGTCAAGGGAAAACACTGACTAAGCTGTATGAAATTATGACTCAGTTTCTTTTTCATGGAACACAAAACTGAAGCGCGGTTTCAAAGGAAACGTCTGGCTTACTATAAGGAACGATCAAAACTACGTTCTCGTAATGATTCACGGCACGTTGCATGAACCCAGAATCAGCTGATACATGATCTGTTTATAGTTTTTGTATCATAATGACAGTTCAGTTTACAGGTGGTTTCACAAAATGATATGATCTCTTTTGTTTTTTGTTTTGGGGAGTTCACATTTTCCAGTGTATAAACACATGTCAGCTTTTACACATGATGGAAATTTTTAAGGAAGATTCTTGTATTTTTTGGAGTCCTTAAAGGAAACGTTAGTCCTTTTGGGAAATTTGAATTTTGCTTTGTTGGTGAGAGTTAGGCGAGAAGATCGATACCTTACACATACAGTCAGTAAAATGCAAGGCTAAAGCTAGTTAGCTTAGCTTAGCATAAACACAGGAACAGGGGGGAAACAGCTGACAAAACAAACCCAGAAATCAAAAGACAAAATCCATCCAAACCAGCACCTTTAAAGTTCACTAACAGAAAAACAAAGTGCTAAAACTTGTGGTTTTATTGAATGTTATGTTCTGGACTATTTCGTGGAAAAGCTGAAAGGCAAGAGGAAGCTTAAATTCGCCTTTTTTAGAAGCCTTCTGACCGTTATTTTTGAAAATAAGCTGCACAAGTTCCTAATCAGTTTCCCTGAAATTGAATCTAAATCTAATTTGAAGGAAAAAGAAAATGTTATGCAACAGATTTGAAAAAGTTGAATTCATTAGAGCTTGTTAAACATTAGAGGAAGAGAAGAGCTGCCCCTTTAAGTAAATCTTCAATTTGGTGTGGGGAATTGGTTGCTCCCCTAGATAAAACCCTGAAACGGCTGTTCCCAAGGTCAAGAATGAATTTTCACAGCTAATTAATGATCTTACATCAGCACAATATTTGAAATTCCACCGTGTTGTAACTGCTGATTGAATCATTGTCTTCACCAGAAACGGCGGAATCACACACCCACTCTCAGCTCCGCTGAACTCCTCGCAGGTATTTACAAGTCCTGCTGCCGAGGGCGAGCGCACTGACATGCTCTGCTTTCATTCTCAGCCGGACCTGAACACTGAGGCAAAGTGTTCTGCCAATGTCAATACAGGTGCTTGACTCAGATGCGCAGGGGAAAGGTCTCCTAAAGCTGTGTACATAGAGCTATGCTAATTGTCTCCTGCTAATGGAGGGCCCTTTTCTCACTAGACTGTAGAGCCCGAGGGCTCCGTCGCCCTCAGAGGGAACACAAGCACATCAAGCTGAATGACAGCAGAAATATAAGTCCTGCTTTCCAAGTTTATAAGTGATACATGATGAAATGACGACAAGATACAGTGTGCAAATGTTTGGATTTACTTGATTTGCTTTGGGGGTAGTAGTTTCACCGGGGCCATAAATTAGCATTTAAACAGGAGTGAGCGGCTTTGTGATAATGAGTGTGTTAGATAACAGAGATCACGGCTGGCCACGCAACTCATTCGAAGCTACAGTGACAATGTGAGAAAAGCTGCTGATTAACAAAAACAAAGAGGATATGTTACATGTCGTCTTATTGCTAACAGCTAGCGTGAAGGGTTTTGACATTAGGATGTTAGTGTGAACATTAAGGATCCTGACAAAAATCCGGCAAGTGGCTGTAGTAAAAGGGGTAGAAGAAGTTATTGTTTTCTATGATAAAAAGCACAACATTTCCTCAATAAACAGCCAAGCTCAAGGTCTCCTTTTCATCAGTATTACAGCATGATTGCACCGTCATTAAAGCGAGGAGCGAAGGGGCCATTTAAAGTTTTACTGCAACCTTTGCATTGTTGTTATTGCCGCTAGGAACAATGAGGGAGTAGAAGAAGGTGTGTAGAGAGTTAGTACCGACCTGGGGATCAATCTGAGGAGCTAACATGATGATTAAAAGGGCAATATGTGGCTTTTAGAGACAAAATTCAAACCGTTAGCTGCTCTCAGAGGTAAATAAGGTCCCCAGAACAAGGTTTGAAACTAGAAAAAGGTGGCAGGGTCCGCCACATATAGTATATAAACTGTGTTGTCCTTTGAGGTCAGTTTGTTTATTCAGCTTATTCAGTCATGAAAACAAAGAGAGTTTGTTTATCTAACTTGTCTGGGGATAATAATCAATGTCAAATCAGTCATCGCAGATCGATAGTGCACCTTTAAAGGGAGAAGGGGAAGGAAACAAGATCATTTTTATGTTATTTTTTCTGATTATCTTCAATTGCTTGCCCGTTTATTGTGAAATACTGGACACTTTAAGTATCCAAAGTCCTTCAAAATAAAACAATCTCAAAAGGAAAACGTGTAATCATTTGCTTCGAGGCAGAGCAAGGCAGTAAAAGAAATGTGTAGGAGCTAACTAAGTGATCAAGTAAACAAACATTCAGCTGCGCTATCTGCGACGGGAATCTGTTGTTATCTGTGTTGTAATAAAAACACAGACCGGTGTTTTGTTTTTGTTTTCCCGCACCCAAGGTGTCTATCACTGTAGGTGAGGGTGTGTGTGTGTGTGTGTGTGGGTATATGACAGGGCAATGCTCCAGCACGAGACTGGGAGTCTGTATGTCCAGACAGACTCCACCCAATTAGCTTCCCTGTCGCCCTGCAACTCTTTAAGTCCCAACAATGAGCCATCCACGGCCCCGAGGAAGAAACCGACAGTCACATGAGCGGCAGCAGCAGTCACAGCCATTACTGAGGAATTCTGCTCCGTTTACAAAAAAAAAAACACCCCCTAATGATCACCAACATTAACAATTAGCCCTCTGTCCGACGACAGCCCCGAGACATTCTCCCTCACTCTGACACTCGCACGGTTTGGTTTCGGAGTAAATCCTAATTATAGGCGACGCTCTGGCAAACATCGTATCACTGACACACCTTCTACAGTGTTGTTTTGATGGACGGACATTATGTAAGCGGGGAGAGTAAAGACTTTGTTGTGAGTTCCTGCGTTGGTGTCGGGTCTTTGATGAAGCGTCCTTCATGAGGTTCTCTTGAGATAAACAGGAAATGTCTTAGGCGGTGGAACTCATGCTTTTTATGTTGTTCTTTGAAGTCCCCTGTCAGGCCCATCAATTCCCTTTTTGATAAACAAGAGGAGAAGTTCCAGGGAACAGTGCGACTCACACATGTTTACCCCCTCTTCCAAGAAAAAGAGCTGCATGTGTGTGTGTAGCATGGGGGGGTGGGGGGGGATGGGAGCCCTTGTGCCAAAGCCACTGAATCGGGCCTGAATATATTAAGGCCACTCTCTTTAAAAGTGTGCCAGAGAGTTCATGGTGGAAGACGCCCCTCCAAGAGCACAATAATGGGCTTCAATGCTTTCCATCTGCGGAGGGAGAAAGGCCTGTGACTGCACGTGCTGCGTGGAGTGGCCTCAACAATGTATCAATTTATGGCCATCAGAGGCATCATAAAACTGCTCCCGAGGTGAAGACTGGGGCCGCGGAGTGAAATGCTAAAGCCGTCAATAAATAGGCACGATTCAAGGAATCCGGTCGCCCGAGTGAAATGTTGGATTGTATGTTTCTGCAAACCGCGGGTCGTTAAATCTGTACATTACATAGGCGCCGCATCAACCTTCCGACAATCACGTTCAGATTACATTTATACGAGCTGACTTTTCTGTCAGGTGGAGGAGGGGATGCTGGTGATGTGGCAGCTAGGCCTGACAGTTGACCTGAACAAGAGAGCATTGTTCAGGAGGCCGTTTCAACACTAAGCGTGAAACCACTGGCCTCATCAGTGGAGACCAAACTGGTTATTTTTAACAAGACATCAGAACAATGTCCAGCTACGTCTGTGGCGACGGATAGGTAAGATGGCTGCCAAGCGAGAGACCACGGTTCATGACAAGGTTTCAACCATGTAAGCATGAAACCACTGGATATTTATTACGAGATATGAGGACAATTTACAGCCATGTTTGAGGTGACTGCTAGCCTAGGCAGCTGCAAAGCGAGAGACCACTGTTCCTGACAACATTTTTAATCAAGAAACCACTCGTTAACTTTAACAAGCAGCGGGTGTCTGTGGCTACAGCTATGTGAGACAGTTGCAGAGCGAGAGACCAATTTTCATGACATCGTTTCAACGTTTGTAAGCGTGTATCCACTGGATATATTAAAGCAAGGCGTCAGAGGAATTTCCTGCCGTGTTTGAGTCGACAACTTGGTGAGATGGCAGCCAAGCAAGAGACCACTGTTTGGACAGCGTTTCCTCCATGTAAGCATGAAACCACTGGATATCTTTTACAACACATTTTTTCAGTTGTTAGTGGCCCAAAACTTGATATTTTTTACAAAACCTTGTAACACTTTCCAGCCATGTCTATGGCGACAGCTAGGTGAGACGGTTGCCGAGCAAGAGTCCACTGTTTAAGCAGACATGTTTAAGCGTGAAACCACTTGATATTATTAAAAAGATGTTGGGACATCTTCCATCTGCGTTTGTGGCAACAAAACCATTTTGTTTTCTAACTAGACATGAGGACAGTTTCCAGTTGTGTTTGTGGCGACCAAACGAGAGACCGCTGTTCGAGATACTGTTTCAACATTTCTACGCACAAAACCACTGGATATTTTACCAAGAAGCCAGGACAATTCCTAGCCGGGTTTTTTTTGTTGCCGACAGCTAGGTGAGACATCTGCCACTGGATATTTGTATCAGAAAATAAGCACAAAACAGAAAACTGAAAATGTAACATAAAGTAACACAGTTTTAACATATCTATGGTTTGGCAGAGACGTCCATTGCCGACATTTATTCTGGCGATTGGGTTGATTCACAGTTAAAAGCAGGCGAACGTCAGCTTGGATTTAGAAAGCTTTCTCAGAAAAGCCTGAAAATAAGCAAAGTATACGTTCACAACAACGTTCGCGTTGATAGAAGTCGAGAGGTGTCCCCTGAAGCAGCGACGGACCAGATGAGACAGTCTGATGTTGTTGTTGTCGCGGCGGTGGTGGTCAGAGCGGGGCAGACGGACACAACGGGGCTCAGGGGGAGCTGATTGATGGCTCCAGCTGTCCCAGAGGAGAGGAACACAGGCAGACAGCTGGTCACCTGTAGCCCCAGACTTGACTGTGATAGAGGCGCTTGGCATTGTGTTTCACTGCAGAGGGCAACCAGTGCAATGCTGGAGTTCAGGCCACTGTTCATCACAGCCAAGAAAACAAGGAGCAGGCCACAGGCAATGAGTCCTGAGGATTAGAAGAGCACTTGAGGAAACAGATTTAGCCGAGGAAAGCAAGAATAAGGCTAATTTATTGGATTTCGAGCAGCAATTCAACACTAAAGTGTTTTGTTAATATGATTACTTAAAAACCTGAGCAGAAAACCCACACACCTCATCATCTTTTAACGACAATGCAGTCCCCTAATTATCCAATTTTGTGTGCGGCTAGGGCTACACGGAGGATAACTGTTGTTTTGACACAAGTTACATGAGAGAAAGAGAGGAAAGAAAAAAGACGAGATGAGCTCACTCAGGCACAGGGATTAATACAGAAGCAAGAGGGAAAGAAGAAGAAGAGGAGGAAAAAAAAAAACACCCTCCCCCTCTCGGAGCCGGCCAGCCAATCAGCACGCAGATGAGCTGGTTTACTTGGAGACCAAAGAATCTGTGTGTAGTGATATGACATCATCAGCTGCCCATTAAAGGAGAGGTCACTTTTTTTCTCTTTCTCCCCTTCTTCCTCCACCTTCGAGGATGCATGGGGAAATGTGATGCAGCTTTCCAAGAGGAACAAAGACCCTTTCAAGCATTTCCTGTTTTCCCCTCATATAAGATCGTTGACATGAAAAAAAAAAGGGTTGTTTAATTCTCAACTTTCACCTTTTTCCAGGACTGACTGAGCTGGATGCTCGAGTAACATACATGAGTTTCAGCTGTTCAGCCCTGAGACAGGCACGATTCACAAATTCAGCTACTTGCCTCTCACTTGCTGCTTTTCCCTTTGTCGCCGGCTGCACTGAGACGAGAAATGTTCAGTTTTCAATGCTTCCATTCATTCGCCAACAAACAAGCACTATGTTTGGGGCTGCCCTCGCTGCATACTGTATGTGTGTTTGCTCTTACTGCCTCTCTCTGTATGTGTCTTTAGCTTTAGGGGGGAAGAAAAGCTGCCAGTTTGTGTTTTGTTTACTTGGCAGCGTCACCGGGCCGTCTGACTAATGCATGCTGGATTGTCTCTCCCAGGACGTTTGTTCTATGTTTTATTCATCGGTGTGATGTGCGATAGACTTCCCTCTGACATAATATTATTGATTGCCTAATAGACTATCAAAACAATGGCCTCACTCAAGGCATCGGGAGTTAAGGGTACCTTTATTTATTTAATTTCCTTTCACATAAAGTAACAGTTTTGCTATTGACGGAGGGGGCTTTATGTAGTTTTGGAAAATAAATTGAACCCCAGAATTTTTTATGTTTACAATATTAATGACGTAATACTACAAACTCAGAGATATGTTTTCTGTAACTGAATGAACAAACTGTTCTCAGAGGAAAATAAGCTCTCCAGGTTGTCGTTTGAAGGTAGAGAGGTGGCAGGGTCCGCCACATAAAAAAAAAAACCTTGTGACATTGTGTTGTCCTTTAAAGGTGCTATTTGTGATTGTAGGATGGGTCGGCCGCCACCCCAAAGCGTCTTCATTTGACGAGTTTAACGATAATGGACTGCGTGCGGCGTTGCGGTTAATTATCTAATTGATTAATAAACCAGTTGTCTCAGCTCATTTCACGTTACCAATGACCTTATTTTTTGGACGTGCTGTATATTTCTTGCATCCAGGAAATCCTCCAGTTTTGTGAGACAGATGGCACTGGCACCCGGAATATTAATAGGCTGAATCTATTATCGCAGTGTGTTTTTTTTTTCTTTTGCACCGTGAAGCGAACAGGTAAGAGATCACCGAACAGCGTCTCTCGTCGCGCCGGGAAATGTGTTTCGCGGGGATGCCGTCGCACAAAACAGGACGTGTAAAAAAAAAAAAGAGGTGTGTAATGAGAAAACTGGTGCTGAAAGGGTTAATGGTGAGTGACACGGCTCCCCTGCCTCGAGCACATCCCTCACCAATACTCAGGCCTGTTATTCACATGACTGAGCTAAACCTCACTTCCAACGCCGGACCCTGCGGTTTGGCCTTTATCTCTGCTGCTTCATCACAAAGACGCTGTGATCATCGGAGACTCTTTAGTGGCCGTCACACTCTTCCACGAAATCGCTGTGAGACTGTGTTGTCAGCGCTCGGCGGCAGCAGCAGCAGCAGCAGCAGTGTTGTTGGGACACATGTCTTCAAGAATTTATTGGTCTTGAAGGCTCCCTGCATCGCAAAGAAATCAATACATGGCAATCTGTGCTTTATGGCTACATAACAGTGCTAAAAGATGTAGTGCGGGAGTGGATACGGAGATATTAGCCCGGTGGAGTGCCAGACAACAAAAGCAAAAGACCTCATCTGCTTATTTTCCTTTTACTGCAGCACTTCCTCACTGATGTGTTTACATGCAGCACACGTGCTTTCAAAGAAAGGCAGAGGCCTCTGTGGCACAGGAAGCGCTGAGACAGACACTGATACAGAGCTGATAGCACTGGAGTCACACTCATAAATGATCCTACATGTGCACACAGTGTTCGGTGAAAGGAAGTGAATTAGCAACTGTTTCAGTAAAGCAAAAATATCAAACCTTGGCTGGTTGCAACTTATTAAATTTAAAGAATTTGCTGCAGATGTTGACATTAAATGAAGTGTCTTTTGTGTTTTGGGCTGTTGTTTGGACAAAAGAAGCAAACTGAGGATGTCACTTTGAGCTCTGGGAAATCGGTATGGGCATTTTTAGCGTTTTTTAAAAACATTTTACAGACTAAATGATCTATTAATTGTGGAAATAAGCAGAAGTTGCAGCCAAGTTTGATGCAAAATCATATGAAATTGTAAAACTCGACCACCTGATGTAAGTGTTTTGGCTAGTTTTTTAACACCTGTACAGTTAAAAAGGGGTGCTACGTAGTTTGAGAGGAGAAATTAAAATGCAGAAATATTTACAATATTGATGAGGTGATAAAACAAACTCGTAAATGTTTACTTTTTCCATAACTGATTCAAGAAGAACGCTGTTTGTATAAAGGTGGCAGGGTCCACCACATATAAATGTCAAAACAGGAGGAAATTGTGTTTGTTTAGACATAAAAAAAAAACTCAGTGAAAAACTACATATTGCTCCTTTAAGGAAGCGAGTTTTTTGCATATCTGCACATCAGTAACTTCCTTCTTCCTGCTCTCATACCTTCACAACATTACAGTGATACCTGTCGGTGTTATTACAGGCACGATTTACGGGAAGAGATTCTCTTTCACCAACAAATGAAAAGCTGTTTCTCTGCCACAAAAAGGTGAGAATCCGACCGATAGTGATGGAAGTCCCTCGTCGCGTCACACTCTCACTTGACACAAGGAGAAGGAAACCGCAGGCTGCCGTGTTTCCCGTCACAAACTGCACTTCCTCCTTTTTTGCTGCTCTCATTGTCTGTGTGTGACAATTTCAAAGCGTACGGCGTCTCACAATGTTGAAATAGGTGATGCTTGGAAAAAAAAAAAAAAAAAAAAAAGCAGAAATTTCCGGCAATAGCAGAAAACCGATCACGTCGGCAAGAGGATTCATAAGAATCATTTGTGGGTCAAGTGTCAACAGTCTGCTCGCGGTCTCACTTACTGACACAAATAACAACGTGGTAATCCGAACTCAGCAGAAAAAAAAAAGCTGAGTAACTCATCAGTTTTTAGATTCTGCTCCAGTGTGGTTTTCTTTCTGTGCTTTTGGTTTTGTATGCCATTGATGTTATAAACAAAATTGATGCAAGGTAGTTTTTTGAGACTACTGTGACTGTGAAATAAGACTTGTGTCAGGTTGAAAGCAAAAAAGCTAGTAAAACTTACATTAAAGGGTCGAATAGGTACAAAAAGTTTCAGACCCTGTTAAATAGATCACCTCAGCTGGCAGCAACTTAACCCCTCCACTGTGAAGTGCTTGTGTTTGTCACTGTCACTGCTCAAAGTGATATTCAAAGTGTGTGAAAACATCATGAAAGTGGTCACAGAGATGATCACATCAGATAAAGCTTGTTGTCACCGAGTAAAATCCTCTTTCTCTAACCAGAAACAGTGGCTAGTATGTCGCTCTTGCAAAATCCACCAGACTCCATTTACACAACCAGTAATTTTATCATATACACACACACACACACACACACACACACACATACACATACACACACACTTCAACACACAACAAAAACAAAATAAAACTCACCAAAACTATCTTCATCTTTACCTATTGGTCATTTACACACCAACATATCCAAACACAGGGCCCATGTCTAAAATAAAGGGAATTACAATTATGTTACTATGAAAATGTTTCACTGCTCCCAGCAACAAAAAGCTATGAGCTAACTTTCAAGCTAAGCTCAACACTCAGCATTCCCTTAAAGGTCTGTACAGTCAATATGTAGCTAAAGCCAGCTGACTAATCTTAATATGAAAACTGAGACATGTTATGTTTCGTTTGTTTAATCTGTACACAGATGTGAGAGTCCAGAGAGCCACTGCTCCCCTCCAGAAAGTAGTCCCACAAATAACTCCTGGGAAACAACAACTTGTTCATTTTTACATGTTTTGTACAGATTAAAATGAACGTGCTAAGTAGTGAGTCTTATTTTAGCACTAAGACTAAAACAAATATGTGGTTTGTTTAACCTGCACACAAACCAAAGAATAGAATGAAGTGAGACTCCAGGAAGTCACTGCCTCTGGCCAAAAAAGTAGTCCCACAAAAAACTCCTGTAAAGCCACAACTTGTTTGTTTTTACTTGTTTTACTACAGATTAAACACAAATGTGTTCATCTGTGAATGTTAGAGGGGCTTGTAGTCAGATTTTCATTCCCTTTGAGCGGAGCCTGGCTAGCTGTTTCCCCCTGTTTCCAGTCTTTATGCTAAGCTAAGCTAACAGGCTTCTGGTTGTGGCTTCGAAATAGTTGTACAGGCAGTTTTTTTTCATCTTATTTTACAGACTGGACATAAAAATACATGAAACATACGTACAGTAAGCTGTACAGATGCACAGTTAGAGTTACGTTTCCATGTAACTCTGGGCAATAAAGGGAAACATAACAATCTGCAGCAACAAGGTCTTCCCGCTTTCCTTACATTTTAACACAGCCATCAAACAACCCCTTCAGACTACGTTCAGGGGCAGACAGGTAACATAGAGTAATGCAAATGTGGCGTTTTTACTCATTCTGCTCATGTAATCCAATTACTCACGTTTCTGTAAACATACAGTCTGAGTCATGTGTGCACCCACTCCATTAAAGCTGTTCTGTAGCGTAGTTAACTAAATCTCAGCTGTCGGCTCTGCAGTAGTTTGCTTGTCGTCAAACAAAATCACCCCGTAGCGTCTAATGAGTGGCATTTTTCACTTGGGGGGATGGAGGACAATACGGCGCTGGTAATGGGGGAACTGCAGGGGAGGAGCAGGTGGGGGTGGCTGGGGCGGGGGGAGGCGGGCGGAGGGGGGGAGAGTGGGACAGGCAGTCGCTGAAGCTCGGAGAATCAGCATCACAGCATGCTGCTGTTACCAGGGCTACAGTGACATGCGGGCCAACTGCAGGTGCCAGGCTGACAACAGCGAGGCCCAATTAGAGACCCTGGGAGAGGGAAGATAATGAAATCCAGCCCCGGACCGACGTGGGTTAACTAAATAAGTCCACAGTCATTCAGCGTTAACAATAAATGACGACTGGGTTGATGTCAGGGTAGGGAGAGTGGTCAGCGACCCCTGGAAGGACAGTCGTTCAGAATCACAGTCCGACAGACTGAGAGCTCTAGTGCAGTGGTTCTTAAGAATTTAAGATCTCACCAGTTATCTGTCCCTGATTAGCTTGCGTTACCACACTTTCCCCTCCTCCGAAAAACTATTCCCCCCTTCGT
Organism: Sparus aurata; assembly: GCF_900880675.1. Lineage (NCBI taxonomy): Eukaryota > Metazoa > Chordata > Actinopteri > Spariformes > Sparidae > Sparus > Sparus aurata. The sequence goes on from NC_044205.1 coordinate 21,968,385, forward strand.
TTCCTTTCAGCTGTGCCTCGCTCACTCTTACGCGCACACTTCCCCCAATCAACTCGCTCGCACACATGCACGCCAACAGCGCCGGCCTCCGGGGCGAGCCGGCGACAGAGTGGCCTCAGAATGTGAGAAAAAGGGACAAGTAGCAGTGTTTACCGAGCGCTACTGTCCACACATCCGTTCCCACAATGGCCCCATTGAGGGTGGGCCCAGGTTAAAGCCTATTTAAAAGGCTTGTTTAACACTGAGAAGAGGGGCCGCATACCCGAACCGCAGGGAAGGGGGGAGGTGGGAGTGGAGGGAGAGGGATTCACAGCAGGCTCCTCGCCCTCCACCCCGGCTTTTTTTTTTTCTTCAAAGCCGAGCCCCGTGTTGTGCTGACAATTCACTTTATCTTTTTCTCTCGCTGCACTTCTGCTTTTTCCCCCCTCTCTACCTCCTTTTTTTTTTTCTCTCCTTGTGTGTTTCTCTGAAATTTGTTTTTCCCCTCGTGCACGTGTGCTAGGGTACATGTAGATGTGCCACAGTCTGAGTTCAACAGAGGACAGGGGCCAGTGGAAAAGGGAGAATGGAGAGAAGGGTGGGAGTGGTTGTAAAAAGAAGTAGATTTTGTTTTTAGGAGGGAAAAGAAGGATGGATGGGCAGAGGGGAGGAAAGAGAGAGTAAAGGACAGCGAGGAGGGAATATTTTCCCCTCTGACCTCCCCTCCTTCCCCCCGCTTTTCTCTCCTCCTCATGTGAAGGACAAGCCTGGCGGGGTTGTGGTCTGGCCCAGCGATTGTGTGCGGCGCCTCGCGGTGCCTCACACAGGAACCCCATTAATCACTGGAGCAGGTCCCTCACTCCTGGACACAAAGACCCCACACACCGCTGCTTACACTTGCACATGCGAACACACAAACATGATGAATACTTGCGTTACTGCCTGTGCACGTGAGAGAGGTGGGGGGGGGGGGGGGGGATTCCTGAGCGTTTTCACAGAAGTACACGTAATTATTTCTAAAATGTTTTGGCAGCGCGCAGCCAGAGGAGAAACTGAGAAAGGAATGCCAAATAGTTTGGAGTCACACCAAGAGAGCGGTCTTGAATTGGTTTAGCGTTTAGTCATGGACCGAATTTGTTCCTACAACACAGCACAGCCCTGATATTCAAGACACTAAAGTGCCCTCGCCTCGTGATGTCGAGAGAGCTTATTTCATATTCTGCCTCACGGTGCAAGTTGCAAAAAAAAAAGAGAAACACTGATTTAATTAAGGAAGCAAGCAAACAGCTAAAGATGATTCTGGTGTCCTGAGAAATTAGATATCAGTGCGGAGACGTGCAGGCGATGCACATATTATCCCACAAGTCGAGCAGGCGATGTTTTCCATGTCATTTGCTGGAGAAATCCCTTTAGCAATTCTATTTCCATCGGCTGCCTTGAGCTTGAGTCCATGTGTGCACAGACGCTCTATAGTAGGAGCCGAGGAAAGGACACCGCTGAGGTCATCCCCTATATTAAGACTACAGGCTCTTCTTACCCCCAACACGCACTGCAAAAAAAAAAAAAATAATAATGATATCGACCTTACCAAGTCATTTACTCCCACGTGCGCTTTTGAAGTGAAAAATTGAGTCATTAGGTGATTAGACATGTTTCCAAAATTTGCACGAGGGGGAAGTAATTATAGAAAACTAAATATATGTAAATATTGCAACTACTTGCGCATTTTTAAGGGAAATTAACATATTTTGAGCAACAAATGACACCTCTTTCCAAACACTGAACCTGTCAGACATGACGGAACGAATCGCACCCTCATCAACAAGTCCTCGCATTCATTTCTTCAGAACAGCTGCAGAAATGTTCATTTTGAGCCTTAAAGGGGCAGTACGTAGTTTGGGGAAAGAAATTCAAATTCGGAAATGTTAATATTTACAATACTGATAAGGGAAATAATGCAAAATCAGAAATGTACATTTTTTTCCCAAGCTGTTCTCAGAAGAAAATAAGGTCCCCAGAACACTGTCTGAAACTACAAAGGTGGCAGGGTCCACCACACACAACACAACAAAGTAAAAACAGTGTGAAGTTGTGTTGTCCTTCAGGGTCAGTGTGTTTATTCAGTTTACTCAACAGCAGTTAGCATGCAGTACAATAGACGTCTTTGACATTAAACCTGTTATTTCTTCCCATTCTGTTGATTATTGCTGTTAATTTTTTGGATGTTTCAAACAGAAATTCGTACATAATTCACCTTTTAAGATGTGCTCTCTGATGCGTTCAAGCCCATTCATCTGCAGAGGAAGAAGAAAAGCATAAGAAGCAACAGGAAATTAAAATGATTGATTGGTTGATTGATTAATTGATTGATAGCTATTTGCTCCCATGTGCGTTTTTAAAGGTGCTATATGTAAGAAAAGTTGACTCCTGATTGTAGGACGGGTCGGCCGCCATCCCAAAGCAATTATCAACTTTTATACAAATAGCACCTTTAAATCAAAAATTGTCTTTATGTGAAGCAATTAGACCTGTTTCCAAAATGTGCACGAGGAAAAGTGACATATTTTAGCAACCTATTCTGGAAAAAGAATTAAACAAGGTGATTCTCACTGGTAATATAGGTAAATATTGCATATACCGGCGCATTTTTTGTCACTTGTTGTAAGGAAAATTAACATATTTTGATAGGAAATAGCACCTCTTTCCAAAAACATGTTGTCTGCTGTCTGAAGAGCTGTGAAAATGTTCCTTTCCTGCCTTAATAATGAGCTGCGTGCTGCATGTGCATCTGCAAACATAAAAAGTAAAAAAAAAAAGAAAAAAAGGCAAACAGGAAATTGGATTGATTGATAGCACAATCTGCAGGTGGAGGAGGGGGAGGAGCACTAAAATGTAGAGCTGTCTGGCATACGAAGAGACAATCATCATGTGTGGGTATGTGTGTATTTGAGTGTGTGTTTGTGCATCCTCCTCCACTCTTCCTCTCAGACGTCCCCCCTCTCTCATACCTAATCCTGGCCCAGCCGCTATAATTTACTGCCCCGTTGGTAACTAGCCATCGACGGGGAGGAGATGAGGAAGGGAGAGGGGAGAGGCAGGAGCCAGAGGCAGGCTGAGGGTCAATGGCTATATCGAGCACATAAACCCCCATGTAATGAGCAATATTTGTGTACCAGGAGGAAGGTCGACAGGGTGAAATGCAGAGGGAGTCGCGCGTCACATGCAGACACAGGGCTCTATTAGTCAACAGCTATGGCACATGTATAATCCATTCCTGTGTTTGCGAGAAAGGAGTCTTCCCTCTTTTTTTAACTATTTTTATGACGCGTCGTTTATTGTTTTTTATTGCTTCCTGTCTGCGACCGAACTCGCGCCGCTGTCGTCTCTTATAAAAAGAGATTTCTGACCTTAATGAGACTAATCCCGATAAGCAAAAGATGAAACTGGAAAACAAAAGCCGCACACTTACAGGGGGCCATTTGTCTCCGTTTGAGACGCGGGCGTTAAGTGTCATGCGCGGCACAGTGAATCACTATCCTAATTATGTGTTATTGCATAATCGATGCGTTTTATCGTGATGAAGCAGATTCGTTTTCTCCCCCCTCCAAAAATCCAGCGTGCCGTGGGGTCGGAAATGCAAATGAGGCGGGTGAGGGTGGGGGAGAGGGGTGAGGCTGTGGTGCTAAATGTCCATCGATGCTGTAAATACTTCTGTCTCAGCTCTAATGATTGATAACACACGACAAAGTGGATCCAATCAGCCTCCGAGAGGCTGACCTCGGCCTGCGTAAACACACTTCATGTTTTTTTTTTTTCCCCGAAGAAGTGCGAGCGCTTGTTTTGTTTCAAAGCTCGTGGAGAGATTAGGATGGTGGTTCCTGTGCGTTTTGAGATTTGGCTACTTTAATCATCTCAGTCCTGACGTGACCTCACACCACACTCTACAGATGTACCCAGAGAGCCTTCGGGGTGTGTTTCACCCCTCGCTCATCCCCGGCGGCGAAAGCCCCCAAGCCAGATTGGCCTAACGTAAGCCCCTTTCTAACTGATGGGGCTCAGGGATGTGGAGTGACGGGCTGTGCTTCATGATAATTAAAGGGGCACTATGTAGTTTTAAAGAAGAAATGCAAAATCAGTTTTGATATTAATGAGGTTATAATACAAACTCAGAGGTGTATATTTTCTGTAACTGTATGAACAAGCTGCTCTATAAACAAAGGAGGAAAAGAAGGAGTTTGAAGCTCCATAGGTGGCGGGGTCCGCCACATGTAAACAAAGTAAAAGCAGCATGAAACTGTGTTGTCCTTTAAGGTCAGTTTGTTTGTTCAGTTTATTCAGCCGTGAAAACAAAGAGAGTTTGTTGTTGTTCGGTTTGTTAAGGCACGAAAAAAAAACCTTCTGCATCACGGTGCATTTTTTAAACGCTGAGCCAGGCGTGACCAGGCGTTTGGCTCGCACGCTAGTCGCAGCCGCCGTTAATCATGTAAACAATTCACGGCCCCAGACTCGCACACAATGGATCCATATGCACGGGCAATCAGCTGTGAAGCTATCAGTCCTGGTATCAGCAGTCATTACGGTAACGACTGCGATACCGCTGATGAGTGTTTATTTTTGGGGGGCGAGAACGGGCTGACTGATCGACATCGATGTGCTAATGGCCGCCCTGATACCCCAATTAATTAAACTCCTAAAAAGCAAACGGTGTCTGTTTATTTATAGCTTCCCGGGGTTAATTCTCGAGTCGATCAGGTCTGTGTTTGCAGGTGTGATTAGGAAGATGTTGATGGAATCTGATGGCTCAGCGCTGTCGAGCAAATATGTACCACAAGCAAATAGACGTAGACGTAGCGGCACGGCTGATTAATTTATTAAAACCCTTTAAAGGAGCACTACGTAGTTTTGGGGATGACATTTTAATCAGACGTTGACTGATTGTTTATTTAGTCCGTTTAAGAATAAAATAAACTCTTTTTGTTTTCATGACTGAATAAATTGAGTCCTCAAAAGACAACACAGCCTCACACTGTTTCCCTTTGTTTATATGTGGCGGACCCTGCCACCTTTCAAGCTTCACACAGTGTTTTTGGGACCTTATTTTCTTCTGAGAACAGCCTGTTTATTCAGATATGGAAAAAATACATATTTCAGAGTTTGTATTATAACTCCATTAATATCATAAATCAGAGTTTAAACTACATACTGCCCCTTTAAGAGGACTCATTCATTTAACACGCAGCTTGTAAATCGTTCCAAATCTAATTACAAGTCCTTTTTTTTTTTACGAACCATTTATATGTGTACACTTAATTCAAAGTGTTGTTATAATAGCAATCGGATGAGTTAATCTATTAGCATCCAGCTGCTGGTTTACAAGGGAGAGTTGTTGTTTTCTAGAAGAAACAGACCTGCGACCCACGTCCAGTCTGCAGAATTCAACAACAGTGGCTTTAGATAAGAGGAGGTATTACAGAATAACATGTTTCCTTTCTGTCTGATTAATGCATCAGTGACAGATGCTGAGGGGATTAGGTCTAGATTAGTATCCTTTCCGTCGTCTCTGTTTTTCCCTGTGTTTGCCACATTGCCTTTCCAGTGGTCCTTTTTCAAGAAACAAACAGGATCAGCTTTCCCTTCTTGTTTTTCCCAGTACCGCTGTTTTTTTTTTTTTTGTTGTTGTTTTTTCTTTCTGCGTTGTTTTCATCAAACACGCCTTTACAAATCGGCTGCTTGACCTCGGCTGGACAAACTGAAATGTCAAACAGCTCAGCCAGGTGCTGTCAAACAAAAGCTCTTTCCCCCCGCGTGGTGTGTTCGGTTTCACTTCACCGCTCCGGAACTCTGTGTGCTCCTTTCTAAAGCATGACTCATTAGTTCACCTTTATTAACCTGACTCATCAGTGTGGCAGGCAGGATACAGGAAGTTACTTTTCTCTCTCTTTTTTTTTTTTTCAAGCTTAACCTGCCAATAGGGAGGGACCACTTCTGGGTGGATTCTGGCATCTGTTTAGTCACCTAGAGATAAAGCTATCAGCGGCAGGGCCTGTTCTCCATTGTTGAGAAGAACACCCAGACCCTAATGAAGTGCATGTAAACGGCATAAAGGGACCAGGGTGTGTCTCTTCCTCTCTAACCTAAGTAACGCCTGGTTTTTCCTCAGTGTTCCCTGGAACTGCATGCACAAGCAGATGTCTGCTGGCGGGGCCTGCCAGATAATGACAAAGGATTAAATCGCCTGATTCCCACACCAGCAGCCCACTGTGTTTGTCTACCCTCTTTAGCCACAATTTATGGGCTCTGCAGAGCTGAGATAGATCCACTATAGGAGTATAAGCCTCAGAGGGAATAAAGAGGGGCGCTAATCGGTGAGGAATAATTCCGATTCAGGGCAGTGATGTGGGATTAATAAAAATGCAAATTTGCAGAGATGTGATGGAATGATTTCTCGCGCTGATGACATGTTGAGCCGACACACATAAAGAAGTTGTTCTATCGCTGATTATTGCAGCATTACATTCCTTGTTTTTTAAAAAAAATAACAGGCAAAAAGCCTGTAAAGCTGTTGTAAGTGATATTCTATCAAAGTAAGTATTAAATGGCTCCATATTCCAACAGTAATCACTGTTACAGAGTGTCTGGTCAGTAACGCCTGTCTCCCCTCACCCACTCATGCAGTAAAAGAGAAAAGAAATGCTCTGGTATCCCTGTCCACTTTATCCAACAACGACAGAGAACTCCAGATATGTCCCTGCCAAGCATTCAAGTGGTGACATAGAGAGGAAGGAGGGGACTGCTAACTGCAAAAGAGACAGGAAGTTAGCTAAAACGACAAAAAATAACTTATTGTAGCTTTAATGAAATGTTTTGAAACAATTTAGGGAATGGGAAAAAAGTTAGTTGCTTTCTTGCAGAGAGTTGGATGAGGAGATTGACGCCACTCTCATATAGGAATGAGTGTGTCCCAATAGCCCACAGCCTGTTAGCTTAGCTTAGCATAGAGAGCTAGGATCAGGGGAAACAGCCAGCTGAAAATGTAGTACTTAGTATAAATTAGAAGTATTTGTATCCAAGTTATCATGTTTTTCTGACCATAACCAAGTTGTTTTTGTGCCTAAATCTCACCGGCATTCATGACAAGAGAACATCTTAACATTGAACCTAAAGAAACATAAAGTTTTAACTTAACTCTGCTGGGATTTATAGTCGCAATTAGGTTTATTCCAATTTCTGTCTCCATTTTCGAGCATCTATTTCTACCTAAAACCATCAAATTGCAAATGACGAACGTGCAACTCATGCCACAGACTTTTCCTTGACCCTGACACAAAAACTTGATTAATGCCATGTGTCTCGTTGCACCACTCAGCTGTGTTCTGGCACGTGTCCAGCAGTTGTAAGATTTCACTGAGGTCAAATCAAAGAAGAATAAGCTCTTTCAAACAACCTATTGTCACTGTTTTTCTCTGATCCTCAAGGCCTCAAAACTGAGACGCTTCTTTTCCACTGCCAACAAAAAAAAGTGAATGAAAGGCTACACACATCTCAGATTTGATTCAAAAGGACACATTTCGGGTGTTTTTCAGTTCACTGCCTTCGTTGGATCGCATTAAAGAGAGAAACTAAACTGCAAACTAACATCGTTTGATTAAAGTTGACAAGAACGATGCTAGCCAGGTTGAACTTGAATGTGCTATCTTTTTAAAAAAGAGACAAAAATAAACAGAGCAGAACCTGCCGCACATGATAACCAGCAATTTGAAATCAAAACATAGATTTTCTGGGTTTTATTCGAAAAATACAGAGGCAATTTTTGTCTGAACACGAGGACGCTTTGGATCCACACCGCTCATTTCTGCTGGATGATTTGTGCACCAAAACCTGGCAGACTATCATTTGTGTGTGTGTTTTAATTCGGAGTCCTACTGACTCCTGCAGTTCTGCGGGATCACCCGAAAATAACACCGTGTGTTTGTCATTTAGGGATAATGTAGCTGGCTGGCAAAGGAGAGCAGCAAAGCAACAATTAGGGAACTGTTCTCTCCCGGGCCTCGCGAACAGGAGACGAGAGGAGGAGGTCACTGTTTTCATTTGGTCAGGTTTGCCCGGCCGCAGTGTAATAATCAACTGGCAGACTGGCTTTACTGTAAAGAGAGCGCTCGGGGGGGAGAGAGTTGAAAGCAGGACACGCGTTTCTCATTTCACTCCGGCTTCTTTATGCAGCGCCGGGGACGTGAAAGTGTGAGCTTCGCGTTTTACATTCTCGATGCACATTTCTATCCTGTGACCTCGCAAATGCATTAATTCTCTCCCCCGACACGAGAGGCGGCACTTTTTTTTTCCCCCACCACGCTCGTATGTGACGAGGAAAGTATCCTGACAATCCTCGTCTTTGTTTGCAGTAAACTCCAGCGCTCACCTGTGACTGCAGTGCCATTGGCAGCCATCCAGAGATGTGTGTGTGTGTGTGTGTGTGTGCATGTGCGACTAAGTGTACAAAAGACAAAGAGAGGGCCAGTCAGGCGCCTGTGCGTTGGTTTGCCTGTTTCCACACAGTCTGGGCCCCAGAGGAGGATTTGCAGGCCAGATAGGATTAGGCTCCCTCTCTTTACACAACAGTGATGGGGATAAGGAGTCCGCGGAGCTCAGGAGCACTCCAAAGCCCCATTAATACACAGCAGCAGACGCAGCACAGATGAGTACCTTAAACAGCTGAGCCCACTCCTGTCCATGTTTGGTTATCAATGCTCGGCCGCTGTGCCACCGGTCAATTATCGCCTGCAACCAACGACCAGCCCCCCCCCCCCACCGGTGGAAAAAAAAATCTCTGAACGCACCAATTATCCAGGACATCGCCTTGTTAGCGAGCTGTAGCCGCTTTTTGATCACATTTCAGCTGGAAGCCTCGTAAAATCTTCATTTCATCACGGCACTTAATCAAAGCAGGAAGGAAATTCAATATTCCGTACATTTGGTTTATTCAATCAATGTACGGCAAACTGTAACACACACGGTGGAATCCAAGATGGTGACAGCTGTAATCACGTCTGGAGTTTAGTACAGCGGAAATGTATTTTCCATCCGATGTATTTACATTCCAGGTCGACTGAACAGCATTATCATGTCATCTTTATATGTATCGAACTCCTATATGTATTTTATAATGTATAACTGAATATATCCTATTATATATTCTCAACATATTGACAAATCAACCAAATATTACTGTTTTTCTTATATTGTAAGACACTTAATTTCCCTGGTCCAGACACTGGATGGTGCAGTAAGTAGGCAGTAGTTTACCCCTTAATGATTTAATAATAACAGATGCTGTTTTCCAATAAGCTGTTAATGAATACCTGATGACTTCTTTAATACATTTCCAGGAAACTTCCAACTGGTGTCTACTAAATCATGTGTGTTAATGTCCAACTAGATTCTGTCAAATTTCTGCTAGTCAGTATGTTGAAGTGTGTTTTTTATCATTCACATCCAACTGATTTAACAGTGAACAACAATAGGCAGGAATGAAACTTGGTTCTTGATTCTTGATTATGAAGTTGTATTTCTTTGCATTAAGCATGTTATGGTTGCTAATTATACAACAAACAACTGACATTTAGGGAAAAAAAGGTGGCAGAGTTGGACTGAGATCATGACATTTGGTGAAAAATGTAAATGTTTACTACTCGTTGGAAATTAAGCTGCAACAACTCAATTTGGTTTCGTGGCCTACTGAGGGGAAGTCAGGCTGAAACTAGTGGGGAATTAAATTTGCATTTATTATTACGTTAAGCAGAAACCAGCTCTGGTATCTTCCAGTCATTTATTAACTGCTTGTTGGAAAATAGCAGAATATCATTATTAGATCATGTTGGTGTAATTTACTTAAAGATTTTGAGGTCACTATTTTGGTAATCAGGCGGTAATTTCAAAGAAATTTCACATACGTTGCTTGTCAATTGCTCCTTAATAAGCATGAAATGTCCTGACCTGTAAAATCAAGTGTTAGAATATGTTATACAATATATGAAAATGGCAATAATTGGTATATTTGTCATTATATATTAAGATAAAATATGTTATTTGATATATCCAGTTACATGCATACATTTTCCCAAATTGTATTAACAAGTAATATATCTAAATGTCAATATATTACCAATGTATCACCTAAATGTATATCAGTTATGAGTAAAATGATGATATATTGGCAGGTATTGTCAAACTCCATTAATATTGTTTATATATCGCATTATATTTTTCAGTATATGTCAATATTTGCTCGTTCTGTAAAGGTCCCATTCATTGTCATCAATCCAAAAACACACATCGAGCATTAGGCGTCTCATTATCTCTGATTATCTAATAAAACTGACAGCTACAACAGCCCCAGTGGGTGGAAACAGACCTGTCCCACTGCGACTTCCTTACTGGTCGCTCACTGGAGAGGGTTACATAAGCGGAGGGGTCCTCCTGCCCTGCGAGGGTTCAAACAGCCCTAATCACATTAACACAAGCCACTTGCAGCTGAGTTCAATCTAACTGCAAACTCTCCCTGAGCTGAGATAAGACCTCCCGGAGCAGCGGCAGTCGCTCATCAGACAGTCTGTTTGCTCCACTTTGATCCTCTTGTATCACTTCGATCAAGTCTTTATGGGAGGAAGCGCACAGAGCGCTGCTTATTCTGCCATCAGTTCTACACACACTGACTCAGAGGTGGGCCGTCATCAAGGCGTGCGCTTGCCACTAATTTCTTCCCCCTCTTGCTCTCATTCCTGTCTTCAGAGCTTCCACTTCATCTTCATCTCATCCTAAAAGTCTCCTCCTCTTATCTCCTTCATTTGCTACCTCCTGCAGAGCGCATTGATCTCTGCACAATCTGCCAGCCTACACGTCCCACAGAGGCTGCTGGGCCCAGTGTACAGTACTGCGAGTTGAAAGAGGACAAACTGCTCGACTACACGTACACCACACCACATTACACCACAGCAACAGCGGCCCGTTTCCTGAACATTTCTTCTATGAGACTGTTAATCGTGACGTGAATATGAATTAAGATCACTCTTTGGATCAGGCTCGTCTATACTACTCCTATGCTATACTAAACAAGCAGATTTTTTTTCTGTCAAGTGTCATTAAAGGGTAACTACACCCTCAAAATCTGCGAGGGAATACCCTCCCATAGGTTAGAAAATGTGACAGAGGAGTGGGGGCCAAATGAGGTCAAGCATCCAGTGCCAACATCTTTTGAATCTACAGTATCGTCCCACAGAGACGTTGATTAAAGCTGCTGTAATCAATATTTTTATATCAACATCTGATCAAATGGCTGGGTGTAATCTGGTATAGGGCTCTTAAAATAATGAACCACCAGAAAGCTGTTACCCAAATCTGCAGTTGCCCTCAGCCACTGAGCCACTTTTTTAGGAAAAAGCCTTAGAATGCCTCTTTACACTACCTTCCCACTAATATCTACAAACAGATATCAGCATATGAATGCAGAATGTAGACAAAATGTTGCTATCAGAAGTGTTCTGGTTTCTGTTTGTTATCAGTGTTTGTAGTCTCAGCAGTACTGACCAATCACAGCGATCACAGAACCCACTAGCTATGGTCTGAAGCTTTTTTATTAGCATGTTTTAACATTTATGAGCATTAATATGCAGAGAAATCACTAAGAGGAGTAAAAGAAGTCTCAGATGTGCAAGTAAGACTCCTTCTCACTCCCAACTTGTCAAAGACGGCAGCTTGTTGAGTGGCCTTGAGCTTCAAACTATGACGCTCTACTTGCCTTTCTAGTGTACCTTTTAAATGTATTCACAAATGATGCCAAATAATGTCCTTTTGATTGTTGTTTATGTTCTCAAATGGTCTCAGTTTGGTTAGGCTTAGACACTAAAACTACCTGGTTAGGTTGAGACAACAAAACTACTTGGTTAGGTTGAGACAACAAAACTACTTGGTTAGGTTGAGACAACAAAACTACTTGGTTAGGTTGAGACAACAAAACTACTTGGTTAGGTTTAGTCTCAATACTACTTGGTTAGGTTGAGACAACAAAACTACTTGGTAAGGTTGAGACAACAAAACTACTTGGTTAAGTTTAGGCTCACAACTACTTGGTTAGGTTGAGACAACAAAACTACTTGGTTAAGTTTAGGCTCACAACTACTTGGTTAGGTTGAGACAACAAAACTACTTGGTTAGGTTTAGTCTCAAAACTACTTGGTTAGGTTGAGACAACAAAACTACTTGGTTAGGTTTAGTCTCAAAACTACTTGGTTAGGTTGAGACAACAAAACTACTTGGTAAGGTTGAGACAACAAAACTACTTGGTTAGGTTGAGACAACAAAACTACTTGGTTAAGTTTAGGCTCACAACTACTTGGTTAGGTTGAGACAACAAAACTACTTGGTAAGGTTTAGTCTCAAAACTACTTGGTTAGGTTGAGACAACAAAACTACTTGGTTAGGTTTAGGCTCACTACCTTACTAGTATTATTATCATCATACCCTACGACGATGCCTTGCCTTTCCACTTAGCTATATAAAAGACACACTTCTTCCTAGATTGGCGTTGGATGTTAGTAATCCGAAATGAACGTATTTCCTCAGGATACTGGGCTGGGATTATGCAAATCATGTAATTTTGTTGCAAATGACTGGAATGATATGTAATTATTTGCAAACAGGTCTCTCAACTGCTTGGAATCAGCTAGTAAAAGGTTCCACTTGTAGGCCGACGATGCTAAATCCCAAATTTCATGCCACCAAATTACTTGGTGGTTGCAGAGTGCTGATGCACAGTATTCTCATTGATTCAAAAGGCGAGGAGATTGACATGCAGCCAGTTAGACGGCACTCTGCTGAGATTACTGCTACTCTCCCACTCTGTTCTGGTGCTTGAGATTAGAAAAAAAAATAACCAGCTGGCGGACAGTGAAGGCATTATTAACCAAAGTGTCGGTACAGAGATGTGCTCAAGGCTTAATTTCACCACAAGTCTTCTATCTGTGTGTTAAAAGCTGATTAGTGTTAGCATTAGCCTCCTCGCTCAGGATCCAAACGGGCAAAGAAAGGCTGCAGCAGCAGCGATGGCAACCCTTGAAAGAAGAGGGAGGTCTGAAGAATCCCGTTTTCAGACACCACAGACCCTTTCTTGTTTTTTTTTTTTTACAGGGAGGGTTGGAGGGTCCGGAGTGGAGCTGTGTGTCTGTGCGATCATTGAGCGGCGAGGTCAGATCACGGTCACGGACGTTTTACAGCAAGAAATATAGATCTCAAAACAAAGAGCTCCAAAAAAAAAAAAAAAACGAGAGCTCATTAAAACTCACAGCTGTGGAGGGATGGCGAATTAGCAGAGGGGAGGAAAAGGAGGCTACTTTCACTGTCTGTTCTCTGCTCGGCTCACAGTGTGCAGACCTGTAGATGGAGGGCGGGGAGGGGAGGGGAGGGGGGTCAGCTGTATTTAGCAGGAGAAGCTTCCTGTGCGTGGGCCTCATGGCGCCGAGCGGGGGACGGGATCCACAATCCAACTTGCTGTCTCCACAAAACACCCTTTGCTACAAAACACACACACCCTCTGGCACCGATTCTGCTCTCAATTTCCTGCCTGTAATTCTGGCTGCTGGTCAGAGAAAAAAAAAAAAAAAAAAAACCTACTTCCTAACAGTGAAAAGGGCCGAGAACAATCATTCACTGCTCAGATCACGTGTAAATAATCAGGCTTCATGGCACGAGAGAGATGTTGTGTAAGAACAGAGGAAAGAGGGTGGCGAGGAAATTTGATTGAAACAATTAGTGACACTGACTAATGAAAATGTGATGTATCCAGGAACTAATTATTACTCTCAAAGTCAGGACAAATACACTGAAGCTCCACCAGCTATCATGACTCAACTGCGACCGATTTCACAACTTTATTATCAGCATAAAATGTAAAATACATTTTATAGCGTGTGCATTTCTGTGTGCAGCCACGATTATTGATTTCCTCTCCGGTCAATAAAAAGCAATTCCCCTTAAGGTGCACAAAGCATTTGACTACCAGAATCCTTCCTGCACATTTGACTATCAGGTCTGTGTGAGTTTTGGCAAATGAGGTGGAGCGGAAGTCACTCTTGGGTGCAATTGAACAGCATTAAAATGGCCTCTGAGCTATATTCCAGTTCATCGTACCGGAAAATATGATTATCACTTCCTTTTTTTTTTAGTCATTCAGTGCTCCTTAGATAAATAAATTAATCAAAATTGTCAATAATTATTGATTGTCATTTTGCGTCATCGCTGACTATTACACAGTAATGATTTCTGTATTTATAGAATGAGACCGTGTTGCATTTTGGGATTGTTTGTACAGAGTCGGCTGTTTTTGATCAATTGTGAGGATTCTTAAGGGGACTTTAGGTATTAACCTCATATCCAAGAATTGAAAACAGGGTTTATTTAAATGCAATTAAACTTGACTTGACTCTACTCATTGTTTTGATGACTTGTAACCTGACTTGAAATTTAAAAAAATGACATGAGACTCAACTTTGACTTGAAACATTATTATATCAAAGTGTGCCGTTGTTAACCCAAAACATGTACTTTCTTCTCCAGTGCTAATGATATCATTTCTGCCATAAGAAATACTTTAATTAACAAAGCCAACATTTTTTGGGGGTGGAAAATACAAAACATAATGTGTGTTAACCATCTTACTTGTACATGTTAGCATGCTAGCACAAAGCAGTTGCTGGTGGGAATGTCAGCAGCTAGTTTTTGCAGTTGTAAAATGAAAACATCAGACAAATTAAAACTGTGATGACGCAACAGAAAAAGTCAGAGGATCGCAAAAGTTATTTTAATTCGTCCTGTGGGAACTATGAGTGTGTATGCCAAATTTCGTGGCAGTCTCTCTGGTGGAGGGTTCACTACAGTCAGTAGGATCCATCCACTGAATGTTAGCACATTATTATTTCGGTCTGGTGAAAATGTGGTGGACCAACGGACCGTCGGAGCTAGCACTGCCCGACAGCAAACAAACAAACAATCAAAAATAAAAACCAACAATTCAGCAAAAATGACCACCCAAAACAATATTTATATCAATGCATCTGTTTCCTGATTGCTTCATATAGAGAGTTATTACCACTGACTCAGACATGTAAAGTGAGGCTGTACTTACTAAGATGCTCTTAAGAAATAGAACAACAGTGCTTCCCACAATGTGCTTACATCAGCAATGTATAGTGGAATCAAATACCACACATAGAACCAAACATTACTTAAAAGCAGCCACAAGGTGCCAAACCCCTAATTAGCCTGGCCTTTGGTTCTCATCCATGATAAACAACCTTAGCGAGAACAGCCTTGTAATTAAAAACCTGCAGAAACCCTGACGTCCACATGCTGTAAAACAAACATTTATTCCTCCAGTATCTCTTGACTTCGTACACCCATGCCGGCCATCTCCTCGCAAACAATTCCTAATTCATGGACATTACAAGACCCAGAGGATGTTCCTAATTACAGGGCGCGTGTAAACCAAACCAAGCCTGGTTACCCCTGGAGGGGTAAGAACACAGAAACATCAGGCTGGAGCCAGTTTTATTGTTGTTGCCAAGGCTGTGGAGGAGAGCATGGAGGAAGTCCTAAATCAATCCCTGCTCACTGAGGGGCTCACAGTAGGAGAGAGGCTGTCATCAACAGGAGGTGGATCTGTCACGATCAATTACAAAACCCCAGGGAGTAGCCCTAATGAATTTTGAAAGCCAGACTTTGCCTCTCTTTGTTTTAATTTTAGGGACTTTTCTGGGCTGATAAACTCTGAAAAAAAAACAAACACGAGAAATCCCCCTTTTTTCCCCCACAAATACCACAAGAACAAGTTGTGAATATGCTTTCAAAAGTTTCATGCCGGTCTGAATGTAAAGATTTATGGAAATCCTTTTAGCCTGCCTCTTTATTATATGTAAATGTGTTTATAAAGTTAATCTGACTACACTCTTACTTTGCAGATAAAAACAAATAATTATAAGCAATATTTGTTTCCTGTTTTGAAGGACATTATGTATTCTTATGTAACAAAATACTTGACAAAATAAAAAACAGCTCAATATCTGCTGTTCAGATGGAGCTGCTCCATTAGCACATATCACTATCACATATTCTGTTGTCAGTCGTCAGTGCTATCAGCAGACACATTAGAGACCACCTTTGAGGGCTGGGTGACTAAAACACAGTGTGAAAACCACAAAAGTCTGGGCTGCACTTTGACTACAGTAGCAACGACTGACACACTTAGCAGGAGGGCACCTTCTACAGAAGCCTAAATAGGTCAAAAGTGAACCTGAGAGGTTTTTTCGTCGGCGTTCTGAAACACACGTTATAACTGAACTCTCTGTTGATGCTCAGAGATAGAATCACGAATTTAAACAAAACAGTCATCATAGAAATTAACAGTAAAGGAAAGTAATTAAGTACATTTATTGTACTTAACTACAATTTTAAGGCAAATATTGTACTTTTCACTGCAATAACTCATTTTTGAAAACTTTAGTTACTAATTACTTTGACGATTTGGAGTAATAATACAAAACAAAACAAACATTTAGCTCCATCTTCAACCCAGAAGGGGCCACTGAAAATCTTGTGGTGGCAACTGGTGTTTATAATATTTTGTAAATAATTAATAAACACTGATTAGTTAATGTAAAACACTATATTTGGAGGGCCATTAGTTGCAACTGATGTTGACAAACCTTAACAATTTGCTTAACAAATGCTTTATGAAGCGTTTCATTGTTTGTTCACGGTGAAATAACTCTTAACAAATGTTGAATAAATGTACAGTTTAGTTGTGATGGTTATCAGTGATGATAATTATGATATAACAACTCATGATTCTGCAAAAAAAAAACTTTTTATTCAATGCTAATAAAGTTAACTTTCGAATGCACTAAAAAAATATTTCTACACTGTTGGAAACTAAAAAGATTCATAACAAAAATTTCTGTTCAACTTTTCCAGCCAGCCAACAGGTTGATAACAAACCCCAGACAGCCAGTGTTTACCACAGCGTCCAGCTGAATCGAAATCATTAGCTTTCCCACGACAATAACAACAACATTTATTGCAGTCAAGCCGGACGGACCCCCCGGTGCCAAGTGCAAGGACACTGTGGCGTATTGATTCCTGCAGAGCTTTACCAATGTTCTCCGCATATGTAGGTCAATGAGGCTGCAGACTCGCTCAAGTGCAGCTCCAGTCAGATATTTAGGTCACACCCCAATTACAGCGAGGCAGAGAGATGAGCTCTGCAGGGGAAATATCTTTATGGAATACAGCCATTTCTTTGAATATTATTTTGTAGTTATTTTGAGACTGAGCCCTGGCAGGGGCTCGGAGCAACAAGCCGTGGTAGTGGAGAGAGATGACAGCTCGGGTGATTGGGTTTGAAAGTGGACCTGTCTAGCCTCTATGCTAATGCTCTGGCTCCTAGACAGTCTTGTGTTGGCGACGCTCTCTCCGGCGAGCTCCGACCCTTTTTTTTCCCTCTTCTTTTTAAGATGACATCACCATTCATACAGGCACGTTGACATCACTGAGAGAGTATGTTTTGGAAATCACACACAGTGGATCTGACAGTTTATACCTTTGCGCCGTGCACTTTTGTCCTCCTGTTTAAGACAATCTCTCCATCATATCTGCGTGTTGTCACCGCTTGATTAAAACCCGACTCACATTCCCCCAAAAAACAAATCCATAAATCCGTCCCGCATGCTGAAACTCAATGTGAGTTTTTTTTACAAGAGGCAGAAGAATGTTGCCAACCCCATTTTACCTCTCCGAGGGAAGCCCTGGGAGAGTAAGCAGACTGAATGTAAAGTCAATACCATCATACACAAGCTCTGCATGTGGTCTGAGTCAGATCAGCCCTGGGAGCGACTCTCAGCGAGGGGTGGGGGGTGTATGGATGGGAGGGCTCATTTGAAATCCTTTGAATACACAAAAGAATTGCAGCAGATATGTTGAAGTCTGGAGTGAAACTGAAAACATGCTACTGCAGGTGCTGGGAATATAAAAAAAAACAAGACTTCTCTTTTACAGAAAAAAGGAAGGGAACAGTGATAAAGACAGGCAGTTGTCAAGAGGAAGGTTGCAGGAGAACAAGTGTTCCTGATTCGCGAGACTGTGATTAGCGTGACAGATTTAGCGCATGGTGACAAGACGGCCCTGCACTTTAATTGGGGGTTTTCTGCTCTGTGTGTTATTTTAAACTAGCTTATGATGATTATGGCGAAGTGACACTAACTCAACTCCCACATACGCTGCTGGCAAAGACTCTGGTGGATGAAGAAATAGTTCTTACTTATATTCAAAATAAAATCAGCCTTGCATCATGTGCTATGAATAACAAAAACGCAATACCTTGCAATCCTACTTTTTTAGATAACATATGTATCTGCAAAGAAGCCTCTTTTAAAGGGACTTGGTATATGACAGTCATGATGAGTGTCTTATGTGTCTGATGAGCACAAATGTATAAAACTACACACATGGAACTTCACCCCGCTCCTGCCACTGAACGTCAGTGGGTTAACTGTGGTTTTTCCAGTTGCTTTATTACCAGCTGGCACTCCACATCTCGTAAACTGGTCCAGCTGCAAGGTCAGGGAGAGAAATCCCCGGCGCTGTGTTGTGCATAAATGTACTGCTAAATGAAACAAATAACATCTGACAACAAAGACGCACTTTAGTGGGACAACCTCATTTTCATAGACTGGAGAACTGAGCCATCAAACTTAAAAAAAAAATAAAACATTTCATAGGAAGTTCACGCATCATTTACATGTCTCAAAAACAAGTCTGAGGAAAGTCCCTGCAATTTAATAACACCATAGAGGGGTTTTGTCTCAGCTGCTGCCGCCACAGTTCAAGTTTTAAAACATGAAACTGGGTATTCCACTCACAATTTGCATTTTATTTCAGCTTGGGTGTAGGGATGGCGATGCCAGTCAGCTGGTTGGTCTAGACTGATATATCTAAACAACGACTTCACCAGACATTCATGCTCCCCAGAGAGTGAAGCCTGCTGATTTTGACTTTTACTCTTCCGCCACCATAAGGTATCGTATTTAATGGACTGTGTTAAAGTTTGCTACAGATATTAACGGTCCCAAGAGGAGAGATTCTAATAACTAGAGAAGGCATTTACTGAAGGAATTGTGGTGTGATCGCTGAATGTTAAGGCTGCATTGCTGATTTTGAAATTTTAATAATACTAATACCGTATGAAAGATGTGTGATATTTATGGCTCAGAGTGAAATATATTACTTGATGGACTGTGTTAAAGTTTGCTACAGATATTCAAGTTCCCACGAAGAGGTTATAATAATTAGAGATGGCATTTTCTGACAAAGATGGGGGCGGCTGTAGCTCAGCGGGTAGAGCAGGTCGGCTAGTGATTGGAAGGTCGCTGGTCCGAATCCCAGCTCCGGGCTGAGCTGAGCTGCATGTCGAAGTGTCCTTGAGCAAGATACTGAACCCCAAATTGCTACTATTGTGCAGTTGGCACCTTGCATGGCGGCCTCTGCCATCAGTGAGGGCCCTGCGATGAGCTGGCAACTCGTCCAGGGTGTACACAGCACTCGCCCAGAGATCTGGGAATGGCTCCAGCAAAAACCCCCGCGACCCCATAAAAGGGGTAGAGCGGTTACAGACAATGGATGGGTGGATGGATTTTCTGACGAAGATGTTAAAAAACTGATGCTAAACTGCATTGCTGACTATAAAAGTTGAATGACACTAATAACATATGAACGAATTTGACTATTTTTAAGGTTTGTTAGCAAGCTAACGCTAAATGGTATTGACGGCATTCCCATCAGCCCATTTTGTGTTTAGCTCTAATTAGCAAATGCTAGCACGCCAGCAGGCCAAACCACGAGAATGTGTAAGTTAAAGATTAAACCTGTTAAGCATAAGCATGTTAGCCTTTTCAGTGTGATCCTTTTAGCATTTTGATGTTTTGTTGTTAGCATTTAGCATAGTAAAAGAAAAGCCCACCTGTGTGCACAGTTCCGGAGCTGCTAGCATGGCAGCTAGCATGACCCTTACGCTGCCTTCGATTGGGACCGAGTTTATGAGAAGTAATTCGTATGAACAGCCCCATTCTTGTCGTAATCACAATCTCATCAATTAATTTTTTCTGAAAGCTCTGGGTTAAAGAGATGTGACGCATCTGCTGGCATTTTCAGAAATGGCAGAGCCCATTTTTGGATGGACGGTAAGTTGTTATATTGTATTTTTCGTGATATTTAGTTTCACATAATGCATTTTTGAATGCCTTTTCATTCATACATTATGGTAAACGTTTCCTTTGCTTGTTGAATTGTTAGCCTCAGTGGTTTCTATATGCTGTTGCCTCACCGTGGTGTTTTCACGCCAAGCGTATCGTTTACACAACTTCCCATGTCGTCACCACGAGCTCACAAGTTCCATTTGCAGCATAAGTTTGTTTAACCATTTAAAATGTGTTTCATATGCAGGGAAACAGATCCTGCCTGCACATGAAGCAGAAAAAAACAGCGGCATTAACTTAACAGGAACGCACAGGTGTAATTGATGACATTATCTACTATTGCTGTTCCATGTGGTGACAGTGAGCCGGCGTGCACAGGACCTTAAACACCCAACTGAAAAACAGCCTTGATCAAGGTTGCTGCTTTGACACGTTAAATTCACGAGAAATACCAGTTCTGCATTCATCTCAGGCTCTGAGAAGAGAAAGTTCCCCGTTTTTCTTTCCCAGTCAAAAGAAAAAAAGCTCATCTTACAATTTGGAAACGCTGCTCTGTCACTCGGGCTCTTCTCTTAATCTCTTCCATGTTACTCATCACCATCAGCCACATTGAATATTTTGACTCCTTTCCCGCTGAAAAATTCTTGTGAGCTGTACTAACAGTGAGCGAAAGCAGAAAATATTTCCTCCCTAATCTTAAGCCTGTTATTCTAAGGCTCTTTCCCTCTGGCAGAGAAGACACACAGGATGGCTTTCCCAGTGTTATCCCTTAAATCTTCCCCGAGTTATTGCTGGCATTAGTTTGGCTATTTCAGCTGTGATATCAAAGCAACACAAAGGACGCATTGGAACACAATGTCCCATGAAAATGCACGAGGGAAAACCATAAAAGTCTGTAAAAGATCAATTCCCTGAGCAGAGCCAGAGGTCCTCAACAAAAAGAAAGCTGAATTACATCACGTGGAGCTAATGAGCGATGAGTCTCTGGATTTCTAGCAACCAGACCTGTGTCTCATACACAGCGAGGCATGTGTCGATGGCAGATAATTACATGGTTTACACTACAACACACACACACCCACACACACACACACACACACACACACACACACTCGAGCAAATATGTCTGCTCCAGGAGGTGATTTTCACAAATGGAATGTATGATCTCAGTGTGTAAATGGAGGGTAAAACCATAGACTGGAAAATACGAGACCGAGCCCTTAAAACATAGCGAGGAGTCAACAACGCGACGAGGGGGAGGGTGGGGTTTCCCGACGAACACTCCCATGGTTATTTTTTCTTTTTTTCTCTCTCTCTTTCCAATTCTGCTGATGCCATGGAAACTTCAAAAGAAGTCACAAAACAAGGAGAGAGGGGGGAAAAAGATCTGTTTTGTTTTCCCTCTGCCTGCTACTAGGTGACTTGGCAGATGGCTGGGGGGGGGGGCGGCGGGGAGGAAACCAGAAGTCTACAGTACATGAGGCAGCACCTCATCAACGGCGACTGATGTCCTGATCTTATCTCCAGACACCTGGTCGGTCAGCAGCCGCGCTACGACTGCAAGCAATCAGTGTTACGGATCAAATGTCTGAGCGGCGTTACCGGCCTGCCGCACAGATAGCATTAGTCATGTGTTTGAAATGTAAGCCGAGGGGAAATCGGAACAATATGCGCTCACTGCTCCAGCAACTCTTCCCATTTTCTCTCTGCGATTCCTCTTTAAAAAAAAAAAGGTGACATTTAGTGTCAGCGACCAAACTCCATAAGAAATTACACGATTTTTAACATTTTATTCATTCGGCACAGTCGCCTCACAGCGAGAAGGCTCAGCAGGGCGGCTGGTATCCCCGTTTCATCCCACAGTGCAAAGTCATGCAGGTTAGGATACTTGGCAACTTGCCCGTAGGTGTGAACGTGGGTGTCAGCGGCTGTCTGTCTGTATTTGTCAGCAGCGATGTGATTGACTGGCCACCTGTCCAGGGTTTACCCCGCCCCTCTGGGATTGGCTCCAGCCCTCCTAACGGTTGTGACTAATTGGCAGGTGAACGTTAATGGTGCAGTTAAACCCCAAACGGCCACATTAAATAAGACGTTTGTGTCACACTCAATGCGTAAAACTCAACATAATCAGCATGCACAGGATTTAGAATGAAAACACTTCTAGACGTCATTACGCAGGCAAATTTCCAGAAGCGATACCGCGGACAGGAAACCTATTCAGAGTTGACTCACATGTAACATTTATGATTTTATCAGAGATGCACTGACGCAAGTGCACATTTAAAATTCATGACAGTTTCAGCCGATCTGATACAGCCAGAGATGGACTTCTAAAAGGCATGGAAGAGGAGTTTATCACACTAATAAACTGACAACGTCACGTCAAGGGAACTCGTTATTGAGCTGTGAAAGAGGTACGTGATGTGTCACTGTTCACATGTTTGCATAGAAGAGGTATAAACTGTGGTGTTTTAATCCTTGTCCTCCTTTTTTTTTCCTTACTGATTTGACTCTCAACCTATTATACCTCAGTGACCATTTAAAGTGTAGTTATAGCTCCTCTCATTCATTCAGTTTCTTGTTACCAGGAAAATAACTGCTCCAGGATGTTGCCAAGATGGCTGCCGATTGGCAAGACTCGCCTTAAAGGACTGTGATTTTATCACCTGTAATGATTTCTCTCTTGGACGAAAGTTTTTTTTCCCTTAAAAGCACATGTGAACTTTAACTCATCAGTGTGTTGTATTACATTTCACACATTCGCTGTCCTTAAACCACATGTGCGATTGTGATCTGAAGTCTATCTCGTTGGCGAATTGTCTGAGCAACAGATAAACCCACCGAGGCTACAGGATTGTGACTTTCTCACATGTGGAGCTTTTCACCACACATGTGGATTCATAATCCGGTCCACATGATGTGACTCTGGCCTCTCGCTCATCGGACCCAGGTGTTAAGACGGCGCTCTGCAAAGTACAAGTGAGGGAATTTCTTCAGCAAGAATCGTGTTAGTCTATCCAATAGAGATGTAGAGACTTAAAGAATCTGTGCGAGGGAGATTTGAAGCCGTTCTGACACAATCACCCCCCTCTTTGTGCTGCACTGCATCCAGCTGGTGCCCTTTTGATTTTTCCGCTCCTGCGCCTCAAACATCCTGAGTCCGCCATTGTTTTTTCCTTGCTCATTCCACGACACAGATCTTTTTTTTTAGTTCCAGTGAGCTAAACAGTGCAGGCAAGGATTATTACAATCCCCGTAAACAGCAAGCTTGAGTCACTAGTATTCGTTCAAGGATGCGATCCCTCACTGGCTTCCCATCTGATAACATGACTAATTGCACACGCTGTCTCTGCAGTGGTGGGTGCCGCTGCGCTCCTGATGTGTGCTCTGAGGGTCGGCGCTCGCCAAATTAATGCATTGTAACATCTTGAACCCGCTGTAAATACCTTCAAGTTTCCTGTCGGCGAGCTAACGCTGCCTGTCTTTATAAATGTAAACATGACAGAGAGGGGAAATGGAAAACGTCTCAGCTCCAACGCTCACTGAAGAGTACACCGACTCAACTGCGTCCGATTCCTAACACCTTGCAAAAGCGCCACTGAAATGGTGCGACATCGGAGATAAGTCGTAATGACTACCTCGAGGACGCTAACTGGTGATTATTATTGCAACGTGGCAATTCACGCAGAGGGCGGCGGACCCACCAGACAGCAGAGCTACTGTATGTTAAATAATGTCCTTATAGTGAGATTACTCCCCATTCATCACTCTCTCTCTCTCTCTCGCACACACACACACACACACACACACACACACACCCCTCTATTCACCCGGATCAAAGCGAAAAAGAACTAATCATCCATACATTAGGACACAACGAGACTGCCTCCAGTGTGAATGCATTTCCAGGTTGCTTATTTTAATTAACTCTTCAGCAGCATCACCTTTCACCTGCATTTTAATATCCCATTCAATCTAAATAAGCCGAGAATCTCAACGCCCAGCTGGCAAAAAGAACCTGTACAGAGTGAGCCTTTTTCTTCACACTATCTATATCAGGCCTCTTATCTCTCCGTCAGTCATGACAGCTGATTGCTCCTGCAGAGAAACAGCAGCGTGTAGAAAGACCACAGGGGAAGCGCGCCTTAAATGTTGAGTCGGCAGCTTGCAGCCAGGTGCTCCGGGAGTCCAAAAGGACACGGACGGCCAAAGGTCACTGGAGCGCAGAGCTTGAATTACATAATCAGAGTTTGTTTTAGGCTTCAACAGGCTGGCTGTCCAAAGATTGGACTCATTTTAAAAGCCAAAAAAAATGTGGGGACATTTTATGCGATTGCAGCATCTGTTGAATTAATCCGATGGCACAAGTTGGTGTTTGTACAAGAGCGAGACAAAATCAGAGAGAACCGGTGCAGTCGTGTCGCTTCCAGTCCAGTTCACCTCACTGTCCCGGTGTCAGATTCATGAGAGCAAGAGAGAGACAATCAGCAAATATTGACATCCGCCACAGTGTCCTTTTTTGTGCCGTGCTGGAAGTTGCCCAAACTTGAAATGTGTTTCTATCTATGAGTTTCCCGGGAGGTTACCTTGGAAACGCTAATGGGTGATACTAACGAGGTGTAATGATAACGGACGCACCATTCTAGGCTTTATGAGCGTACGATAAGTTGGCTGAGCCATTATTGTATTGACGGCTGTATTCACTTAGAAATCTTGAATGAATGATGGTGCTGTATCAAACAAGGACCACAGTTCACTTAAGGTATCAAGAGGGCTTGGAATAAGGTGGATATGGTGGATTTAAAAACAAATACATGTCATGAATGAATCAACCATATAATGAGAAATATGAGAAATGCATAAAATGGAATAATTTGGAATGTTGTCACAGTGAAAGACACTTTTTTAAATCTCATGTTGTCATTTATCCCTCCTCCATCTACTCCCTGTAGTTGAAGTCAAGGGAGTTGCGCGCCTTTTCCAACAGGCTTCAAGGAAAAAGTCAAGGGAGCAACCAAGACAGGTGGCCGCTGCGTTGATGCAGCTGGGTTGCCAGTGCAGGTGGCGTCGTTGAAAAAACGGGAAATGCAGGGTCGTCAGCAAAGAAGTTGACACCGGCTGAACGTTTGCTGCAACTTTAGCTAAGTCGGATCTAAATGATTGTTCATGACGTGTGAAAAGTTTTGCCAGGATATTTGGAAGTAGGAAAATTAGTAGTTCATATTGTTTAGTTTCCATCTGTGAAAAGGTTTTCAGTAGAAAAAAAATATTTTTCAGGGTTTTTTTTATTTTGAGTAGAAATGTTTTTTTCACACACAAAAAAAATAAAAGAACTCTGAAAAGATTATCCTGGTAAAAACTTTTTTTTCCCAGCAGATCTCATGTTATACACACAGGAGAGAAAATAATTTAGATCAAACTTAAAAAATGGATCACCAGAAAAAAAAAAAAAAATCTCACATGCCCTCAGGGTTTCTGTAGGAAGGTGCTCCATTAGCAGATCAAAATCGTTTAACATTCTGTCTTTTTCCAGGATTTAATCACATTAATCTGCTGCTCACGCTGGACAAATGACTTCCAGCATCGCAGCTCTTTGCATTTTGTAAACACAGCGGCTTTTTCATGTCTGAACGCCCACCAATGACCTAATGGCAAAGAGTTTTTTGATGATGGGAGGTAGCTGGAGCACCTGAAGCGCTCCTGGTCAAACTGAAAAAGACCAGAGACATCAATACCTCAGTAACCCGTAAACCCCTGAGCTAGTGAAAGTCTCAAATTTAGATTTTAAAAAATGTCAGACCTGAACCCATAAAATGTTCTCATTGCAGCACATGACAGACCTACACTGTCCCCGGTCACACGTGTTTAAATAGACACAAGCACAGGAACTGCCCTTCCCTCGGCTGAGGACGGCAGAGGGACGCCTGGCGTCTTTGGGTGGTCCTGTTCTCCCGCCACCTCTCCACACGGCGTCTAACACTGGTGTGACATTCCTCGCGGGGGTTACCACAGGGTCTGTCCTTTCCCATTGATGTTTGGGAAATTTTAAGAATTTTTATTGTGCTTTGTCGGCCTCGCTGCTCTGTCGACAATAGGGAGGCGGTAGAAAGGAATGCATGTATCATTAAAGGGTCAGTTCACACACAATTAAAAGAAAACATATTTTCGTACTTGTCTTCAAAACAGCTGGTGGCATCCAGCCACTGAGACAGTCTTGTTGATAATTCACTCAGGTTTAGAGATATCCTCTGGTGAGATCACTGACACCAGACTGATACAATGGAACTGAGTGGAATTTGTGGAGCTCAAAACAAATCAAAACAAATATTCCAGGTGAAAATTGTTTCCTGTGGATTGCCCCAGGTTACCGGGTGTTGTTTCTGGAGAGAGAGATGCTGGGGATTTTGGAGCATCAAGAATGAAATCACATGGTCAGTATCATAAAACCTGGACCTTGAAGACATGGTTAGATACCACGAGAAGGAAATCGAAATGTTGGAAAATTTACTATTTAATAATCAATGGGATCAATGAATAAATGGCAGTTTAAAAATGTTGATGTCTGTACATCGTATGGCAGAGATATCCACTGAAGTTAGCCTGCTAACCAGCTAGCCCTGCTCCTCTGTCGGTCCAAAACTCCTGTGCTAGCAGTGCAAACACTCACACTCATCATGCTCTTTGTTGAGGAAGATCATATTTCTTCCCCAACACTCTTGAGTCCAAATTGCCAGCTGCACAGCTAACTAGCAAAGGGTACCTAGTTGGCTAAATCTTTCATACTGCACCTTTAAAAGGTGACTTTATGAGGTCCACTCACAAACCCTTTGTCAGAATGAGATGGTCAGATTTGATTGATTACCTCAGGTCTATACTTTTGACTGTGAACTAGGATATTTGTTTCCATCGAAGTCCTTTTAGAAATGTGAAACTTTGCCCCAGCAGCCACTACGAGAATGGAAATACCAAAAACGATTAAAATACTGCAGCTCATTCACAGTTTTACTTCATTCTTCTGACCTCAAAAGACAGGAACCTCTGCGCACAATAAACGTCCACTGATTTTTTTTATAGCGACTTCCTGACTTCCTCTGATGTTTTATAGTTTTCATATTCTTAAAGGAGCAGACGCGAGTCGTTTGTCTGCCTGGCAAAAAAGACGTGTGTGCTCAGCTTCTCATCTCATGCCAGTGACTGCAAACGGCCGCAAGGAAAACAAAAAAAGCATTCTTCCAAAAATTAATATACTTAGATGGACTCCTAAAACCCTTTTATGCCTCTAATATGAGATGGGAGCAGTTCTTGTTTTCCTCAGAAGACCGACACTCGCTGGCGGTGCCGACCATCCTCCCTTTGTCTTTACTGCCTCTGCGGGCTTTTGGCGCTCGGTGCGAGGCGCGAGGGCAGGAGGAGCCCCACTTGGCACGAGGGGAGGATGATTCCCGAGCAGCCTGTCGACTTCACTCCCTAATGCTCTTTCGCCTGCCCCACTGACTGAGTTTTTAATAAATGATGAGATGTGGTATAAATAAACCACAAGGCAGCGCAAGCGCCAAAAGGCAGAGAGAGAGAGAGATACCAAGGTAACACACAAGAGGTGATAAATAAGTCAACAAGGACTCATTTGCACAACTTGGTTTCTATCACTGTCAGCGCAGCACTACGTTAGATTGGATTCGAGAAGTAGCGGGGTTTGCACACGCATGAATTATTTTTGGAACAGAAACAGCCAAGTTGTGCAGCACTTCTGTTCTGTATGATTTCTAAATATATCTCAAAGGGCAAGAGCTGCTTGACTTCTTGCTCTTCAGTTTGCTTCTTTAACCACTTCCCCCCCACAACAAGCTGGGCCATTCATTTACATGTACATCTGCGTTTTTCATATGACATATGCTCCTGAATATGACACATGTTTATAAAGTCCATGTGATGTGATGCAGCACGACTTGAGACGGTAACATGTGAGCTTTAGAGCTGCAAGGATTCAAGGTAATATAAGACAATTAATTGCTAACTTTTCATTTTTTTTGTCGTTTTCCAAACAAAAAGTGTCAAACATTTGCAGGTTGCAGCTTCTTAATTTTAAGGAATTGCTGATTTTCTTTGTTATTTAAGACAGTTAATGAGTTTTGGACTGTTGCCTGAACAAAACAAGCAAGAGGAAGACGTCGCTTTTGACTCTGGGAAATCAAGATGGCTATTCTTCACACTTTTTCAACAATTTATAGCCTAAACAATTGATCAATTATCAAAAAAGCATTCTGCAAATTAAGAAATCATGACAAAATTCATTAGTTGCAGCCCTTTAGCATGAAATGAAGGCTATGAATTACAGATCCATTGCATAAAATACCCTGTGAATGCATTAAAGTGCAACTAAACCGTTTTTACACACATTAAAGTGTGTTTACAGGTCTTGCGGCCTCCGACTGCGTATGAAAAAAAAAAGATATACATCCTTTTGTGGCCGCGGAGGAAGGAAGTGATGTCACTCAGCGGTTAAGTTGAGAAACAAATATCCAACTTTGACTTTTCGGGCGACATGCCGATGCAGCACATACGACTGAACTAGATTAAAACATTTAAAACAAATAAGCTCCGTTACAGATAGACCAATCACACGCACATGCGTTGCCTTGACACTATTACTCATAGCCAGCGAGGCTGGTTTCTTCAGCAGCAGCTCGTTGATTCATATGTCAAGATGTGGGGAAATCATAACAACAGCGCCGACCTTTTTTATCTTCAGCCAGCCGTTGTGAAAGCAGGGGTGTTTTGCAAGAGAATATCAGCCTATATTCCAACTCTGTCACTGCCACTTTTGCTCCAGTTAGGGTCTGCAGATAAAGACAAAACCTTGTCCTAGATTCTGCGAGAGCTCAAGCCGGTGCAGAGCGAACTTTTAAACTAGGTGAATAAATACTTTGCTCGACTCTTTTTCTTTTCCACAGGAAGAGAAAGTCTGCCGGACAACAGCCGTTGCTCAACATTTTACATCAATTTGAATAATCTTAAAGTCACATTATAGTATTTTTTTGGACGGACTCCAAAACAAACACAACCCTTGAAAAACAAGATAAACAAGCGGCTCATCGCGTGTTTACGGCTAATGTGTGAGCAAACAGTCTCTCAGCAAGACGCGGAGCATCCCAGCGGAGTTTGAACATGCAAATCCAACACTCATTCATCCTGTTCATTCATTTCTCTCGACTCGCTATCAACAAGGAACGTCTCCCACTGAATACCAAACAAAAAAGAAGGAGAAAGCGGTAAGCTAGAATTTACCACATCGGTCACTTTGATTGGAAAAAGGTAGACAAAGCCAAAAAGGCAGAGATGAATCGGAGATGGAGTTGGGAAAGGCTGAAAGGTTGTAAATTACACGGTATATCAGGATCCAGCATTAGTCAATGGAGCTGGAATGATGAAAAGAATGATGAAAGGCAGGGGTGAAAAGCTGAAATGAGGTGGTGGGGGGGGGCTGTTTAAAATGTCCTCCATTTCATCAAAGTGATTATTGGGGGTACTTAGCAGCTTTCATATTAAAATGATTAAGGTCTCTTTGAAAAACTAAGAGCTGGTGTGGCTTTATGTCAGTGGGAGGCCTGGAATAAAAGGTTCTTGTGGTAAGAGAAGAATGAGGCTTAAATATCTTACAGGGGGGACGGACGACGTGGCAGGTTCTGGTCTGTTGGTGCTGCGTATGCTTACTTTGTCTTTCTCACCGTGGGGAGCTTCATATGAGGGGAATCAGGTTTTAAAAAGTCACATTAGCGTCGACTTTTCTTCTCTTCTCCCCCGTTTGTACAAAGTTTGGAATGTTTTTGCTTCCTTGATTCAATAATGGCTATTTTAACAAAGATTAAACAGTTAAAAACAATTAAAACTTCTATTTGGTCGATGTTTCCCACACTGTTGCATGACAGAAAAGAATACTGAACGTTTTCTCCTTCCAGTTCTGAATTTGTGTTCTAGTCCGGAACAGTGACTTGAGGTCATTACTGAACGCAGCCTGTCTTGATCAGATAAACAACCATATAGGTCAACGGGGAAGGAAGCCTGTTAAAACCCGTCTTGTTAGTGAAGTTATGTAACGTATGTTCGTACACAGTTACATAAGTGACCTAGTGATTTTAACCCAAAGTGTTTATTAAACCTAACCAAGTAGTTTCAGTGTCTAAACCTAACCAACGCCCAGCATGTTGTGGCCGTCACCCCACTGTTTGTGACCAGTTATTTATCTATTTGTCTATCTATCTATCTATCTATCTATCTATCTATCTATCTATCTATCTATTCATTCATTTATCCACTACATTTGTAGATTTACACCAATCAATATGTAGACATATAAGGGCATTAATAGAGGGGTGAATAAACAAAATAGAAAATAATAAAAAATATACATATTTTCATCACCCTTGATACATTTATGACTTGTTAATCGTAACACAACCCTACCATTGTCAGCTTTGATGCTCTTAAACCCTGAACATTGCTTTTGAGATAAGATAAGAAACTTGCTACAGCAGCTCATGAGTCAAAAGCAGAGGGGAAAATGAGCTGGATAAATATGAAACCAAGAAAAAAAACCCCCACAAAAATAGAAAAATAAAGTATAAATACAAAATTATGTAAACAATATTCACCTATCACATATAACCATTTGGTATAATTGCACTCATAGGTGTTAAACATGAAATAATTCATATAATTGCACAGACATTCTTGAGGATAAATGCAGAGCATAAATATAAAGTGAATATAAGGATATGTGTACAGAAAGAGATATATATATATAAAAAATAATATATGGTATAATGACAGATATGCATTGTATGAATATCAATAATGTGCATACTGTGTGTAAATGTAATGTACAATGTGGCGGATTGCTTGAAACTTTTCAACACAATGGATGAAACTCTGTAGAGCCGCTCAGCCATTCACTTTATGGCTGTTAAGTATTGTAAAGCTGGAGCTTCAGGCAGATGGTCACCACAGACAGGTGAGGACTGTCTG
The DNA here is from genome assembly GCF_900880675.1 of Sparus aurata. Taxonomy (NCBI): domain Eukaryota; kingdom Metazoa; phylum Chordata; class Actinopteri; order Spariformes; family Sparidae; genus Sparus; species Sparus aurata. The sequence continues at coordinate 21,999,677 of NC_044205.1, forward strand.
CTCCGGCCTGCTCTCTGACGGACACCTCTAATAACCTCCGACTGGAACGTGCAGCGAGAACCTGTTCTGCATCTGCAGCGAGCTGCAGCCCAACACCGCCTGTCAAAGAGAAGAGAGACATTACTCATGTCTGCGTCACCGTCGGACCCTTTGAGGACAAACTGCGCATATTAGCAAACAGAGCAGTCGGCTGCATTATAAATTGTTAGACTCACTTTGCAGTAAATGCAACAGAGGAGCAAATATTGATCAATTGATTAGCGTCTGAATGTGACTTTGCTCAGTTGAATGTTAATGGCAGTGAACAGATGCATGGAAAAAAAACAAAAACACCACAGCTCTCCATTTTGTCTGGATTAAGGGCTCGTGTCACAAAATCACTGACTTAAGTGAACAGGAGAGAGGTCGTGACCTCCAGTTTGGACTTGGGACTGCGACAGGACAACATATTCTTTTTCTTAGCGTTGTAAAAAGGTTAACAGACATGCTGTTTAATGGATCACACTGTGTTATAATGCAAATCGAATGAACACGACAGGACATTCTCTTCTCACTGCGGAAAGGATTACAGAGACGCCGAGAAACAGAGGGAAGGTTAATATTTAGATCCAGCCTCGTGGAAAGTGAAAGCGTTGCGGCCGGGGTGTTAGGTAGGCGTACACAAAATGGTCTATAATTCAACAGCCTGCAGCCAACTGCCAACTCATGCTGAGAGGCGGTCGAAAAGGCTTAAAACTTTTCTGTTTGCCGCTGCCTTTGATTCAATTAGATTAGGCACCACTCCTTTATGTCATGCACCGCACTGTTGGCACACCTGATTATTCTGTTTTGTTTGATTCAACTTATCTTAAAGTATTTGTGAATGTTTTTACAATAGTGCTTCGTGTTTTACTTGTATATCCTGTCTTAACATATTCTTATATCGATGTAAAGCACTTTAAAAGATGCTAATGTATAGAAATAGACTTGCCTGGCCTTCGCGTCAAATACAGCAGCCTGGTCAATCACCCTAGACTTGAAGGTTTACCTGTAGATACATCTCTAGAGCAGTGAAAGAAGTCTGAGTCTGGGGGTGCTTGGGATAGTTGGATGGGTCTTACACTCGACTGTCTTTCTGCAGATTTGGATTTGCGTCCCGTTTGTGACGAAGTTTCAGGGGTGTGTTGTTATTAAGTTATGTTATATAAGGAAGATAATGTACATAAATCATGTAACTGTCCCTCAGGTGCTTTCTTCACCTGTGTTGCACAATATTATGCAACTTCCATTACATAACTTATGAGATAGGAAGTAGTTATTTTAACACAAAGTGAACCAAGTAGTTTTAGTGCTTAAACTTAACCCAGAATTATGGTACTTAAACCTAACAAAGTAGTTTTGTAGTCTAACCCTAACCCACCTGCAACTGTTTGCAACAATAACACCAGTCCAAAAGTTACAATTGTCATAAAATGTCAACTGTTTGTCAGTAAGCTTTATTTTGAAAGTGTTGCATATTACATATTATTGCTTATTTGACCACGGAGCCCTTCACATGCAAAACTGACAATAAAGGTGTAGGTAGAGCATCACAGTTTGAAGCTTACGGCCACTGACCTTACTGTTGCTTACTGGTTACAACTGACCAAAGTTCCACTCACGGCTTCCCTTTTCTTTTGTGTCGCAAAACACACAAAACAAGCTTTTTCATCATCATCATCATCATCATCATCATCATCATCATCATCATCATGAAGTTTTTTTTGCACAATGAAATCAAATTGAAAAATGTCTTGTGACGATTCCGTCATCAGACGGTCCCATGAGCCCGACCAGCTCCGCGGCCGCCCACGTACAAATACATCTGGGGAATATGATGTCGCTAGCAGGGAGGCTACAAATTTGCCACCCAGTCGCCAGATCACTGAAAGCTGGACTGTGGCTGCCGCAGCTCCAGGGGCGATACGCAGCGTGTCATAAAAGTCTGGGAACGAGAGGGCTGCACGTTGTCCCCGCTTCACCCACACCCACACACACACACACACACACACACACACACACACACGCACACTCTCCCAGGGGAAACAGAGACAGTCAATCAATCCTAGCAACTAGGGCATCTTATCCTCGGCTCACCCTCTCTGCTTGGACGGTGGCTCATCTGTTGGGGAGGGGGGGTTCCTGTCCTCAAATCACACTGACTGAAGGTAACGCCGGGACAGAGGGATAATACACTGTCTCTGCCTTTGATGTCTCCGGAGTGGCTGAACAGCTGCTGAACAATATACAATTAATTATTTCATTTCTGCCTCATTTCCTTCTGTGTCTTATAGAACTAGTTTGAAAACAAAGTTGTCAGCCTTCGCCGCTGCTTTGAGCGGGGGCGACTTTCTTACTTCTCTTCCTCCCATGCTAACGACAACACAACATCATCCTTGAATTTGACCTCTTTCATCAGGATGTGACCCCGTGCTGGCCGGGCTCATCAATAAATCAGACTTTTTTTTGCTTCAGAACTTCAAGACGTGTCTGAGACAGACATGAATTTGGAACTAAAATGGAACCATTTTGTGGCACCCGTCAGAAATCAATTCATTTTCAGCTTTCAGTGGAAAAGCTGCAAAAAAAAAAAAAAAGAAATTGGGGGGTGGTGGTGGTGGTGGAGGGTGTTGGGGTGGGGTGGGGGGGGTCTCTTAACATCTCATCTCTGCTGCTTTTCCACAGAGAGCCGCGGCATTGTCTAGAGACGGTGCAGAGATCTTCTACAGAGGCTTATTAATTCACTACTCTCATCTCCCCGAGCTGGCTATCATTACAGCCCTATATATAGAGCCGCGCGGGGAATAGTGAGGGATGCACACACACATTAACATTAATGACTTTAGGCTCCGCTCATGAGCCGAGTGTGTGCTCCACAGACGCACTCACACATGCAACTGTGAAAAAAAAAAAAAAAAAAAAAAAGGAATGAAAATCAACCAACTGTGCGCTTGCACCCCATGAAATAAACACTCCTTTGTTTACAAACAAAAGAAAGACCGGTTTCCTTTTGCACTACTGTATCCCGGCATCAAGTTGATGTCGCGTCTCCGGTTTCACTACGTCAGGCTCTGGCCGCAGGCGGGAGTCTAATCCGGGGATCTTCGCTAGGTTGGTCGAGTGCAAGCTCCTACTGAGTTTGCTAATGAACAATCATCAGTGCCTCCCCCTGTGGCTGTTGTAAGGGACCGGTGCACGGCTGTATTGTGAAAGCAGGATTACATTGTGTTGGCCCTTCCTTGGTAATTCTATCCCGATCTCAGCAGGAGCCTGCACAGCCCATTACATTTTCCACATTGTGTTAATCAGGGTCTAATGTCCAATATTGCAGCCGCACGCTTCTTCGGTTTTGTGCACAGGTCTGAAGAGTCGGTGGGGCGGGGGGGGGGGGAGAAGAGAATCCTGCAGGATGCATTTGAAGGAGAGGCTACTTTTAGTCCTTGCCTCCCCTGCAGCACCCCCAGCTGCCCCTCCTCAGGCCCCATCCTGGGTGGCTCAGTAGTGGGGTAGCAGATGGTGCCTAAGGGAGGGGGGGGGATGCACACACACACACACACACACACACACACACATACTCCTGTCCCCCTGCACGAGCCTTGGGGGTGTTTGCAGCTCGGCAGGGGCAATCCAGTGGGCTTCCACCCAGGAGCAGCAGAATGTGACCCCTCTCTCTCTCTTTCTCTCTCTCGCACTGCCCTTAGGCCTGAACACGGTCAGCCACGCATAAACCAAAGACAAGGCCAATGCCATTCTCCTCTGCAAACACTCTCACACACACACATGCGCGCACAAACACACACACATACACACACACACACCCCTGCTGTAAACACAGGCTGCTAAGGATGGGTCGATTCCCAGCTATTTCCCCCCCATCCAGGATCCATTAAGTGTCTTGTGCATGCGTGTTGTTCGCACGTTACATTAACTGACAGCAGGATGAATGATTTATTCGTCGGGTGGGGGGGCGCGCGGTGGCTTTTCAATTGTCAGAGATGGATGGCATCAATAGGGGTTTTGTCCTTGCTGATGAATCAGGCGATTTGCCACTTTAAACAAATCTATCCTCTCGTCGTTGTGCGGGCGCGCACTCGGAGAGGACTCCGGGGACCTCCTCTGTCTGTTTAGAAAGTGGGACTCAAAATGAAGGAGAAACAGGTGAGAGGAGGGAAACTGTTAAGCGCGGGGAGAGACAGAGAGAGAGAGCAGGAGACGAGGAGCATATTGTGGTGTGCGTACCCTAAGCCCCGCGCTGCTCCCCTTCAGTCTCTTTGATATCTTTATGCAAATATGAAGCCGGCTGATTTGGGAGTATGGAGAGGATTAATAGCTCTCTCTCTCTCTATGTGGGCTCGGTGTAGCTCAGCAGCAGAGGATTGTGGGTCAGAGAGCGCCGAGACCCCTGGGCACGGCGGGCATCAGCTGTCAGTCTCCAGGTATGACGGCTCGGGGAGGGCTGTGAGTGGACTCACACCTGGACACAAAACACCCAGCGCTGTGTACATTTTACATGTTTACCAATCCACATTAATTTATCCATTAATAATTTATCTATTCTCCTATCTTATGGTCTCAAATAACATCAGTCGGGCACACGTGTGTCCCCCCCCCCCACACACCCCCTGTGGAATTAGCTGATAAATTAGCCTGGAAGCATTATATGCATTTGAATAAGCACCCATTTAGGTTATTTAGCCATGGGAATACTGAAATAACACACAATGGTAAACAATTAATGAGGAGATAAAGCGGCAATTAATCAAAATGGATGAAGGAGGATGGAAACGGCACATCACTCGAGGAGCGATGTGATTTAGGCACGCAGGTTTTGATTAAATCTGCATTATTCTACGGTGGAGCCCGCCGCACATTAGACGGTGAGGATATTGCAGCGGGAGGGGAAAACGAGAGCTGTGAAATAGGCACAATAGGCTGAGCTTGTGTTTTCCTGGAGGCATGCTGCATGCTCTCGTGTCAGCCTCACTCACTGCCGGCAATGACCAAATCCATCATGACATGTGGACAACAAAGAGCTACAAGAGCGCCTGCCTTGGCGTGCACGCACACCACACTGCGTCTTAGGAGGGCGGCGCGCGGTGCACTATCTCCCCAGAACACGAGCCTATCCAAATGCACGGGGAAGGCATTACATGTCACACAACACAGTGAAATCTTTAAGCACCGTATCCAAACGGGAAAAAAAAAAGAAGAAAAAAAAAAAAGCCCTGTCAAATAACTCTACTCGACATGAAATACAGTAGAGCTGGTTGATGGTGCCGGAGCGGAACTAGTCAGCGGAGGGAATGTTTTCCAGATAAAGCTCCTCTGGTAGAAAATTGGGAGAGTCCAGTCATCAGTGTGTTCCAGGCAATTCTTTAAATTAGCACGAGATTAGGGAGTGCATGGTGATTAAGCTCATTTGAAGTATTGAGGATCCGTCTGGGCATTGGCAACAGCCACACTTTAATTAATCTGGTAATGGATGAGAAAAATAAGCACTCTTACGCACATATCAGCATTTTGCTGAACAGGAGGAAGTGGAGGAGATGGAGGGGTGGGGGGTGGGTGGAGGGGAGTGGAGGGTGGGGGTGGGGGGGCTTTTTAAAGGCAGACAGAGAGTGAAATGGAGCATGTTGCCTACAGAGAAATTAACGCTGAGTGTAGCCTGATGAATGCACCATTGTATCTATGTTATAATGGAGAAAAAAAAAGGAGATTGTATGATTTTTTTTTCTCGCTTTTTATCTCTCCCTTGGCCTCGTCCGGGAGTTTTTTTCCCCCCCCCAGGAAACGAGGGATGTGAGTGGATTTCAGATCACGCACCACATTATTGGGGCATCGTGTCGTTTTGGAGGAGAAATCCAAACCCAGAGTTTTAGCATTTATAATATAAATGAGGTAATAATACAAACTCAGAAATATTGTATTTTTCCACGACTGAATAAACAAGCTGTTCTCAGAGGACAGTAAGTGTTTCAAGATAGAGTGGTGGCGGGGTCCGCCAAATATAAACAAGTTAAACAGTAGACGGTTGTTTATTCAGCCGTGTAAACAAAGAGAGTGTGTTTATTTTGTTTGTTTAGGCAGAAAACAATCAGTCAATGAAGATCTGTCTCTAAAACTACATAGTGCACCTTTAACAGTGAACGCTGTGCATTGTGTGAAACAGCAGTGAGGGTCTTTTGACTTTTTGTTCAGTTCGCCATGAATGACTCGAGTCAACGCACTCACTCTGACCTTCCATCCGACAGACACACAGAGGCGATCGCTCATTTAACTCCCTCCCACCAGTTTGATGCTGTGACGCTCTGGTGACAAATGCCATTACTCGCTATTTGAGTCATGTGTTTTAGAGGACGTAAAAGGCGTGTGTGTGTGCGCACACAGCGACTACAGCAACATTTAGTCACATGTTCCCTTTAACCAAGCTGGTGCCTCTTAAATAATTGAACCCTGGGAAAAGAGCCCTGGAAGAGGTTAAGAGAGGCTGAGCTGCACAGGCGTTCCTGCTCGGTGGTCGCGGATCTGCCAGCAGGAAGGCTTCTCACCCAGGACCGTCCCAGGAGTGGACTTCTTCGCCTAATTAGGCTTACGCCCCTTTAACATTTAATAACGGCTGGCTGGATCTTCAGTTGAATACTTAATCCAAGTGGATGCTGAGGGATTTCACAAAGATTATCGGGATTATGAGACAAAGGACTGTCCCTTCCTGTTTGCAATTTTTACAATGTTATCATCTATTTGAACGACAGAGTTAAGTTTCTGTCAGCTGATGCAAATACAAACTAAACATGTTTTTTCTGCTTTCCTTTGTCGTGCCGCTGGTAGCTCATTTGTCCTCAGACGTAAGCTAAAGAACAGATGCATGCGTTGCGTCATGCGGCGGGACAAATCTGCATCCCGGCGCCCGTCACTTTAATACACTGAGCCGCGGATGGTATAATAAGCAGTAAATGAGAGATCTTCTGAAAGCCTATCTGCCACTAAAAAGCCTAATCACACACGGGGAGGTCAGTGGACCATCTGGTGGCTGATTGTTATCCTGGACGGTCTTACCATACCTGAACATCAGCACACTGAAGGCATCCCACCGATTCACAGCAAACCCTCTCCAAAAAAAACAAACAAAAACAGAGAAATTAAGGAAGAGGAAACGCTTGTCACAATATCAAAGAGCGCAGGCAAATATAAAACCTCATAGGACCGGTAGATTTCAATGAATACCACATTTGTGTTAAATGTGCACTATCAGCTGCAGATCAGCTGCTCTCAGTAAGGTGGCTCTGCTTGTTTATGTGGCAGGATATTTAATGCACGCTGTCACTCCTCCGCTCAGTGTACATTAAGACATGCCACTGTCTATTTGCCCCCTCTGACGTCCCCTCCCCACCGGACACGCAGCCCTTGTCGGCTTTGCTCCGAAGCAACTTCAAGGCATGAAAAACTGATAATGCTAGCGTGGCCTACTTATTTTTTCCCCCTGCCTTTCCCCGTGTGTGTAATAAGTAGTGATGGCATGTCCTCTTAAGGGAATGTAACTCCGAATGCGAGGAGGCCCAGTAGAGGACGGGTCAGTGCGAAGGGGGGGAAACGAGGACTCTCGCCACAGAAAAACTGAGAAACAGGCTTCCTAAAACACATGCAGAGTGAAGATTAGAGGGGTAGACCACCAACTACTGAAGGAAGATACTTCTGACTTTAATACATATAGTTGTATTGCAATAAATAACCATGTTTGTATGTGTATAATTCACTGGATTATCCAAAAAGAGGCTAAAGGTATGAACATCGTATATTTCATGTGTAAAAGGCAGGGGATTGTGAAAAAACAGGCGAGAATATGGAAAAGTATTGTGCATTTTATGTGTTTAATTCACTTATTTAGCAAACAGACAAAACTATACTTATATCATATATACTGGTGTGTATAATTAACTAGATTAGCAAAAGAAAAAAAAGTTAAATATACATGTATCGTATATTGCATTGTGTTGATTCACTGGATTTGCCAAAAACAAAACAATTTCAGCAAAAGCACAAAATCTATAGATACCTCAGTTACCAAACATATGCAAACAAAAGACGAGAGAAGAGAAATATTAACGTAATGACCTTTTAGTTAATATTTAATTCCAATATCAAGTTTGCGATCTTACGTGACACACGCTCAGGTGTTGTGGCTACAGACCAGTGTATCATTCTTTGTTTTACAATTGTAATCCTGTGAGTAATCCCCTTTTCTGTAACTTTACCAGATAACAGTTACCTTTTTGGTACCCTGATTACGTAATCCTGTTATATGTACGCTGTTACTCCCCAAGCTTTCATATTATATCATAGGCTACCGTGCCGTCTGAGTGTCAGAGCTACACTGACTTGCTTGACAGTCTATTTTATACTCCATTTCTTCTCAAATATCAGTCTAGTGTGTTCTTGACTTCACAGCTGTTTGTCACCTCCTCTGTAATTTTGTCTCCAGATGTATGTATAGTTTTTTATGTTTGATACTCTCCTGCTCTTATTTCTGTCATTTTGTCATGGTGCTGCTGCAAGAACTGGATTTTTCCCCACTGGGGATCAATAAAGGTTTAACTTCAGCCAACATAAGCTGCCGGTCACACTAGACAAAATGAGGCTGCAGCACCTAAACCTTTGAGCGCACTGAATTCAGCAACAGTGTGTTTTGTTGCCTTCAAGTTGAAAAAAATCATTTGCCGGAGAATGAGTGTGTTATTCTTGACTTTTAACAGTGACAGTCTCGCTTTAACGGTTGCAGCGAGGAGGTTCTTAACGCCACCTGTAAGCTCACACAATAGAAAGTAAGTCAGGTCTGAGCTACTTTGTGGGTCACCTCGGCAAACGGCCGGCGCTAAGTCAATCAAATGGGTCTGGATAGGACAGCCACTCTCAACACACGGGATTAAAGTCTGGTGACCCACACTGCCGGGTGCGCTTACGTAAACGCGCTATAACAAGCCTGTTGTGCAAAAACACTTCTTGAAACTCCGACTCTGTGAATCCTGTGAAGCGTCTGAGCTGTCTCCTCCGTACCGTATGACCCTGAATCACAAGCAGGGGTTCTGATCTTGCTCAGGAGATGCATGTCTTAACGGTTGCATTTAGCAGCTCTTGATGCCGCCCCCCACCTCACCCCCACCCTCCTCCTCCTCCTCCTGCTGCTGCTGCTGGCACCGAGGCATCTTAATTCAGGATGTGGATCTCAGTCAGCAGGTGAACGCTGGTCTAATCAGCCAACCATATGTCCTCCTATCCTTCAGCTGATTAAGGTTTCCTCTCTCCCCCTCGCTGATTGCTGTATGGTTTGATAAATCATATCCCCTGTGAAAAAAAAAAAAAAGAAAATGCTAATGATATGGTAATGCCGCTTCCAAACTGCTGTCCGGCCAGATAAAGGCTTCCAACTCGTGTGACCCCCTCGTCTTGACTTTTTTTTTCCTGCCCACATCGGGGGGAAATATAAAAACAGGAGTCGCTGCAATTCTTGAATGAACCCAATCTCTCGCTTCTCTTTGCTATTTTCCAGGAATCTGTTGCCCTTGTCCGCCCACGTGGCCCATCTGTGTAGCCGGGTTAGTCACAGGAACTCCATGCGGCTGCCTCAATCCCCCTCAATCTCTTTGTGGGTCACATAAGCACTTCTCTGCTCGCTGGAGGAGAATCAGTTGCTGTAACAGATTCCGGTCAAATCACGGACACATTCAAAAACAGTAGTCCGATACTAATACGCCCTCGCACACACACGCACACACACACATATATACACACTGCTTTAGAATTTGTTTCACCAATCTCCCCTGCTGTGGAGCCAGGCATCGAATTTGGGTCATGACCGTTTACCTTGTTATCTTGTGATTTTGTACCGCAGCGAGCGAATAAACTGCAGCGACGCCTTAATGCAGCTAAAGCCCCCCCCCAATGAAACCAGCCACCGTGCAGGAAGAGTTCATCCCTTTTTTTTTTTTTTGCGGCAGCTGATGAACATCTGTTCAGCATTAGTGGTTACTGCGCTGTGGTCTGTGGTCCCGTGGATGCAGCGCAGGGCTCAACCGATAAAAGTCAGATCCTCAGGTGCAGCTCGCTTCGGTTCACGGGCAGAAAGACAGACAGGAAAAGAGAAAAGAGCAAATTTCCTGTTTGCCTCATGCACGATCCAAGACCGACGTATGAAAAACGGTCACGGGTTGAAAACATAAACGCAGACGTTAAACATTTGGGTTTTTAGCCTCCCTCTGTCATTCCTTCGACTGCCATCTTGAAAAGGTCAGCGCTTTATTTGCAGATCCCCCCCAAAAACCTGTTGATATTAAAAAAGTCACTCACAAAGGTATATGTTTCTACTCCAAACCAGTAATCTTGCCTTTTTTTCCCTTCATGCATGCATCTCTATTCCAGTTCTGCAAACCATTAGCAAGGCAACGCACAGGGAAGAGTAAGCAGGCAAAATGCCACGTGAGTCTTAAACCCCCAGTGACATATGTGAAGAGTTAAATATAAAATGCTACACTCTGATTAAAGCCTAATTTGGGAATATCAAAATGGAAAATGCTGCTTACATGACACATAACAGGTACAATTGGAGTAGTGGAATATTAGCAAGCAGGTGAGAGCATGCTTGCTAACGTTGGCGTCCATTGTGCCTCCTCAGTTTCTATTCAAATGTGGAAATGTTTTAAATTTTCACTTTCACTGACTTAATGCAAAGATATTCAATGTGTGACAAGAATATATAAATGACTTAATCGCCAGTGACACTACAGACAGACAGGGTACGTCGTGGCCATTAGCATGATTAGCATCAGCTGTTTCATTCATGCTTTTCATCACTGGGTGGTTAATCTGTCAGCTGGCTGACTGGAAACAGCCAATCACATTCATGCAGGTGTACAGCACGGCGTTATAACCCGGTTGATACTTTGATATGTGCTAACACAGCTCAACAACCTTAGGTTTTCTTATTTTTTCATGCTTATGAGTTTTTCATCAAATCTAACAACATTGTGCAACTACAATAACCTTTATTTTCTATATGATTTTAAAATAAATTAATGTATCTCACTTGATCTCCCCTCTGGTAGTTATTATGAGCCCCACAAGGACCCCCTACTCGACTCCTGCCTGGGACGTTGCAGATAAGAACACCCTCCTGACACTTAGTAACACCCATAGGTTCTTTTTCATTGTTTATTTTATGGGCTCTCTGTGGGATTTTGGGAATTTAACTTGCGACAAGCCATGAATGTTTTGTCTACACTAGAACAAACAAGAGGTGGCTTCCATAACATGTATTTATTTTTGTATTTTTCCCACCATAGCAACAACCCTGAATCCCAAAATATAAGACATGTATTTCGTGGTATTTTAAAGTAATTGTTATCATTTAGAAATCTTATTATGGCTCGTTTTTCCCACTCAGGTTAATTTTTTTAAATCAATCAAAAAAAAAACAGCTAAAGCTAATAGCAGAAACGTGTCAAACAAACATCAAACATACAAACAGAGACATTTTATTTTATTGCTTTTCGCACAAGTTCAGATCTTAATTAATATCCCAAATATCCCAAATATCAGACAAGGACAAACCCCTTGATTACTAGTTGGGATCAAAAGTTCACACTTGTGGTGGTTAGTCGGATGAGAAGCCCTTAAAGTGCTCCGAGAAACTCCGGCTACTTGGTGGATTTCTGCAGCGAGGGCGTTTTTGTCAATTATTCGCTTTGTCACCAGAGAATTTTTCCTTTGTTTGTGTGTGTGTGTGTGTGTGTGTGTGTGTGTGTGTGTGTGTGTGTGTGTGTGTGTGTGTGTGTGTGTGTGTGTGTGTGTGTGTGTGTGTCTCTCCAGGGGTGTAGGTGCACATTCTTTGAGCGTGCTCGTGTGATTCACACATTCCACGGACTCAAGGAGAGGTCACGATGAGCATATTTCTCCAATCGTGTGGCACCTCTTTGTTTACATACCAGACATGCTCCGGGGAGACGGAGTGACTGACACAATGAGCCCTGCCTGGACTGTCTGTACATCACAGCGGGCCTCCAGCACATCGCAGTTCATCAGCACAAGCTCCCAAATGGATGCCAAATTGTGCTGCCACTGTCATTGAATATCCATCTATGGAGTTTTCATTGCATAAAAAGACACAACTGTATAATGAAAACAACTGTTACTTGCAGAGGGAACATCTTTACATGTTGTTTCTTTCCCTCGTTAAATCTAATAGAATCCGGTTGTCTCTCATCAAATAATCGATTTTGCAAAAAAAAAAACAAAAAAAAAAAGCAGCCTCTTTTCCACATGATGCCGGTTATTGAAAAGGTGGAACGGCCCCTCGGTGGAGACGGGGCGACCTTTCCCCCGGAGCCTGACCCCTGACCCTCTCTCTCTGTGATCAGCTAATTGGGAGGGAGAGCATTAGAGGAGCCTAAAAGCTCTCTGGTTGGAGCTGAGCGGCTGGGACCAGGACAATCCCGCTGGGGGGGGGGGAAAGAGCTGCCGGAGGAGAATGGATTGAATGACGCCTTTGTGTCGAGGGCCGGTGTGTCTGTGCGTATGTCTGCGGGAATAACGAGTCGCAGGAACCATTACAGACGGATAGAGTGAAGGAACAGACACGAGGACACCCGAGGCAGGTGTGGTGCCACATTCTGCACATGATGAGTCAATAAATCACACAGCCGATAGACTTTTAAACAGCGGCAGTCATCAGCATTCAGACGGCCGGCGCAGATTTACGAACCGCAAGACTGCAATACCTTTCACAAGCAGTTATCTTATGAATAATACACGCCGACCATATTTGATGAGCCAATCTACAGGCGGCCATAAACTTATTTTATTTGCGACGCCGGGGTTGGTTTGTAGTGCCTCCCTCTTCATAAAAATGGAATCTTCTCCTCTGATGCTTTCGTTCGAGGTAACAGCGCCATTTGGGTAATGGCACACTAATATTTTACATCAGCTCGGGGAGAGCTGATTTACCGCAGCGACGCCGGGAGAAAATCTTATGCAATCAAAGCTTTGTTTCGCCTCCCACAGTGTTACTTGAAAGACGATTATGAAATCAGGAGCCTCAGCTTTTGATATAGAGACAACTTCTAAGTACAGTGTGAAGGAGAATCACAAGAAAAACGTCTTTAAATCAATTTCACAGCTTATTTTATTTCTGTAACTCTATGATCAGTGCCTCGGCTCGGTTTGCATTGCATTTCTGTTTTTTGCTCTACACCGACGCGTTGTTGTTGTCAGGGCTGTCTGTGTTCACCATGAAACAATGTTGGGAAAGAAGCTTATTAGATTTATGTTAATCTCATGTAAGAGTAACCTCTACTCTGCTGGTGGTTACTTTATGAAGTGGCATGTCAGTTGTTTAAAATGATTCTTTTTCAGTCCTCACAACCCAAAGTTTATAAAGTTTATAACTTGGGACATGTGACAAAACAAGGATTTGATCAAGCTAGCACAGGAGCTTTGGACAACTGGGAGAAAGAGCTTTTCAGGTACAGGGCTAGCTTGTTAGCATGCTACCTTTGGTAAATAACTCTCCTAATTGCTGCTGTAATACTGCAAATTTGTGTGATGAAATAACAGTTTTGACACATTTCTGTATTGTGTTGCAGAGAAATCTACTGACGTTAGCTTACTAACCAGCTAGCTCCAGCCTATTTTGGTCTAAAGCTCCTGTGTTAGCGGTGTATACACTTAAAACTTCCCGGGTCCCTGAGCTCCCAGTCCGAACTGCTGGCTGCACCGCTAACTGAGCTAAATGGCTAACAGCAGCTACACTTAGCAGTGGTTTGTGGTTCCTGTTGGTGATCTGCTGCTCCCCATTTGTTTTGAGCATGAATTTGACTAGCGTGCCCTCATTACATATTAAACTCTTCACGTTATGACTTCAATTGCCTTTTTTTTGACATATTTTTATGGAGATATTTTCATGATACAGTGCCCTTTTTATGCGCCTTTAAGCGATTTCTTTCCCTCTTCATTATATCTGCCCTCCTACTGACCCCCGCGTGTTATGTGGCGTTGCCTAAAATCATGTTGAAGGAGGTTTAAAAAACTGTGTTCACCCGAGCTCCTACGTACTCCTCACTTGTCAACACAAAGTGACGCCCTGGGATTACAGGGAGGACATGAAGCCATTTGAGCAAGTATGTCATGCGTAGGTGGAAGCATGCATATTTTAGTATTTTGTCTAAACATGACAAAGATGTAGGCTCCCATGTAGACACGTCACTGCCATTGGGTTTTTTTTAACTGATTTTCACAAATACAATACAGAATACAACAAATAATGCACGGGGCACTGAGACAGGATCTCAGATGAACACACCGACAAAACAGAAGGAGGAAAAACAAAGGCACTAAATACACAGGAGGCTAATCAGAGACAGGTGAATCTAATCAGGACAATCACAAGGGAGGGAAAACAAGACAAAGACAAGAGGTGATATGAAATTACACGTGAGGACGAACCTTACCGAATAAATCAGGACACAATAATACTGAAAGAAATAAAAGAAAAACAGCCTGAGGAGAAGGAGGAGTTTGATTCGGTGGTTACTCTGATTGTGACTCTTCGTACTGTTCCCCCGTCTGGTTCTTTAGTTTGTATAATAGTGACACACTTCTCGTCTCTGAGTGACAAATATACTTGATGTGTGAAAGAGAGAGAGCAAGAGAGAGAGTGAAAGTGTGTTTTTCAGTGGAAAAAACAGTCTGTCTTCTCTTCTGTTGCGTCACATTCAGCAACTTGCGAATGTGCCAGATCTGTCCTTTTTGCTTTCATCAGCAAACACAGCAATCTGAGAGTAGTGGGGGCCTTGACAGCATGTACACTCTCACACACACACACACACACACACACACACTCACACTGGCGATGATCGTGTGTATTTAAGATAAACTGGCCAAAAAGGGCTCTGAATCTCCTCGTAAGTTAAACAACGAGCAGGCTGTTACAGGGCTGCCTTCGACATTCATTAACTAGACAACCCTGATCTGTAAACTGTAGTGTAGCGCAGTGTGCGAGTGTGTAGATGTAGGCTAAAGACCCTGTGTGTGTGCGTGTGTGTGTTGTACGCGCTGTGTACGTCACACTCAGCTGCAGCCTGATACTACTGGCCCACCGAGGTCTGACCTCTGAGCTCCGGCCACGTAACAATCTGCCTGACCTGCTGCCAGCTTGGAGCGCCACTCCTCCTCAGGGCTGCACACACACGCACAAACAGCATTTTGTTCTCAGGAATCTGCATTAATGTTTTTTGTTTTTTTAATGCTGTTTGACTCTACGGAGTTACGAATGGCTGTTTGCGACGAGGCTGATTCGAGGTGAATCATGAATGGTTTTGTCTCATTTTGTGAAACGATGCATCTATTCATGCACTGACGAAACAGAGCCTCCCTCAGTCCTCTGTGTAAACTCGAAGGTGTTTTGTTAGTTGCCGAGCAGTTCCTATAAATATGTCGCGTTTGAAGGCCGACCGAGGAACATCTGACTCAACAATGAAACGCCCACCCGGGATGAAGCTGAGCGCTGATTGGTTGAACGACTGTGGTCAGAAACTTTCCACCTCTATTTTCCTTCACACAAACAGAGACACTTGGGTACAGAACATAACAGCACAGTACACACAAACACAACTACATTCACACAGGCGGAGAAATGGCTGTCATGGCAAATGTCATGCGTTATCTTTCTATGTTATACTCAGAGTTAGGCTGGCAGGCTAGCAGTTTAGCTCTTGGGTCAACTTTTGGATGAGGTGTCATGATATTTGGTGCAGACATTCATGTTCTCACAGCTGCACCTTGTATTTTTGTGGTAATTAGCTTAACTGGATGTAGCATATAGCATATTATTGCTAACTTGACAACACAACTGTGTCAAGTATGGAAGGACACTGGTGCTCACAAAAATACAATATCAAGTTTAACGTATTTCCTTGATGTGTTTACGTTAACTACCATAGCATTTAGCACCATCTTAAACCTAACCAAGAAGTTTTGTTTTGCCTAAACCTTACCAAACTGCAAGTATTGTTGCCGTGACAACAGAGGTCACCTGACAATAGACCTGCTCTCCACAGATGTAAACGGGAAGGATTCGCCTAGAAACTGCACATAAAATATAACTTTGGTGTTTGCACTGCACACAGTTTGAATGTGTGATTAATGACACCAGATTGGTTATGTACGAATATTTACACAGGTACGTATGTATTAACTATGAGCTACTTAACAAGCGTGTGCAAACTAGAAATGTGGCTGATATGCAAGGGAGCACACTGCTTTGAAATCTCTATACACAAGATCCTTTTTTTTTTTTCAATTGAGTCTGCAGAACAGTACATTCAGGCACAAGCACACACAGGACTGATGACAAAAGCAGGGAGGTGGCCAGCACTTGCTGAGCCCACACCACCACGGAGGAGGCATGTGCCGAGGCTGACTCACGGCGTGGCCAGAAATCATCGAGTCATGAATCCGTCTGTGTTTGGGCGTTCGGAGGCACATATGAGTCATGACAGAGAGAGAAAGAGGGAGAGAGGGCTGCAGGAGACAAAGACAGAGGACAAGCAGTCTCAGGTCGGGCATACATTAGTTCCACACAGTCAGTCGTGGTGACAGTCGGATTGTCAGCAGCTCTGAAGTCAGCCTGAACTTGAAATAAACCCAAAACTGACACCGCGGCAGCAGCAGCAGCAGCAGCAGCATCGGGGTGACACACTTTTAATGTCTTTGTAGTGAAACACACAGATTCCTCCCACCCTCATTGTCAGCGCCCTCCCACACTCTGTTCCAAAAAAAATGCTTAATATCCTGCTGTTAACGTCAAACTAGGCAGAAACACACCCGTTGACTTTTGATCCAAGGAGAATAAAATCCGACTCGATCCGTGTCCTATATTTGGCAAGACTCGGAGGCTCCCCGGTCAATCTGTGTCAAGGCTTTTTCCCTAGACTAAACCACTTGTAGTCTGCAAAAGCCATGTAAGAATGCCACAACAGTATCTTACAGTGGATATGATGGCTGACACTCTCGCCAGGCGGCACAGCTCTACACAGATAGAGTGACGGGTGTGAGGGGGGGATACTGTAGGTGAGTCAGGGGGAGGTCAGGACCAGCTGAGGCTTTGTGTGTTATTATAGGTTAAAGCTCTCTACCTTATGGTCCCATCTGGTGCCTTTGAGAGTAAAAGGAAAGTGAGTGTTTCTGTTTTTGCCTCCTGTTGGATTAAAGGGGCACTATGTAGTTTAGGAGAGGAAATTGAAACTCAGGATTTTAATATTTAAAATGTTAATGAGGTAAGCCCGAAGGGAAGTCTGATCTTAATTGTTTTCTCTCCTGTGTTTATGACTTGAGCTCCTGTACTTCCTTTTTTTTTTTTATCCGTGAAAACAAAAACAAAAATCAATAGATAACATAAAAATCAGGAAAAGAAATAAAAATTTCATTGGAATTTTTTTTTACTCGCTTTCATGCTTTAAAGTTTACCAGCTGACACAAAAATGTTTTTCACAGCTTCATTTTTTGATTCATTAATATTAATTTGGGGGTAAATTTTCACCAATGGCTGAGAAATAAACACAGAGAGGAGAAAACTGTTTAGAACAGACTTAGACAGAATAAAAATGCCTTTACTTATCCCTTAGGACTTACCTCATTAATATTCTCAATATTAAAATTCGGAGTTTAAATTTCTTCTCCAGAACTAGATACTGTAGCTTTAAACCAGCATAAAAGAAAATTCTTTAATGGCATCTATAGGCTTCCTTAGGTAATAATACAAACTCAGAAATATGTATTTTTTCCATAACTGAATAAAAAAGCTGTTCTCAGAGGAAAATAACGTCCCCAGAATGCTGTCTGAAGCTAGAAAGGTGGCGGGGTCTGCCAGATGTAAACAAAGTAAAACAGTATGAAATTGTATCACCTTGTTTTTCAGTTTATTCAGTCATGAAAACAAAGAGAGGAGGTCGTTTATCTATTTTGTTAAGCCAATGAAGATCTTTCTCATCTGATTGAAATTTGATCCCCAAAACTGCATAATGCACCTTTAAATTTGAAGTTCATCCATTCGATGTGAGGTCAGTTTTCCAGGGTTCTGCGGGGACGAGCTCTTGGGTTAACTGTTTTGGAGTAGGAGCGATGTTTTGGTTACGGGAGTCCCCCCCCCCCCCCCATGCTGTCATGGCAACCAGCAGAGAGGGCAGTTGGCAGGATGGTTGTAAGACGGCGAGGGCGACATGCTGTTTGTTCTGCAGATGCAGCCCTCTGTTCCCGAGAAGTCCCTAGGTGGTGCAGACTGAGTGGTGTATCCCGAGGGGCTATCGCGTTTCACAGTGAAAACAAGCTGGCCGGGCTCTGGCAAACAGAATCACTCTTTGCAAAACCTTTCATTTGCAAAAGGCCTCCGTAGCTGGAGGCTTGTTTCTCTTTCCTGAGAGCCCTTCTGAGAAGTCAGAGAGCTACATTTTGAAGAATCGTTCGGGGGAAATATGATCCCCGTTTCTTGCTTCTGGTATGTTTTTTTGGGGGGGGGGAAGACGGATCAAAGCCCACCTGTTACCACGCTGGAAACAATGAAGACGGATCGACACAGATTGGAAGTCAGACTTGATGTCTGGATGAACACCCGGTGGCTTGAAAAAGTATGTTCAGATCTATTTCGGGGTTGTGTCTTTTTTTTGTGTGGTCGTCCATGTGAGTCATTAAAGTCCCAGCGACATCAACAAGCAATAACTAATGCTATGCTGTCTGTGCAGGATAAAAGGCCACTGTTGCTGGCATCAATATAAAAGGCAACACTTCCTATTAATAGGCTCACCCGAGGCCATAGTGATGACATAAGGGGCTCAATCTACCGCAGCGCCGCGGCTCGCTTTTCCTTTTTTAACTTCTCTCTATTTACCCGCGACCGCATATGGGGAACAGCACGTTACTGTCATGTGCCATTTTTGTCAAAATGCACAATAGCTTCGTCACTAATACGGCGGCTCAAGGTGAGGACGGTGAGGTGCTTATGTAAGGTGACGTCAGAAGGATGACGTAAGCGGATTTAATCATTTTTCATTAACACTCCAGCTCATACTGAATCACCTGTTTGCATCACTTTTTTTTTTTTTATGTCTGCTCAGTGGGCGTCTCTTGATTAATATAAATATCACTTTCATCATCCCTTTAATCAAAGCATCGCAGACTTTATCAACGCGCGCACGATTCCCGTTTCTAATTAGATTGATAATGGGCGAGGGTTTTATGACGGGCTTCATTCATAATGGCACACATTTCCTGTCGGTTATGACTCATGTGTGCCACCGGAGGGAGAGGGGGAGAGAGGAGCACCTCGTCATCCATCATCCATTGTGAGGGTGATCTCATCCTGAGTCATAATATTAGTGCCTTGACATGTTAAAGCTCATCCACAGGTCATAAATCCTGCCCTCTCTCCGCCTCCTCCTCGCTCAGTGTCACGGCGGTTCTGCAAGTCATACGGTCCGAGTCGTGACGCCGGAGTCTCAAACAGGTCGAGGTCAAAGTTATGGACATCGGAACGAGACTGGTCGGTGGCAGCATAGTCACAGATGTAGCCAGGCTGGTATCGTACAACTTGGGTCCTACTGGTCCGCCATGTTGCCAGGATAAAATGTTAGCAGGTAATGTTTCTGCAAACCAGATACATCCAACTGTGTTCATGCCAAAGCTACGTGACGTACAATATGAACATTTGCACAAAACGCATCATATCAAGTTCACATTACAGGTTTTATTACTTGGTTTTCATGTCAGGAGCTGAAGGGCACGGTGGTGGAGATAGAACATTGTGTAACACACGTGTTTCAACATTTGTAAGTGTCACACCATCGCATATTGTTGATGAGGGACCACAGCGTTTCAACATTTCTAAGTGTGACCACTGGTCATTTCTAAGAGACCTCAGGACAATTTATAGCCATGCTTGTGGCTAGAAAAAAATAGAGATTTCACATGATTTCATATGCTTTTTGTTTCCATATGTAGAAATTAAAAAATGACATGTGAAATTAGCCAAACACAAATTCATTTGCATGTATGGAATGTGAAAATGTAAATTGCACATGTGGAAATTTAAGTTCACATGTTAAGATAGGCAATCACATTTGGAAATGTGGAATTCACTTCCAAAAGAAACAAATTTCACATGATTTCAGATGCAACGTTTTATTTCCACAAGTTTTAATATATATGTAAAAATCACCGTTGAATGAATGTATGGTAAGTAAAAAACATGCAAAAAAAAAAAGCAAATCACATGCGATTAATGTCCGATTCACACGTGACTTAAGTTATAATGTCCAATTTATATGTAACATTTTGTCAGTCACATGTAAAAAGTCAAGTTCTCCATGTAACATTTTATAAAGGGATAAAGGGATACTTTTTTATAACTTATCTTAATAGTTTTACCATTATTTTTATTGGTTATGATGATATTAGGTCAGTTGCGGAGACTTTTGCACATTAATCAAATGGTTCAATTTAAGGCATGCTTGAGTGCAAACATGAAATATTGTTAGCACCGTTTCGAGTGCACAAAATTTAGATTTGACCTTATAGCCTAGTTTAGGTAGTATGTCTGAACAACCTGTGGCTGCTGATGCACGTCACTTGACTTGAGTACAGTCTTATATCTGAGGAGAATGAAGGCCGAAACTATGAAAACAGGCATCAAGTTGTACTAAAAACCACAATAATCCATTGCATAATATGCACTGACAAGACGTGAAGCTGGAACACCGCAGCGTTATAAGAAAAGAGAAGTGAGAGAGAAACGAGCAAAAAATAGAAGCTCCACAGAAATTACCTAAAGTTCCCAAACACGTTCACCCTGATGAGGCACAGATTCCGTGGAAGCAGCTTCGCTTTTAGCTTAGCCGTCCACATATTGTTCTTTCTGCCACCTGAGACATGAAACGTTCTGGCGTCTCCATCTGTGACATTTGCGCTGCATGTTTCGGTTCCTTGTATACGAATCATTTCTGGTGTTGTCGCTCATCTATCTGCTCCGATTTGGAAAAAAAAAGAAACATTTCATCCAGAGTACTGAAGGGCTGATTCAACGTCACACTAATCCATTTCACACACTCACACCGCAACATTCTTAACCTTTAGATTCAGAGAGAGTATTAAGTCTGGTGAAAAGTTCAAGTAGGGTTAGGTTGAGTTGCTTCTTTGATTCTGCACAACCGAGGACATCGTGTGACTTCAGTCTCCAAGTCATGTTACATAACTCCTCACCTCTTGTGCTCTCATATTTTGTCCGTGTCACCATCTTGTATTTATGGACGTTCCGATGTCACCTGACTTTTTAACTCACTGAATCTCGGTAATAATAATTAGGTTACTGACTTTACATCGTGAGATTTGTTGTTCATTTATTCACGTGTTGATGTGTTTACTTGCAGTTGAAATTCACGGACAGAACCTGGGGGCGGACAAAGTGTGGTACTGTTCTCCAGCTCCAGCATGAGCGTTTAATAAGTGTGGGGGTTGGAGAGAGAAATAAGACTCAGGTCAAAAGGCAGCTTTGAAACTCAGACAGTCGGACTCACTGGATGCATCTAATGAGTGGAGATTTATTACAGTGGAAATTACAGGTCATATAGCGTCTGTTGTGCACCAAAAACAAAATATTTCTCCTGATATGACATTGCTGCTAACTGCACCATACCATACGTCTTTAAACACAAATGTATGCTGTCGTTAGCTAGTTAGCTCGGTTAGCCACACAGCTAGCCAGACTACCAGTGGAGTGTTGGTGTTTACACTGCCAACACAAGACCGTTGGAAGGAGCGTGTTTTCAGGATTTATGAGAAAACGACAAGTTTTAATCGGACTAAAGAAGCTCAGATATTTTGTGGTGAGTTGCACAATCTCCAAGATGAAACTAAGATATTAATCTTTGCTCTGTGCTGGTTAAACAATTGGCTACTGTCATATAGAGCAACTGTACGCTAGGTATTTATGACTGTAGTTGTCGCTAGTTTGTTAGCACAGTTAGCCGTGCAGCTAAGCAGACTGTTGGGGAGTCTTGATGTTAACACAATACAAAGAGGTCTCTGACATAACGTCAAAACCTTTAATTTCTTCACATTCTGTTGACGGAAACTATATAAAAATGTTTAAAAATGTATATGTTGCACCTTTAAAGTTGACGATAGATGATGTCATGATTATTATACAATGAATTAGTTTGGTTCCGGCCTAAATAAGTACGTCACATTTTCTTTTACAAGAAGAAAACATCATCGGATTTCAAAAGAAGAACACAAAGGAATGAATTCTTACATTGCAGGGTGCTTTACGTCGCAATCTAATCTTTTCATTTCATCTCGACTTTAAAAATCTATAAGCCTCTCTTCTCCCTTGATTCTGAAGAACAACAACGTCAACTTGAGCACTTTAAATTGATATGAAAAGGGATTAAATAAGGGCCAGATTGGCAGTGATAATAAGGATGCATGCCTGTAATTTCTTTAAAATAGGGCTTGCCTCCAGACAGCCACAATGCAGCCCCAGCAATAAATGGATTCTCAATGGCAACAATCCAAAGATAATCCACCGCTGAAAAAGCAAATGATTAATGCCCGTGACATAAATCTACAGTAGGTTGCGACTGCCAAAACCCAAGAATTGTGGTAATCTCGGCCGGTCATTGCCTCTGGCGAATGAGCCACAAAGCCGTGGGATAGCGCTTTATTTAGATTGGGTTAGAGTCAGTGCAGCAGGACTCGTCTGCAAGTGGTGCCATCATCATCATCTTTCTTTTAGCATTAAACCCCTCAAAATTACCATGATCAGAATTTAAAGGCGTGAGAAACAGGTCACATATTTGAAATAAGCAAATCGGGATCACGAGGCGAGAGTTAGCCCTCAGCACTCTCCCCTCGCGCAAGCCCAAAAGGGGTCGTGACCTCTCGACTTAAACTCCCCCCCCCCCCCCCCCGAGGCCGTAGCTGTCCTGCCTCTGAAGAGCAAACACATGCCAATAATCACAGCCACAATGGAAGTGTGTTTCCCCTCTGAGACGGATCTGACAATAAGCAGTAAAGAAAAATGCTGACAGCGTTTAAGATCTACAGCAAACACTGTTGAGGTCAGAGCGTCGGCACACGCACCGATTGTTTTTCAGAGAATATTAATGCTTTAATTTACACTTTCTCATTAACTATTCATTGTTTTTGGCCCGTTCCAACAATTTATGTCTGACAACCAGAAATTAGATTATCAGCGTGATATGTCTAGAACTTGTCAGAGACGAATCAGTGGCTGATCTCTGGCGTACAATGGGACGCCGGAGATAAACCCTTTTGTTGGAGCTCTTTCCAAATGAGCTGCGCGCTGTATTCTGCAGATAATAATCTGTGTAAGTAAGAGACTTTTTTGTCGAGCTCCCTGGAGGGAGTGAAATACTGATGGTGAGGACTGTTATGCGATGATCTGTCTCGATCTCTTCCCTCGACAAAGATAATCCGTCTAGTTCACTGTGTACTGTGCCTGTTTGCCCGCGAGCCTCAGTCTGCAGGCTGGCAGTGGCACACTGGAGCAGAGCTGCAGGGAAGTAGGTAAAGGACGGAGAGGAATGAGCGCTCGGCTACGCCTGGCGGTGCCAAGGGCGATCTGCCGACTGGGAAGCACGCCCAGAATATGTGTACGGATAGGAAAACAATCTGAGGGATCTTTTCCCCCACACAGTTAGCAGAGAATGAGGGTGACGGTGTGCTGTCTCTGCAGGTTAGAGGAGGCAGCGCAGAGGCTTTTTTCACAGAACGGAGGATTAATACAGTCTGGTTGTGCTATTAATGGTACTTCTGGAAGTTCAGCCTAAAGAAAGCCGCACCAGGCTGCCAAAGTCCTTTATAAGAGCTGCATGTGGATTCTGTTCTGTGCTGAAACGATCAGCTGAGCAGTGAATGAGCTGAATGACAGGAAGTCGGTTCACAAAAATGATGATAATCAAATCTTGGGGTGTGCAAAAATGTGGCGTGAAATTATTGCTGATGGAACAATAAACAGTCTGAGCACAGTGATTAAAGAAACATAACAATATAACAGTCTATCTTTAACTAGCTACTTCAAGGAACTTTAGTTCTTTGTTGATTCTGGCAGTCCCTGTGAACAAATGATGGCAATGTCTAAACAAAATAGACTTTGTTTTTGTGCAGTATCACCAGACTACAGAGCAGCTTCTTATGTTAGTTGGATACGCTGGGATCCAACCTGGTGACGAGCATTAAGAATAAAGAAATAGCCAAACTCTAAATTTAGATGTCCCTAAAGAGTTAAAGGTTCCTCGTAGAATGCAGTGTTGTAAAAACTAAAAGTGAACATGACCTGTTACAACTGAGGGTTGAGTGATTTTCAGATGTTCAGAGTTCCATCGCAGGTAATACGTTGAGGTTTTCTGACATTACAACAGAAGCTCTTTGTGTTGTAACTCTTGAATCTCATGAATGAGTTTGCTTTCATAAATCGTGCTCCTACTCAGTTCAACAACGATAACTCTGCTGATTTCAATTTGTATTCATTATCATTTTGACGAGGATCTTTTGCAGGTGTTCGTTTCAAGGCAACGATGAAAACCTGATCTATTTAGAAGTTTGTTTATTCTTTTAAAAAGCTGGTGAACTAACTGAGAACAAACTTTTTCATGATGCGCCTCTGAAATTTTGGTGACACGATTTCTCTTTGTTATTTCACGATTGATGAATCTGATTAATCAACAACATTTGTTCATGGAAAAGCATTGTAAATATATATGTGTATATAGATACATATAAATGTTTATATTCTGTAAACTAAAGTATTGAAAATCTTAGCTTAAGTGTGCAGCTGGAAGACCTTTCCTCTGGCTGGTCGAACTTATTCTTTATACATTTGTTAGTGCAAAGGCCAGTAATAAGATTGGATACACATGTTACACAAGATTAAAACCACCACATGTGAAGCAGTGATGACTGTAACAAAACCTGTATTGTTTATCAGCATCATCAGCCTCTTGAACAGGGCTTGACGATAATCAAATGAACCTACAAACAATTGGATATCCTTATATGAACATGTCGTTCCTTAGAAGATTAATACAAACATTGAACACTTTATAGATGAATAGTTAATGAAAGTAATCGTGAGTTGAAGCCCTGTGATTCTGTCCTGTTGTATAAGAGTGTTATTGTCGACAACAGCACAATAACTACTAATGTGATTTCTTTACTGTTGCTTATAATCCTTCAAAATCCCTTTTTTGAGCCTACTATGAGTACTACATACAGCTTTGTGTTACGTCCCAAGCAGGGCCGGCTTCCAGGCAGCACAGTTAGTTGTGAATGTTTATCTGACGCTGTGCTGCTTACACCACAGAGGCAGCATGGGAGCCTGGCTCGGATACAATGCCGTGAGCTGAAACTGTGACCGTGACGTCATGTGGGTGGCCGTTCCTATGTAGTCAGCACTTTTTTTTCCCCCTCCTCCTCCATCTCCTCTTCTTCTGTTTCGCCCTACAGCTGCACATCACACACTGACCTCTGGCCATCCTCCATGAGGCCCCCAGGGGGAGGAGGGGGGGGGCTCTACCAGGAGGCCTGCACACAGGTCAGGGAAGACAGGCACAAAAGCAAGATGGAGGAGGGATAGGAGCTAAAGTTTTAGGGGTGGAGGGAGGGGGAGGCGAGGTCAGTGAACCTCTCATCTTCTGCAGGCTGACTGATCAGAGAGCATCACGAGCAGCCATGTTGAGCGCTCGGCGTCGGTCTGGACGTCTCGCGGTGCCATCCACAGGGAGCGGGAGACAAAGAGGTGGGAAAGAGCAACAACGGCGGCAGCAGCAGAGAGCGCCCGTCTCACATGCTCCCCCATGTGAGAGTGAGCCAAGCAGCAACGGAAGCTGCTTTATGTAAGTGTCTCTCCAGCAGCCTGTGGGACTGCCTCACATGTTTGTGTTGTGGTCATCTAGCACAGGCGGGCCGGGCTGGACCGGACCGCAGAGCGTCCTGTCTCGAGCCACTCATCATGTCTCCGTCTGGGCTGTTTTGTTTGTGTGTCAGTGTCACTGTCTGTCTCTCTGTCATCCGCCCCTCCCATCATCATCATCATCATCATCTTCATCATCCTGCTCCCTGGTTCACCCCTGGCTGTGAGGGCTCGCAGCTGGGACGGGGGGGAGGAGGAGGGTGGAGGAGCAGGCAGAGGCAAAAAGAGGGAGGGAGGGAGGGTGAGGAAAGGCGGGAAGAGGAGGAGGAGGTGGAGGAGGACGGATCAGAGGTGCCGACTCAGTTTCCCTGCAGACACAGCGGAGATCAGAACGTAGCCGAAAACATAAACAGTGACCGAAATCTACTCCAGAAGTGTGAGACACCACTTCCAGTACTGTGTGCGCAACAAACACCATAAATCACTCATTGACTCATCAGTTCAGATACTTAAAAGAAGAAGTACTTAAAGGTGCACTATGTAGTTTTATTTAATCAGAACAGAATGATTATTTATGCCTAAACAAACTCTATTTGTTTTCATGAATGAATAAATTGAATAAACAAACTCACCTTAAAGAACAACACACTTTCATACTGTTTTACTGTTTATGTGTGGCGGACCCTGCCACCTTTCTAGCTTCAAACAGTGTTCTGTGGACCTTATTTTCCCCTGACAACAGTTTGTTTAATCAGTTTGTATTATCACCTCATTATAATAATAAATATCAAAATTATGAGTTATCAAACATTACGTAGTGCCCCTTTAAAGGAGACCTTTCATGCTGTTTTTTGTTTTATATATGTTCTTATGGTAAAAAGTCCATACTAACAGAATCTCCACTCTCCAACTGAGAACACTGCTCCTATCACACTTCGTCAGTAGTCCCCCCTTTAATTCCGTGACTCTGTAACATCACACTACATCACCATGTGACACATTTGCATAACTTAAAGAAGCAATACGGAAGAATTGGCCAGATGCTGATTTTTAACTCAAACAAAGAGGGCGCTACACATCACCAGAGCAACCTGCTCTCTGCTGCTAACTGTAGCTGCCGCTAGTTAGCTTAGTTACCTGCGCAGTTAGCAACCTGGACTGAGAGATCGGAATAAAAAGGTAATGTTGGTAATTACATTGCTAGCACGTGAGCTATGGACCTTAAACGTTGTGATATTATTCATTCACATGCTGTTGATAATTCTAAGTATAATGTGACCTTTAATGCCTACTTGATTGATTTAGCGCAGCTGCTCTGTTGTTGTAAGGGGTGCTGGCTCAGGTATGTGTGAGCTGACCACTCAGAGCAGACTGGGTGTTCGGGAGGCGGAGCCTTAAAGAGACGGCGCTTCAGACAGAGGAGGAAGACACGCTGTTGCACAGGACAATATGAGAGAAATTATGTGATTTTTGCGCATTAGAACATGTACATCTATTCTAGTTGCAACCCAAAAAAGAATCATGAACCTGAAAGTAAGCATAATGTGTCTCCTCTAACATAAAATCACATAACATGCGCACACTCTTTTCAGCCTCGTCGCCGCCCCTCACCCTCCACCCCTCCTTCTCTCAGGGCAGCTGGCGTAATACAAAGGGGAGAAGTGTGCAACTGGTGCGATAAAGCTGGGAACATCTTGCTATTCAAGCGTCAGCATAATAAACTGGAGGCACAATTAAGGGAGGGGAAAAAAAAAATCCCCTAAACCGCAGGAACAAGTGCTGAGTGCTGCAGCCGTGTTCAGCGCCTCAGTCCAGCTGCGGGTTGTCTTTAGGACACGGGGGGGAAAAAAAAGGACAACAGAGCTTTTCTGCTAACCCCCTCCTCGAGGGAATGCAAATGATCAGACAGTGACATACTGAGAGACTACAAAGCATGTGTGTTTTAACCTCAGATGCGCTGCTATGATACTATTCGGGAGGTCTGATATATTAGTGTGTGCACACATTACTCCCTTTGTCTCAGCTTCAGTTCCTCAGAAGCTGAAGCACACGCAGTGGGGAATTCATATAAAGTCGATTGTTAAAAGGTGTTGTAAAACTTTACGGCTTAGCTAAATAGAACAAAGAGTCCTTATTAAAACCTGTGATTAAAAAAGTAAGTTGCTGAAATCTTAAAAAAAAAAAAAAAAAAAAAAAAAAAAAACACACCCCCTGCAGAATTAGCTGCCCTTAAAAAAGCACATAGTTGGAGGTTTTTCCCGAAAAGCTTTAACAAAAAAAACCGGAGAGATTCCTCACCCTTAAAACCTCCTCTCTGTTCTCACAATCCCCCGAGGAGGCTGGTGCAAAGTCTGCCGCTGTCTGGCTGTTCCCATGGCAACCACCAGGTGAGCAGACAGGCTTGGAAAGCACGGCGGAGAACATGTGACTCCCTCCACATGCTCAGGCAGAGCACACACACACAGCACTCTCTCAGATAACAGGAGGCGAACTCCCTCCTTTATTCAAAACTTGCGAGTACACGGTGTAGTCACCAAAATAGAAAAAGGCAATGTTTGGTGAGTCTGAAAAGCAGACAAGCAGATGACCAGTCTGCCAGTCCGTCTGTTTACCACTCTGTGTGTCTGTCTCTTTTTCTGTGACACACACACACACACACACACACACACACACACACTGTATCGTGGAGTGCAGAAGAAGTGGAGGAGGCTGCCCTGGAGGGGGGCAAACTGAGATGTGTCATAACCGCTGAACGTCAAGTCCAGTTTCTGCCACAGGAGCGTAGGGAGACGGCGGAGCAGCAGGGGAGCCGGGCGTGAAAAAGTCACACCAACAACTGAGAGACGAGAGGAGGATAAAGAAAAAGTAAACTGTGAAGACAAAGAGAGAATTGTATGTCCATTTATAGTGAAGACAAAGAGTCCGCTGCGTGCTAACATGCTCAGAGCAACAATGCTAACATGCTCATGTTCAGCAGGTATCCATCCTTATTCCTCACTCCCATGATACTTTGCACAAACTACTACTTTCAATGCATCAGACGTTGGATGCTAATCCACTTTCTTACAGTGTATCACTCATTCATGAAACTCTACGTTTGCAACTTTATCAAGTGAATCCCACTACACTATTTTCATTTATTAGCCACTTAGCTAACACATTTAAGCCTTGAAATTGCTATTGGTGTTATGTGTACAAGGCAAGGAAACAAACGCAAAACACAAAGACAGGCGGGTAGAAAACGATTCAAAAACTTTACCAACTACAAGCTGGAGACGCACTCTGAGCACAAGGAGCAACACAGGAGACGCAGACAAACCAACAAGGTTAAGTGAAAAACACACGGAAAGACAGAGGAATTGATTCACTCATGAAATACAGGTGTGCACAGAAAAGGGGCGGGAAAAGGACAAAGACAGGAAGTGGAAAATTAAAGATGACACTTAAGGAAAAAGTACAAATACAATTTGATATGATTGGCCAAAAACTCAAATCATGACAGATACTGTGTTACTTAAACTGGTTCCACCCCAGGAAACTCATGGATAATGATAATTATGTCCACGATCCTAATTTAGCATGTTAGCATTTAATATTACTCATCTGGCAACCTGCACATTAGGAGCTACACAATGTTTCCTGACCTAAGCTCCCTCTGAAATTTCTGTGCCAACCATTCACACATCCACTCAAACGCCATTGGGAACAATTCAGGTGTCGTGAATCTTGCTCAAGGACACTTCGATGCAGCATGAGCTGAAGATGGAACCTCCAGCCTTCCCATTAGTGGACAACCTGCTCCAGAAGTATCAAACAAATTAAAAAATTTGACCTGAAGGTGGCGCTAAATGAGGATACAGATCCTTACTTGCTCTGTAATGTTGTTTTATATTGCTTGTGTGTGTTAGTAGGCTACTTCCCTGAGCTTATTGTTATTGTCTTCTTCAGCTATCAACTATGTTTTATTGCTCATCTGACTCCTTCATCAAAAATAAATTAACATACACATGTACAACTTGACTAATGAGCAGCTTAAATAATACAATTAGCTTTATTTTCACATGCAATTATGTTCCTATGAATAAGATTAAGATCAATAGGAATAATAAAAAACCGTGTTACTTGGAAGCATGTACACAACGTCATGTGCAGTTACTGGAAGGGGATATTATGATGTTACTGTTTATTATTGACTCTGAGTTATTGCCTGTGCTATCTGTTGTATTTCCTCCCGCTGCACGTGACACACTGGCATACAGTGGCCGGGCTTCAGCCTCTGGTTCATATCCAGTAACACAAACTATCATCAGGCTATAAAAGCTGCAGGCTGCCAGAGCACAATAAAATCCATGTACAGTGATTAGGACCAACGTGTTTCGGACTGGAGGGATTCCAAATTAACCAAATCAAATTGTTTTGCTGTCTGGCGGCCATTATAAGCCCCTTCTTTATTAAAATGTCACAGGTGATGAATGAGGCTAATCAGTCCTGGAGATACTGCACCTCTGTCCTCTTGTCTCGGCTCTGTCTGGGATTTACATAATCAGCCAGGTGACAGAGGTCAACATGCAGCCATGTTGCGTTTCATTATTCATCCCTCCCTCGCCTCTCTGCTTGTGTCCGAACCCCCTCTGATGACACAGGATGCCTGAGCCAAACAGAGGTCAGTCCTCCCACCTGACCCGCCTCTTACACTCTATACTGTTACGCTCTCATGCCGCTGGGGTGTGAATCATCTTTTATTCATGTGGCTTCAAAAATCTAAACGTGGACCTGATTAAAAGCATGACCACACGCATTCCTCAGAAATTTCATCACCACGTGTGTGTGTGTGTGTGTATGTGTGTGTCTCAAAAAGGTGCACGAGGCTGACGCAGAGGGAGGGAACAGTGCACACCTGCATGAATATTACATTACATGTGTTTTTGCTTGAACAGCCACATGTGTGTCTTTCATTCTAAGCATTCCTCGCCCCGAAACGCCACCGGCTTTCTATTAAAAAAAAAGAAAAGAAAAACTCTCCCCTCCCTCCCCGCCCCCCCTCCCACCACCATGGCCAAGTTGTGCTCCAGCCCCTGGGCTTTGCAGCTCCTCTCCGTCGAGGCGATTTCTGTGGAACACGACTCCAGAATAGGCTGGATCGTGTTGCCGTGGATTCCGCCTGTCCGCCTGCAGGGTCTATAAATAGTGCCTGTCAGATATTTTCACTCCTGTGCTGAGCGCACTCAGTGGCAGAGCAGTGTATTAATATCCACGGTGACCAGAGTCGTGCCTCGGGTAGGGAGAGCGTGGTGGGGAAGTGTGTGTGTGTGTGTGTGTGTGTGTGTGTGTGTGTGTGTGTGTGTGTGTGTGTGTGTGTGGAGTGAGGTGGGAGGTGGAGGGACAAACAGCCAGAGCTCAGCAGGACTACACACAACCAGCAGGCTGTCATCTTCCTCCCAACCTCCTCTCTGCAGACTGAAAGACCTCTTTATGTCTCACTCTCTGACGTCTCTCCACAATGTGCGTGCACACACACACACACACACACACACACACACACACACACACACACAGTCAACTTCAGCTTAAGGAGGACGTGCTCTGAGTCACGTTACCTTTTCACCCCGATTACGTTCGCTGTATCTGCGTATCCCAGCGACTGTACACAACCTTTTTTTTCTGTGTGTATTACGTAATCAGGTGCGGTGAACCCACCATACACAGGCCCCCTATCATCCAGATCATACGCGTGAACAACAGGTCAGAGATTTTAGCTGGGATTCTGCAGCACATGAATTACATTACAGGAGGCTAATATCCCTCCGGTGCATGTCGCTAATCAGCCTTGAGAAAGTGCAGATCTGCAGATGACCCCTGAGAGCTTCAGCTGTGTGAGATTTAAACAGGAGAAATAAATCAGGAGGACGGCCACGAGGGTTGAGCAGAGGCGGGCGGGTACACAGGGCGTGTAAATAGTGATACAGTAAAAGAGGGTTTTTACCGAATCTCCGGCATAGATGTGCAAATTCTATGGTTTCTTTTAAAAGCAACAACAATCCATCACTTCTGAGCTGATCGTGTGAGCTCACACACACACACACATGCACATATCCAGTGATTCCCTTGTGTAACAGAGGAGGATGGATGCATGCGCCGCTGCAGAGCATCACATGTGCGACTGAACAACCTGAGGTCACATTCGCACCGACACAAAATGTGACTCGCTTGCCAAACTCCCCGCATGTTTCGGGGGGGGGGGGCCAATTACGAAATGATGTTAATTCAACCAATTTACATGTATTTTTCTCCCACTGTGAGAAACAAGCGCCCCTCCCCTCCTCCTCAAACACTCACACATTATCAGCTCCCTCCGTCATTAAAAAAAATAAAATAAATCACAAATGCACTACAAAAGCAGAGCAGGCGCTGCAAGAGTGTGACGATATTCAACATGGTTGCATCATGTGTCTCCGGCAGCGTCATGGCCCCTCCGTGAGCGAGGAGGGTGTGCAGAGAGCCTGCAGAACACTGCCTCCGGTGGACGGGGCCGGTATAACCACAACAGCTCCTGATGACAGTGCTGTGAGAAAACAGACACCTTAGACTGCAGAACAAGCCAGTGGAGCGTAAAGCAGTGAATATTAGGTAACACTTCATCATAATTGTCATTAATTAATAGTGAATTACAGTTTGTGCAACTTTAGTTAACAGCTGTAACACACAATTAAGTGCTTTATAAGACATTTGTTCATGTTTAAACGTGAGCTACACATTATTTATTGACCATTTACAAAATGTTATGAACACAATAAACAATTGCTTGACACATTTTCTATAAAGGATTTAACTTCATATTCAAATGTCTATAGTAAGTATAGTAATCTGTTGTTCATGGTTATTATAAAGTGATGACAAATACTATATTTTCATTAAAACTGTTTTATTAACGAGTCAATCCGACTCTCTGGTTATTCGTCAGGCTGTCGTTTGTGGTTTTGTCGTGACACTGCTCTCTAAAAAGCTGCTACGAATATTGTAATGAGCTGATACAAATTTAATGTGGCTCCGAGGGGGATGAATGGTTTCGCGGTAAACTCCTTTTTCAGAGCAGTAATCCAGCAATTTTAAATTTGCACTTCCATGAAATGAGGGAGGACTCACAAGAAATAGAAAAAGAAGGGGAAAGACTGCACAATAACAGACAGGATGTCCTGACGATGAGCCCCAAATATACTGAGGTCAAGCCCCGAAAACAGTGGATCCTGTACTTCAAAAACTCAATTACCTCTTTTAATCAGTAAAAAAAAAAAAAGTCCCTCCAATTCAGTGTGTGTGTAGCTGGTTTTGGCCGCAGTACCTCAGATCACAGGGGTTACAGAAAAAATAATGAATAATAAAATAAAATAAAACACAGCAAAATTTGAAAGAAAATCAATCTGGAGAAATGCAACCCGACCAGTTGGTCAACAGTATCGATGTTCAAGTCGTTTGCACTGAATCATTAAAATGGCTTTGAATACAGCCTTCACTATAATTCTTATAATGGAAGTTATTCAGTGCTGGTTAACACGACACACTCTGTGTCAGGGTGAAAAAAAGAGAAATACTCTCATGGAGGCCAGAAAAAGA